>NC_087520.1:14429895-14735562 GCF_963921805.1 Phalacrocorax carbo
CCTTTTAAAATCTAAGCTGTCTCCCTTTGCCATTGGTGGCAATAGGTAGGGCCTGAAGCATATTAGACCCACTCATACCATATTACATCAATCTTATTACCCTTGATAAACTCATAGGAAGTATTTTAGGCAGAATAAACTTTTTTATGGAAGTGAGCAAGTGAAATGATATATGTATAGTAAAGGCTATTGGGTAACAATTTTTTTTTTTGTAAGTATAGAGGCTGGTATGTTATTCTGTTTGTCAGAACTATCACTGATTTTAGGATTAAAAATACTTTTGTATGTCAGGGTGTTAATCTTCCTCATGAAGTGAGGGTCAGTGGGTTGAGGGGAAAATGGGATTTGAGTACTCCCAGTCAACTAATATTCACTGACATGTACCACTCTGAGAGCATCCACAAGAGCATATTCCAGCTGCAGACATATTATGAGCTACAAAGATAATCTGTGTAGAAGGGGAAAGCTCCTAAAACTAGTGTTATAATTTGTAACACTAGAAAAGCTTTCTTAGTCTAGCCTTGATCATATATTTTTTTTACATAGGGGAATGCCACCTCTTTCATTTCCTCTCCTCTCCCTCTCTTATGATTTACATTTTTTTACCCATAAAAGTCTGAAATGTCCTCTTGCAATTCTGCTACTATTGTACCAAGGATTTTAGTGGGAACATCTGAAAAATAAATACTAGCCAAGAAGCACATTCATTTTTATTATAGCTATTCTCTCTGCATATGCAATGGTGAATTAACTCTATTTCTGCAAGTCTCTTGATTTTTATATATCAGTGGAGAGAAGCTAAGGCCATAAAACTTGTTTGGTCCCGTAGACATTTGTGTTCTTAAATATATAAAGATACCCCAGTGGGTATCTCCCCCAGTGGAGCCCATACTGGTCCCCTATAATTTGTGCAATTCTATCTTAGTGCATGTACTGTGAGCGATTTCCATTTTGTTTAATTCTCTTTAAAAGCTGAAAATCTCTCCAAATCTGTTTCTCTTCCTATTTCTGAGACTGCCTGTTATTGTTGCAGAGTTATAGCATGACACTGCCTGAATACAGGCAATTTTCTACTGCAAACATGTTATCATTATTCCGTCAATAAGTTTATTGCTTCAGAACCTCTGGGGCGGTAGTTGCTTTGCTCTAGCGAACACTAGAGATAGCAGACACCTGCTAGTCTTAAGTCTTTGAAATAGGTGCCCTGGTCCATATTACACTGGGGCATTTTGACATATCTGTATCTACCTAAGAAACATTTTCCCTTCCTTGGGCTTTTTGACCTGATCCTAATGTATCCCTGGGTTTATAGCGGGTGGGATGCTTGTGGATGTAGAGACTTGAGCTCAGTACCTTGTTTCTTGAGTTACTTTTATGGTAGCTTATATCCTTCTGTCTTAATCTCATTTTGTCTTTTTCCTCTCCCAGTCTTTATAGTGATATCTGTCTCTGATATTTAAATGCCCACACACAGGATCAGTAGATCCAAGAGTAATATTTTTATCTCATCCATTTAGTAGATGCTGGGTATGGCTTGCTTTACAAGTAAATCTAGATGATGTGATACTCAGGTTGCATGGTCTTCTCTTTAGTGGTCACAATAGTAATAAATAGGTTTATTGCTATTTTCAGGGACATATGTTTTAAGGCCAGCAGGGCCTTTATGATTATTTGGTTGGAGATTATGGATTGCTTAGAGCAGAATTCAAAGCACTGAGTCAAACTTAATAATGTGGAGGGGAGTATGCGTGATCTGAATTCATCACTTGGGAAGACACAGCCCACATGTGTATGTCTCTTGAGTGTGGCATGCAAGCATGTGCTTGACTTTAGTTCTGTGAGCAGTCATCTCCCTTCTCAAAGTCCAGAGTGCTTTCCTTAGTCAGGTCTCCCAGATCGGAGGTGGTGATCATCCACATGCTCAGAGTTTTCTTTGCACTCCGAAGAAGGTGCACATTATTTACAGTTTGTATTCCTGCAACAGCCAGACCTTGGAATGACAATGTCTGTCAGCAAGCTGCCTGAAGTGTCTTAATAAGCATTATGTGAATCACTGGATCCTTCTGGTCCTGAAGACTTTCTGTTTTTCTGAAGGAACCGCTTTTCCTAGAGATGCCATCTCAAAATGACACATCTCCCCCAGAAAAGCACATTCCTCAAGGGGTTTTTAGAACCTCTCTCCTGCGCTTAGGCCCCACCGAGTAGTTGTGAGGCTGATTATGATGCTCTGCAAAGAGTTGTTTCACAACTATGATTTTCCAATTACTTAAATCACCTGGAACTGAGAACTAAACCAGAATTGCCTGTTATTTCTTTTTCTATTTGTTTTGAGTGGAGCTTTTAGTCCCATTTTGCTTCCTCCAGAGAACACTTGTCTAATGTCTAGTCTCACTATCTGGGTGGAGATGTGCAGTCCCACCCACTCTTCCATTGTGGGTGGGCTTCAATTTAAATTTAGGACATCTAACTGCAGGTATTTACTTGAGAGCTAGGTGTCTGAACTGCTGTTAAAATGACCACAGTAGGATTCACAGGGTGCACAGACGCATCAGGAAGCTAAATTTCAGTGCCTTAATCTCAGCTCAAATACACCCTTCCTATGTAGGCTGTATTTCTCCCACTGAAACCAAGTGAAAGGGGGATGCTTTCTTGGCACCTGTCAGACCAACCCTTTTGGGAGGTCACAGCTGGAGGATTAGCAGAGTGACCCAAAGCCTGCTCTACAGACAGCCACAGCAAACAGGAGCACCTCTGCCCACCCCAAGCTGCCTGGCCACAAGCTGATGTTGCAGACCCTGAGTTTCCCAGAGCCTGGAGGTTAATCTGCCCAGACCTCCACCTTATTGCTGGGGCCCAAAGAAGACCCAACCTAAACATTAGACAGAAAATACACTGAAAGTGATGGAAAGTAAGTTGATCAAATGGAACATTTAAAAGGTTTAGCAACAGCTCTGCCTCAGCTCAGGATGTCTTTGCAGGCAGATCCTTACTTCCAGCCTTGGTATAGGCAAGCAATTCACTGATTTCAGGGTTGCAGCAAACTGCACAGCCACTTCTAATCCCAGGAGATCTTCCCTTTTCACTTTCTCCTAGTCCTGGCTCTTTGAGCCCTGTCCCTCACCATGGGCTCTCTGACACTGCCTGGGTTGCAGGTTCCCAGCTCTACCAGCTCAACCTTGATACCACTCCTCCTGTCCTCTCCAGCACCTTCTACCTGGAGCAGGCTTAGCAGCAATTTGCCCTCCCTCCATGGTATCCCACCTGATCCAAACTTCTTTCAGGAAGGTGAGACAGCAGACAGCTGTATGTTCATCTTCCCCACTCAAGATGCTTTATACAGGTCCTGGTAATAGCAGAGGGTAGGTGGGTGTGCAGTTAGCTAAATTCCCATGAAAATTGTAAATTGGCTTTAGCAGATAGGGGAAAAAGACTGGATAAGGATTTAGCACATAGCAGTTCAGACCTTTTTGAGAAAGAGAGCATAATTATCTGAGGAATTTCATAATTACCTGCCCTTTTATAGTATACACTCATAAAATGCAGCAGGAACTTGGAATTACCTATCCAGAGCAGTTCACCACATTGTTGCTTCTATGAGAACAATATGTTATAAACCACATACCAGTTAAGTTGTTTTAATTAACCAATTATCTATTCAAAGTTTCTTGTAGCTCTCTTTATCTGTGTTCTTTAGCTACAGTACAGTATGTAAATTAGAGTACATTAAAGCACTTTATTAGACAAAATAGAATTAACAAAGAAAATAAGGAGTTACAGCAAACAAAACACAGGCCACCTGAACAAGCTTGCAACATGTAAATTGATAACTTTAACTTTAGCTGTTAAAACAGATGAAGCAAAATGAATTAAATCAGTTAATCCAAGTCATCCTACAGTTACGTTACCAAAGTAAGCTGTATCTGCAGTCTGCTGGTAGGGCAGATGACTTCTGGAAGAGTGCAGAGTCCTCACCAGCACCGTATGGGCTTATTGCTGTCTGCAGGAGACCATCCGTGCCTGTATGCCCTGTCCCACATCATACTTGCGCTGGAAGTGGGACCAGGGCTGATGGAACTCTGGACTGCGTAGCCCATTTGTATCAAAGTGCCCTTAAAGCCATGGTTTCTCCCCAGTGGAACCTAGTCTTGCAAAACACACATAAGATACAAGACCCATACAAGACCAGGCAGCTGCTGTATACTCTCAAACCACAGCTGGAGAACCCCTCATCTCTTCCCTCTGCACTTTCTGAAATAACCCTGTTATCAGAGCACTCATCTGGAGCACAGGGTAAATCCCATCCTTGCCTGAAGGCACAAACACATCCTCTACCTCCAGGCAGTTTGCTATTCCCTGGATGAGCTATTTAGCAGCAGGCATGCAAGCAGTGCTTATTAAAGCACCTAAAATCAGGATGGACAGACAATATTATATAGGGCTGCCTCTCTCCAGGGCTTTCCTCCTGGGTTGGGGTCCTTGAGGGATAACCCGTCAGGTGCCAGGACCTCTTGGTCATGTTGTGGTGGTTCAGCTTTTTCACACCACAACTGCCATGTCAAGAAAGGCAGTGGCTTTCCATGAAAGCAGGTTTTTGCCTCTGAGAACAACATGTGTGCTGAGCAGGTGACAACTATTAACAGATAAAAGCAGCAAACTGAGGATATGATTGCTGCCAGGCTTCTTGTTCACAAGTTGTTCTTTGCATCAGCATTGCTCCTGCACAGCAGCACCTCCTCTCCTTGTGAATGAAGGAGAGCATTAAAAACCTGAAGTCACTTGCAAGGCTTTAACTAAGGTACGTGCTTTCAGAGAAGTATTTGGACACAAAGAGACGTCTTGTCACTTGGGTAAACAAGACACAACTATCAGGCTTGGTTTGGGGCTTATCAGTTGGAACCAGCATGAAAGTGAGTTCTCCAGCTCCAACTTGCAGTTGCAATAACTGGTTTCTCAAGATAAACTCAGAGTGCATTCAAGTACTTTTCTCTCAAAGTGATATGAAAGTCACATTGTTGTTACTCCGCATCTTATGAGCAGGTTCCCTAAATAGGATTTCAGGGAAACAAAGTTAATGCGATGTTTGTCTTGGATGCGATTTGAGGCATTACCAGATGGATTGATGGCTGCTACCCCTCACTGCTTCCCCCTTCCTTCATCTTTCATCGGGATGCTTTGTGCTCCAGGGAGAGGAGTGTTGAACAAAGTTATTCAGTCTTCTGTGGGCAATGCCTGTTGTGTTCCTCTTCTTGGCAAAGCTGGCACTTGTTAATCAGAAAGTGATCAGATGTATGGGTAAAAATTAAGACATGCCTGCCTGGAATACATCTTCTCTTGGCGCTTCCCAGGAAGGAAACAAAGCATATTCTGTATTTTGGCTGCTCCTTCTTTCTAGGAATATAAAAGATGTGTCCTACCAGTTTGGGTACTACAGCTCCAGCCATCTCTGACCTCTGATTAATTGTACAGCTACAAGTTATCCTGGGATGTCTGTTAATTGAGGCACCAACCAATAATGATTTGTGCAAGGTGAAGACTCAATGACCTGCTCACTGGGAGGCCACCCCAAGCCATCCTCAGACATCCTTCTCTAGTGTGTTCAGACATCAGTACCAGCCAGTGATCTTCATTTCAAAGGTGTAACTAGGTCCCATGACAATTCTCTCCCTGCTCACAGGGATGTCACTGATGGCGGGGAGCCGGGAGCTGCATCTGCCCCGTTGCCCCTTCGCCCTGCCTCACCCAACTGTTAGACCCAAAATGTCATTATTGGTAAAACCGGAACACCTATTCTGTGGAGCTTCAGATTTATTGTTAGCCTAATTACAGTCTTAGCAGTCCAATCAAAATATAACAGTTATTATTCCAGGTACAATAATACTAACACCTCAAATTAATATGGAAACGCATCCTTAATAATACAGTCATAAAAAACCTGCTGGTATCTGTCACAGGTTATGCTCACCCTTCTGCTATTCCTAAGCTTGGTGGCACTGGTCCTCCTGGAGCAGAAAATGGGGCTGGGTGTCAAATGGGTCACTGGCATCTCAAGCCTTCACCAGGATGAGCCTGGGTGGCTGCAAGGGCACCTTCCCCAGGGTGCTTGTGTTACCTTTATACCTTCGTTTAATGCAGCCTGCTTTCTTGTCCCTGCTAAAGTTGACAAGTTGCACAAAAGCCCCCCAGCTTCAGTTAATGTAAACGGTTGTTTATTATGCAATTACCACTGAGGTTTGCTGCATCCTTATGCAGCATTTGCAGAGCTAAGCTGGAAGAAGCTAGGCAATAGCCACTGATCCATGGTGACTGCAGCCAAAATGAGCTAAAATCAGCTTATGGACCAAGGTAAGCCCAGCAAGTCCCATCACCTTGCTTTTCAAGCACAAAGCCAGAATACTTTCGCAGGTTCTGCATAGTGAAAAATCACATTGCAAAAGACTGCATTTGGTCATTTCAGCAGCAACAGTATTAGCGATAGTTAATGGAAAACCCAATGCAGTAAACAAGCCCTTTTACTGCTTCATGAATATCCAGTGCTGCTTTGGATATTGTTCTTTATGTTAATAATATTATATTATACTGTTAATTTTAGTTCAATTTAACATTATCTTCCTTATATTTAATAGGTTATATGTATTAGAGACATTAATATAAACCTTTTATCTTCCTGCACTTTTAAAAGTTATCAAATATTAGAGCCAGATAGTTTTAAAAGATATTTTTTCTATCAGAATGCTTTTTTGTCAAAAATGAAGTTTTAAACTGGAGTAGGGCTCTTTAGATGCTCTAAGGATTTAATCAAGGAAAGCCATGATGATGGCTTTTGTCTACAAAATAACTTTTTTTTACGATAGCTTTTTATTTATGGACAACAGTAGCACAAAGATTTTTTTTAACACTGAAGTTGTATCAGAATGATTTGTTGCAAGTTATTTAATCCAGTCCCTGTTCTAGGTTTTAAATGTGATAGGTACTGAGATTTTAAAGGTGTAAGGACACTATGGGAACTGGCTTTTATCTGAAGTTCTTCTGCTTTTGGGCCTTGAGTTTCCAGCGTTAGTAGATGATCCTTGGGGACCAAGCTCAATTGATACAAGATAATTGCAAAATCTGAAAGGGCTCCCTTATGTCTCTGCTCTTCCGCTCCTGCTTTAAACGGTTGCAAAAGAGTTTAGCTATCGCTGTGCTCTGCACAGAAATTTTCATTGACTCCCTGATTTTAGTGCTAGAAAGGCTCATTAAATGACATAGTCTGATGTTCTTCAGACTAAGGGTTGCTATCTGCTCGGGATTACAAAAACTTTCAAAAAGCCTGAGAAGTCTTACAGAATGCAGTGTTAGCAGCTATTTCAAAGCCGAGGGGTGAGCGCTTGTTTTAATAATATATGGCAACTGCTCACACTACCCAAGCATCTGCTAACTCTCCTCAATTTTAGGTAAAAAATAATGGACTTCTTCCAGGGAGAAGTGCATGTTTATAACTGCAGGCAATAATTAGAGGCTGGTGATTCGATGAACAGCAAAAGGAGGGAGGGCGGGGGGGGACGACAGGGGACCCAACCTGTGGGGAAAAATTGCTGAAGGCTACTGAGGTACTGTTCTAGGATAAATTTAACCTTCCTAAAATTTATCCAGGCTGAGTCTTTCCCACATCTAGAGAGACACATTAGGGCTGTCTTAAGCCAGTATCTGTTCTCCATGATTCACCTTGCCCTGGTCCCACCATGTGCTCCTGCATCTGGGAAGGACCTGCAGGATGACCAAGCCTGTTGGGCAGCAGCTCACCTTTCAGTGATGTTGCCCTGGTGTCCTTGGCAGCTGAAAGAGATGGGCACACCCAGCAATCCCCATCCAACACCTCTCTGCCCCCTCCTTTAGAAAGAGCTGAGTCATCTCCCCAGCCCCTTTGGCTTTGTCTCCATCAAGTATAATAGGAGCACAGGAGACGCCTCTGATGAAGACCCCAAGAAGATGTTGGATGAATCCCTATCTCCATGTTTTCTCACATGCGGCACTCAATCCCCAGGTATAAGATTGATACAGACTGCTCTCGGGCTGTTCTTGTGTGCCAGACACTTTAATCCTTCCCTTGCATACTACAAGAACTTGTTCACAAGTTTCACACAAACTTTTAATAGCTGATCCAAACAGGTTGGAAGCAAGGTTCCTGAACAAGCAGCAGGGCTTGACCAGCACTATTAAATAGTGATTTTTATCCATGTTCACACAGGTCTTGCATGAGGGAATGGAGAGTACATAGCATAAAACAGATTTTTTTTTCTTCACTTTTCACAGGAGCTTTAGATTAAATAAATTTGTGGTAGCTGGTAGGATAAATTAGATAGGAGCCAGTGAGAGATAGCAGGGAGGCTTAGCGGGCACTTTGAGCAATAATGTAGAGCAGGTCTAAGGTGAGAATTGTTACCTAATAAGTTGGGGGACCTAGGCTCAAAGGGCTCAGATCTGATGCTAGGGTTGGGGAACGGCTAGTCTAAAGATGATCTCTTTTCGACATGAGCAGTGGTGGTCGCCACCTGTTTTGCATATCACAGTGTGATGGTAACATCCATCGCTCCACTCTGCAACTGGAAATTCCCTTTGTCTTTACTTTTTTCCCAGAGATGTGAGCAATCTGGCAAAGTCATGCTTGGTAAATCTGTGAAGAAATCCAGGAGAGGACATGAATTCTGTATTTCTCCTCTTTATCAGATCACTGCCCTTTAAGTATGCTCATGAACTCATTTTGCTCTTGTATTTCTTTGCAATATCTACAGAGAGAGGTACTTACACAAAACCATTTCTTTTTCCTGTGCACTCCTCCATTGCACTGTTTCATTTGCACATTAAAAAAAGTTTGTCTCCCATTTCTCATTGTATTTCACCTTCACACTTTTAAGGATTTTCTTCAGTCCTCTCTTTGCTCAAGAATATTCTTGTTTGGGGAACACAGTTTTCACTAATCCTGCAGATGTGCAGACCCTTTGCAGTACCTACCACTTTTCTTCTGCTGCCCCTCCTTGACCTGGCTAGTTAGACCAGACAAGACACTCAAGTAGTTAATAAGCAACCTAAAACTCTTTTTGGGCTGATTAAATACAACTATTAAAAGCTGTCTCCCTGCCATATGGTTTTTCTCAAGGAAAACGTGCCTTTCCCAAATAGTGTTTTTGCTTTGACCGTAACATCTGTGACAACATAAAGCCATTTTCTAAGGAACATGAAGATGTGCTACAGACCTCTTGATGCCTCTAGGCTTCTTGTGGGCTTGTGCAAAGGGACCTACTATCTGGTGTTGTAGCTCTTTTTTAAAGGCACTAAAATACACCAGACAAGATCCAGAGTGTGCTTGTATGGACAGCTAATTTGAGCTTTATAGTGCCTAACAGTTGCTTACTGAGTGCTAGCAGGGTGATTCAGTGTGCAGAAGTTGGATGATGATGACTAACTCAGAAAGCCATCATGTCTACCACAGCACTGACCCTGCTTACCGTTTTGATCAGAACTGCTGCACACAAGGGTCAGACCACACCTTTTATCTTGGTGAGAAGTTATTCACTCTTGGGCAGGTTCATTTCTTTTAGACTTCGTGTGTCCAAACATCTCAGCACAGGCTCAAACCAACGCTGGAACTGTAGAGAAGATGGAGACAGATCATGCTGGTAGTCAGGCAGGTGACACAATGAACTGTGTCCATCAGTTTAAATCAACTGAAGAGAAGGTGATAGTGGCTTTGCTTCTCTACACCCAGCAACCTTCACAAAGTCTTCCAATGGCAAACCTTGGTTGACCTGCCTTATGACTCCAAGGGATCTTCAGTCCATAATTCCCATAACTCATAACTCTGCAGGGACATGTCCCCATGCTTTTGGTTTGGCAGTCCTCTGCACAACACAGGCATAGCCCAAGAATAAAAGCAGCACTCTGGTTTTACCAGCGCCCATGACCTCTGTGTTCACACTGGTGGACCCTTTAACTCTCATTCCTCTGGTCTGCCTGGGATGCAGTTGGAGTGGTGACAGGACAACAAGGTTCCCCTGGTAGATTCTGAACACAGATACTCTTGGTTGGGTCAATTGTCAGCGCAGCAGTTTTGCAGTTAACAGCTAGGAAACTTAATTTATCAAGGGTGTTGGGAAGGTGTTAGTTTGTCTGGGCATCCAAAACCAATATGACCAAAGAATGGTAACACCCTTTGCCCTGAGCCCCTTTGCCTTCAGCAGAGGAGCTCTCCTTTCTGAAGGCAGGGTGGGAGGGCAGAAAGTCCAGGTAATAAATAGAGAGCAATGAGGTTTGTAGGTAGCATCACAGCTCCACAGCCGTTCCTTGATATCAAAACATTAGTTTTCCACCTCTCTTAGGGTGTTACTTCAGCTGGGACTGCAGAAGCCCCCCTCAAACCTTTCTGTATCTGGAATTAATGTGGAATACCCTAAGCTCAAGCAAGTCTCACCTCCTGGGGCATGACAGGCATGACACCAGGCTCTTTCTTTCCATGGTACTTATCTCTGCAGGCTGCCCTGACGAGCTAGAGGACAGAAGCTATTTTGGGTGGTGAAAGGCTGGCTTGACACATTCCTGCAGAGAGCTTCCCCCAGTGCCTGTTGAACTCGGGCAAGCTGTCGGAGAGAAGCCTGCTAATTAGCAGAGATCCTCATGCTGCAGCTGGGAGCGGAAAGGGTGTCTCTGTGCAGCTCTGTACACAGCAATGACAGCTTCGGCTTTGCTATTCTGTCCTGGCTTGTTTTTATTGAAACTTTGTGTAGATGTAAAAAATGCACAATTAGAGGCTGTTATGTGATTGATTTCTGGGTGCAGGGGCCTTTCCTCCTTGCCTGGAAGGTCTGGCAGGTATTATTTAAAGGGCTAATGAATGTTAATGGGCATATTATTTGCAAATCTTGAAGTGGAATATTAGATCAGGGCTCCTGTGTGTCATGGTAATCAGCTTTCCCTTGCTCACTCTGGCTTGGGGGGGAAATACCCTGCAGTTGCTTTGTTGTACGCTTTTCAGATTAATATCCTTTTTCCAATCCAGCAGCTTTTCTTTGGGTGTTTTAGTCAAAGAAGCAGATGGCTCACATGCTACTGTTTGATGCCTGACCAAAGGGATTGTCCTGCTCAAAACACCCACCAGAAGCACAGAGCGAGTTTCCTGCTTTGTCTTCTCCTGGGGCGGGGGGAAATAGTGCTTGGAAGGAGGCAGGGATGGCCTGGCTTGCCTACGCCATGGCAGCATGCCTGTGATAGAGGCCAAGGGCAGGGCCTGGCTCAGCCCACCTGAACACTCCTCTGGATGGGGACTGGCTGTAGGAATACTGAGGTCCAGCCATGGGAGCAGCTCCCCTGGTGAGCATCTTGCTGGGCTCCCCACTGCTGCTTCCAGCTTTTGCTCCAAGCTGCCTTTCCTCCAGTTCTTCCCAAGTTTTATCCTGTCTGCTGCCACTGTCCACTACCCCAGTGTTTCTCCCACACCTCCATCCCTTACCCCCAGTTGCCTCCAGTATGCTCACATCCATCCAGAGCCGTCTGCCAGCCAGTGTGAGGGCCAGCCCAGACCTCTGTCCAGGGTGGTGGCCTGCCAGCCCACATCCTCCTGGTTAGTGAACTGTTGCTGAACACTACAGGTAAGGCTTCAGTCTTCCCCGTTGTGCTTCCAATGAGAACATAAATAAAGGTTCATCTCCTATCGTGTTTTCTGACTTTTGCACAACTCCTAGAAATGTGTTATCTGGGGGCCTCTGCCCCCTCAGCTGTGGGTTTGACTGCCCCATCAGCTCAAAATGCCTGGCAGACCACTGAATAGCACACATGTTGTTTCCTTTAGGAAGCCAAACTAAAAGAAAAGAAGAAATTGCAGATGACTTTCCAAATGTCTTTGCTGAAGCCTCTCCCAAGTGTCTGATGAAGAAATGAAGCCACTGCACAGTGGAAAGTACAACTCAGCTATGCATCACGAGGCATCCAGGGGAAGGTGTTGCTCTCAAGTGTCCAAAGTAAGCCACAAAAGCAGTGAGTTGTGAGGCTGGACAACCTCTGGGTGACATGAAATTGTGATTTAGGTGTTACACGTTGAGTGTTGCTGCACATGTATAGGACCCAAGTGAGATGAGCAGCACTGGGGAGCTGTGCCATGGGAGACAGGTGCTGCCCAGGTTCAATGCAAGTGAATGATGGGGGAAGGCAGGCAGTATGCTGCAACAATAAATCAGCAGATTAACAGTGAAAGAAGATACACAACCTACCTATATATTTCCAGCATTCTTCTTGGTGAATCAGGAGGTTTTCTGCCTCAGAAGGGGAAGAGTTTTCTACTCTGTAGTATACTTGGTCTGTTGCCTCCAGACTTCTCAGCATCTCCCCATCCATTCTCCTTAGCTCTTTGGTGCCAACCTACTTTGTATTAACAGCGATTCAAATGTTAACAGCTGCTGTCCATGTTAACCAAAAAGAAGCTTAATACAAACATATGACTACTGTATGAGCATTGTATAAATTATACTTGGTTATGTCTTAAGCTAAAGTAACAATATACACTTTTATCCAATCCTGATACGTTTATAAATATATTTAAATGGATATAAATATTTATAAATAGTTTCTGTAATCTTCTGTAATTAGGCTTTAAGCTCTGTGACAGACAGCATCTGTTTGATCTGCATGCGCTCTCGGCGTGTGTGTATGTCAGGTTTCTCTAATAAAAGTGTCAGAGTCAGGCAGATGCCTCTGAAGGGAGCCAGCATACCTTGCTCCTTCCCTTAGGAAAAGGCAGCCCAGACCTCAACCAGCCTCTCAGGCACAGGAGGAGGGGGCAAGGAAAAGCCAAGCAGGGAGCTGGGAGTCTGCAGCCTGTTCCCAGAGGCTGTGGAGGGGAACAGGGGGTGATGGAAGGACAAACAGACCAGGGCCCTGTGGGGCTGCTGCTGTGGCTGCTGCAGCTCTGCGAATTATTGTCAGCTGGAAGCAGGTCTGGGAGGAAGGATCAGCTGGCAAGGACGTGGTGGATGGAGAAGCTGTTCATAAACCCTTTTTTATTTCTACTCATAACTCTTTTTATTTCTATTCTGTTTGACTTGGTTGCTTTGAGCTATCTTCATTTTAGAGGAAAAGAAAGTATCCTAACATATAGTCAAACAAAACTGTCCCTTTTTGCTCTAAAAGCCTTTTGGGGATGCTCTCTACTCAGAGGAGATCAGGTAGATTTTCTGTGCTATAGGCACCTGGTTACTCCTTGGGACTAACTGATGAGCATGGTGGCAGTAGGGCAGGACGATCCATGGACACAAAATGCCACCAGGAGCTCCCACAGGTACCTCCCCTGCAGTCTGGTCCCAAAGCATCTGCTGGGACAGATTTGGATGTCTGTCTGGACTTCTCCATATTTGTCCTTTTACAGCTCGGGACAGCCTGATAGTGCTCATATGGCTCCTGGCTCTTCAGGCAAAACCATATAGTAGCACAAAGCAAGCGGATAATGATGCTTAGACTATCCCATGTAAGGATAACATAGGGGCATCTGCTGCTTGGTGCCAAGGTGGTTGATGGGTGTGTCCAGTGAGAGAAACAGAAATAGGCATCGCAAAAGTTTTACTATACAAATCTTTATCTTTTTTTTTTTTTTTTTTTTTTTTTTTTTTGCTGGAGAGCCCTCTTCAGGGATGATGATACAGGCCACATTCTGGGGAGATGCTCCTAAATGGTCCCATGCTCAGTGGGCACAGGCAAGATGGGGAGGGGAGGGAGAGGCAGAGTTTGCCCTGTCTAGTTCAGATGGGCGCCCTGGAGAGTGCTCACATGTAAGGCTTTGATCCCTGGAATTGGGAGGCTGGGCTGGAGACATGTCCTCAGCTCCCACGGGTACCACACTGCATTCCCCAGCTATGCACATTGCTTCGGAGATGGTGGATGTGTCCCCTGCCCTTGGCCTGTTTGTCCAACCAGCCCAGCTGTGTAACTACTTCTGGTTCATGAGAAGAGCATATTTGGCCCATGGCCTCAGGGAAAAAATTCTTTTTGGGGAGATGGGGGACCCTTGTGGTCATCCAGGCTGAGGAAGAGGACCTGGAGGAGGATGGGGAGGTTTGTATGAGGCAAGTACTGGGAATGAGAGGAAAAGAGAAAGTGGGTCAGATCGGAACAAAGCCAGACCAAAGCCGGAGCCTGGGGCTGCGTAGCAGTGGGAGAGCCATCCAGCAGGGCAGGACTGGTTGTGCCAAAACACTGGGGTGGGAGGAAAACCCGTAGGAATAGGGACTGACCGGACTCTGGCTCTCCATTTCAGTCCTGCTCTTGAGCAGGGACACTATGATACTCTGTGGTAGATAATTGTCCTTTCCAATTTATGTGTTTAAAAATGCAGGACAAGAGAGTGAAAAAAAACGAAATTGCAAACTGAAAAGGTGCAGAATGATCTTTGCTTTGCAGCTTTGACTTGGGCCCTGGCTGTGTATCTTTAATCTTTCAGAAGTCTTTAATCAGAAGAAAATCTGGTTTATCCCTAAAGCCCAGGGTCTGAGCCTGTGCAGTGCAAACAGAATCCTCCGGAGCCTCCAGGAGGAGATTGCACGGAGACAAGCAAACACACGGCTGTAGCTGTACAACAAGACAGGCACGTCACTGCACAGCAGCAACCAGGTACGCCGTCCAACAGGAACCACGTTTGGCAGCATGTAAGTCTCTGGATGCAGAAGTGGTGAGGTGATGCTCAAGGCATGAATGCGGAAGAAATAAAACTGTGACAGCTGCAAATGAATAAGCAGGCTGCTTATTTTAAAAGGGAAAATTGAAAAGGCTGGGAAATTTTGTCCACACTCACCTGGAGGGAAACTTGCCAGTTCTTATGAGCCTGGATTTATTTAGGGGTGATGTTGAGAATTTGCAGGGGTTTGGTTTTTTAAAAATGGGGCAGCATGGCTTGCTACCAGTTTGCTAAGTGATCACACAAAACAAGTAAAAACATGAGAAACCAGTGGAGCCTGTGCAGCCACTCTGCTCCCTGTGATGCCGCCTGCGCTGCTTCTGTGATATAAGCAAAGTCAACCCCGCCAGCACTGCTTTTCAGTTTAAAGCTAAGTGCATCTACTTCAGACCTTGTCGGGACAAATTTTTTTGGCATGAGCAAGGCTTTCCTCACTGTCTTAATGGAAAGCAGACTTGCTTTACAAATGTTTTCAGGCAGAGCTAGCCAGGGTAGACAGCGGATCCTGCCGGCTGTCCTCAGAGAAGCGCCTGCTGCCTGCGCCACCCAGTTTCTGTTGCTGGGTTTCCCTTTCCTCCTCCCTTCCCTTGTTGAATGTTCCTGGCAGTTTTCAGCTGTGACAAAAAACTCAGAGGAAAATATGAGTCCTGGAAATAATCCTGCTTTCATCCTAAAACATGGGAGAGGGAAAGGTACTTAGATTTTCACAACTTTCCCTCCTGTTGTCACACGTTCCTGGCTCCTCTGTGGCAGGCGGCAGCCTTTTCAGACAATATTTCTGGTCATGGAGTATGATGGCAAGTTTCAATCCAAAAAGAAACCTGAAAACCACTTAACAGTATTTTAAAAGTTGCATTTTGTATTTCTTTTAATATTACCTTAAAATAGCAGCCCTGGTTTAATTTCTGCAAACTGAGAACTGGGGAGGACGGGTTTGCTTTTTAATTTAGAAAATGTCAAAAACATGTTTGGACAATTTTAAATTACTTTTTCTACTCAGACACAACCTGAGTCTTTTAATTGCTTTTTAACATTGTCTCACTTATCTGGAATAATACTTATTTCAACAAAAAAAGTCAGTCTGGTGAGAGGGTCCAGCCTACTAACAGGCTCAGACTCTTGAGCTGCTCAGTGCAATGCAGTGGGATGAGGCCTTAGAGCCAACTCCCAGCAAAAGCTAGAGGCTGGGATGCATTGCTCCTCCACAGTGCTTGGCCACAGCCCCAGCTCACAGGGGTGATGTGGGAGACCAGGGGACACATTACCGCTCAGCCGGTCAGGGGCTGCAGGACAGGCGCAGCATGCAGGCATCTGCACAAGTTCAGGTTGCCACAGAAGAGGTCCCAGCCCAAGACCTATGGCTGGAGGAGAGGAGAAACCTGGGCCGCCACCAGGACCACTTCAGACATTCTAAAGAGAGATGAGACCACCTCAGATCATTTAGGTAGCCCATAGCCACTGTTTCAGGAGAGGTTGGTGTAGTTCCTGGTCCTCCCAGACTCCCTCTGCTCCCTACTGCTGCCTTCTGTGTGATGGGATGGTGTCTACCGGAGACAGCTCTGCAGGGTTCATGCATGGGAGCTGCTCTCTAGGTCCGTGTCTGCACACCTGGGCTCATTTCCAACAGCTCAGCTCACCATCGGGGTTTTGCTGACTACTAGGATCAATGGGGCTGGCAGAAGAAAGCACATCTGCTGCCGACACCACCCTCCTGCACCCTGCATCCCCTCCTGTTTCCCCACCCTCCCGCCCTGCTTTCTCACTCCTGTTTTCTGTGCTTCAAGGAAACAGTCCAAAGGCAAAGGTGCACAGGGATCCATCGATTTCCACGCTGCCCTTTGCAATGTTGTTGTCTGGAAAGCTGGTGTGTAATTGAACAAGAGGCTGGCGCTTGTACCAATGGGAATCTTCATTGCACTATTAATATCAGCAGGGGGCTTGGTACAAGCCAGAGGTGGAAGGAAAGCACCAGATGGCTTAACTAGCTCCCTGACACCTTCCCCCAGCTCCCATCCCACTGCAAAATAGAGGAGGGAGAGATTCCCCTTGGAAATGCAGGGGAGTCGGGAGAACAGGCAGGTCTGAACACACTTGGGGTTTTTTGCACACTGGATGTGCCAGGAGCAGAGGGATCGAGGTGTGTCTGCCCCTACTAGCTCTCAGGCTATGCAAGGATCAGTAAGAAAGGACAGAGGTGGTGGTCAGAAGGACCTTCACACCTCGGTGACGAGCATGCGATGGCAGAAGGGATGATGACACTGGAACAGGGTGGCTGCATACTCAGCTATGGGGATGCAGAGAGAGGAGGGCTTGAAAAGAAAGTGATGAGGTTGGCTTAATGAGCGTGGGAGATTGTCTGAATCTTGCCCAGGTATATGTCTTGGGGAGAAAGCTGTCCAGGATGCAGCCAGGCACATATCCTACCATTCGGGATCAGACAAAAGAACCAGAGTCACAGTCCAGGGCACGCTAGGGGACAGGTCTAAAACACATGCCAACTAGGGGATTCCCCAGTTCTCAGGGTTGGGGCACATCTTCAGGAGTTGAAGTGAAACACTACTAATATCAAAGTAGCCTTCTTCCTCAGAAAGAACTGTGAGGTTTTGGGTAGGTTTAGCAGCCCTCTTTTAAACTTTGTAATTAGTAACATAAGCTTTCCATCATTAGATCGAAATACATTTTTTTCTTTATTTTTTTCTCATATGGATTTATTTGGCTTCACATATGAACCCAGGTAAGGCTGTAGAATCATGAACATACCTGCCTTTAGGAGCAACAGTTCCAACTGAAGTGGGTAACCCTCATAGACCTTTGTTTTGGGAAAGGGATATCCTGGATGCAGGATACAACTAAGGTTTTACCCCAGCCCATGGATTTTCTGTGAAAATCAGAGGGACAGGGTGACCTTCGTGGGGTCCGCAGACCCCAACCCATGAAAGCATTTGCATAACAGGCACATCAGACCAGGATAGAAAGCACATGCACCAGTGATGCAAGTGGAGGAGCGGGCTGGATATTAATTAGTGCAGAATAAGACGATGAACAATAAATGTTAGAAAATAATAAACACCCTGTGGGTTTAAATTCAATGCAAATACAAATGGTTGAGGCTACATCATCACCCACCTGACCAGATGACTCTTAACCATAATAACTATCAGGAAGATATGGAGGCCAAGGGGGTGGAAACCAGGCCAGTACTGGGGGGACTTCAAACACTCCCACAGAGAAAGGGATAAATGTCTGGAGACAACATAGGAGATAACTCCTTCTCAGGACAGATGGGAGAAGCAACACTAGATTTAATCCTAAGCAGGCCACAGGGCTAATTTAAAATGTTATTATTGAAGAGTCCCTCTATAAAAGTGTCTGCAGTGTACTTAAACTCAGTAACACTGTAGGAATTTAAAAATAAAACTGAAAAAGTTCATTGCGACTTCATTTCAAAAAGGCTATCCACATAAAAGTGGAGAGGCTTGTTAAAAAGAAATTAAAAGCAGCTGCCAAAAGGGTAAAATTTTTCCAGGGGACATAGATATTGTTTACAGATCTTCTACTAGATGATGAGAGCAATCTATACAATTATCAAAAGAGACTTTAAAAGGGCAAAAAATTAGCTGTTCTCATTAAAGAACCAGCTAAAGGAGGCTGTCAGAGGTAAAATAGTATCCTTCAGAAAGCAGAAGTTATGTTCAACTGAGGAAAATAAAAAGAAGAGTGAGAGATGACAAATTAAGCACAAAACTATGACAAAGGAGATGAACCCTTTTTTTGATGAGAGCCTTCTAAGGTGTAAAAATCTAATAATAGGACCTTTTCCTCAAATCCCTCAGCAGCTGTGGAGCTCCCTGGGGCTCTTACCACCTGTGGAGGTGGTAAGAGGTACCACGAAGGACCTATTCCAAAATCATCCATCGTTGGAAGAGGTTGGGGAGCAAACTGGCGAAATTAAGAATATCAAAAGGAGCAGATGGCATTCATCCCAGAGCCTGAAGGATGTCTCATATGAAACAGCCATTTAGCAGTTGTGCACAAGGGACTGTTTAAAATAACCATGGTACCAAAAGGGCTGAAGGTGGTAAACATGATGATATTTAAAAGGGCCTGAGCAGCATTCCAGGGGACTGTAGAGCAGCAAATCTCTGCGCTAGGCAAACAGTCAGAAAAATATAACAAAGATGTCAGTAGGCACAAGAATAAATATGAAATAGTGGGGAAGAGATGGTGTGGGTTTTGCAAAATGAAGTCCAGCACCACAAGCCCTTGGAGAGCCAGTGAGCTTGCCGAGCAAGAGGTGCATTTGGCAAAAGCTTTGGAAAATTGTCTTCATTGGAGGCTCTTGAAAAAAGTAAACCACTGTAGTGTAAAAGAGAAAGTCCTCCTCTGCCTAATAATTGCAAAGGAGTATGAAACACAAATTAGGAATAAATTAGCAGATTTTTCAGTGGAATAAAGATGTTGAGAGAGACACCCAGGGACCTGAGGTAGAGTGTCATCTCCAGAGCAGAAGATGACCTGGAGAAGGCAAGGAAAACAGTTAGGGGATGAAGTTGCTGAAATATTTCAATATTCAGAGTTGATGGTGAAAAGCTATGCCAGGACCTCTCAATACTGAGCCACTGGACAGTAAAACAAGAGTGAAATTCAGTAGCAAGATGTGCAAAATTGTGTCCACAGATGGAATGGTCCATTTGCACTTGAACCAGTCATAAGCCTTAAATGAGCTATTCCTGCTTGGGAAATATAACTTAGTCCTCGCATACTCACGCTGCAGGTAGTGTTACAAAAACACTGCTTCAGTGATCTGTGATAGCCTAAAAAACAAACTGAGTGTGGAAATTTTTAGGGAAAAGTGTTAAACAAAACAGAAAAGATCAATTTGTCATTGCGCAGATCAATAATTCAACTGCTACTTAAATACTGTTTGCAAATCTGTTTCCTCCACTGGAGAAAAAAAAAAAAGACAGTAAACCCCCTAGAAACTAAAAAAGATGCAGAGAGAGGTGGGAAAGATAAGGGTTGGGGAACGACTCTGCAGGTGGAGAAATTACACAGACTGAGACTTCATCCTGGAAGAAGTGTGAGTGACGGGCTGTGCAGTGAGAAGCGGCACAGGAGAGAATATTCACAGTTCCCCACAGCACAAAAACTAGGGGTATCAAACTACGGATCAGGACTTTTGAAACAGGCAAGAAGAAAATGCTTTTTTCATATTCTGCATAACTAAACCTCTTCCCCGCTGGGTGTTGTTGTAGGGTTTGCATGGGCGGCAGGATAACTGAGCAGCTTAAGGGAGAGCATCTGCTGGGAGATACAATGAGATGGTTTGGGCCCCACTGGCCTTACAACACCTTCCCAGGGGGATGGTTTTCTTTTCTTAATTTTATTTCTGGTTTTTAAGCTTCATGTAGGAATCCATCAGGTAACTTCTGAAATGGATGACCTGACCCAAGCTCTAATTTGAGGTCAGAGGAGGATGAGAGGTGTTTCCATGCACATGTTTCTGCATATCTAGTCCAGACTGGAAACTGACAGTCTGCCTTTAATACAGGTCATGGCATTTTAGATTGAAACATAGGGTCTTCTTTATTGTAGGGGACATCCAGCTGCTTTTGTAAGGGGATTCCCCACCATACGTCATGCTTACCTTCCATTATTGTAAGGATGATGGTTTAATTTCTTGAACAGCCTTTGAGGAATATGATTTTTAAAATTCATCTCATGTTCCAGGAAAGCTCCAGTCCTACGTGCAGACAGACATTGGTGTAACTGCACTCACGGAGGAAGGAGGCATCTCTGGGATGAGGGCCATGTGATGGCTTCCCATCTGATCCCTTGCAGAGCTGTGCTCAGTGCCAGCTGAAGGCTGGCAGGTCATCAAACACAGGCAGGAAGAAAAAAAAAAAACAACAGGGCACAGCTTCAAAGCACATTTCTAAAATGAAACAGGACTCAAAGCACATTTCCAAAGCAGCACTGAAAAAAAATGTATATATATTTTGCTTATGGACTGCAGTTCTGCCACATTCAGGTTTAAACCATCAGCCATGGAGCAGTGGTGCATAACAGTAGCGGTGTAATTTTTCATTCCACTGTCTTGAAAATGGTTAAACCATCATTTGTTCAAGGTTAAACAACCCAACAAAAGTTCCTCTTGTGCTGAGTAGAAATAGGAAGATTTTCTGCATGAAAAGTGAAATACATAAAGTTTTGAATACTTCGCATTTGAATGGAAATTTTTGCACCACCCAAGCCCCATTGATGATGTGCTTGTAATGGGGAATCAACGCTGACAGGGCTGGGGAGTGTGCACCCAGCGCAGAGGCTGCCTGCCTGTGCCTGAATGAGAATATAATTTATTTTCTCTATCAAAATTTATTTCATGAAAAGTCATTATTCTAAAATCAATGTAAACAAATCTACTGGCAGACAAGAGCAGCCCTCCAGCATTGGTGCATGCTGCAGCTGGCGATGGCAAAGATGGGCTGCTGGCACAGCAGAGCAGATACAGACCACGGCAGCCAGGCTTACGTGGCACCAGGGCAAAGTTTCTGGTGTGTCCTTCTAGTCTGTGGGACATTAAGAAATGCACACTCTAATTTTACCCCTCTCTTCTCCTGCACACCCAACAGCATTTCAGCCAGAGGCTGCTGTGTGGGGTGCTCTGGACAGGGAGATGCGGGGTCAACTTGCTCTGCACCCACCTCTGCAGGATAACATATATTCAGATTTATGAATTTATAACCACTGTAGATCATGATAACCTAGGGTCATTTTTGGTGTTGAGTCTGGGCCAGGGTGCACAGCAACTCCTGCTGATGGACTCTGCATCTGCAAGAGAGGCCCCAGGGATTAACCGTCCCATTCAGTTGCAGTAACTAGGCAGAAGTCCTTAGCAAAATCTGCTGGCCAATTCTCACACATGCAGCACTTTTTTGTAGCTCCCTCCGTTGATTCACTGGAAAACAGAAATTTCTCAAATTCTCAGAGAAATAAATACCTTTTGTTTCGGTTCACTCTTGACAGGCATATTTATGATGATCACAAAGAAAAGATCATAATAAACCCTGGCTAAAAAGGAAGAAAGAAGAGTGAGCCGAGCTATAGATAATAAGTAACAAATCAGGAAAGGGAGGAGAGGAAGATAATGGTTGTGATTAAAAATCAGATGCTATGAAATAAAGAACAATGGATATGAGAAGTAAAAGTATCCATTACAAAAAAAATCTATATCCAAATGTGTTATGGACAACAAGAAAGCATTTTAAATTATCCAGAACAAAAGAAATTCTAGTAAAATTATTATGTTATAGGTCCATTTTCTGATAGGTGCAGCAATGCTGTCAATAATAATGCAGATGATGCAGAAGAGCCCAAAAACCTCCTCTGCGAAACAATGCTAACTACATATTTCCAGCTCTCAGCCCCCATCGTCTTCTATTCCAACAGCAACTGCGTAGCAGCTACCAAATTGTTTACAGTTTAAAAAATGTTATGCTGCAACCTTAATTAACTGAAATAATTATTAATTTTTAAAAGCTTTCAATTAATTTTTAAACTCATTTTTGTCTGAAAGATCTGGCAACTTGTTTCTAAATTTGTGGAAAATCGCTAAATATTTTAAAAGAATGACAGAATAAAGCTGGTGTCGTGGTGGTATTGAGAAGAGAGAGAAAAATGGGGCTATGGCACATCATGATCCCCCATGACACCAGCTCAGGTGTGCCACTGTCCCCTAAAGCTTCTCCCCCCCCACCATACACTCCTACTCCCCTATACACTAAGGCTGGGTCTAAGTTATAAACTACCTTCCTTTGTTTTCCTCTCAGCATCAAACATAAAATATTTTTTATAAGCTGGGAAAAGACTGTGTTTCCAGAAGCAGCTTGTGAGTCTGAGGTTTGCCTTTGATGCAGAAGTTTATTGTCCTTATTATCCTGGAAAAAGTTTTCAGACATTTTAATCTGTTGAGTCACAGCAGGTAGAAGGTGACGTGGAAGGCTTGATTCATGATTTGTGAGATCAGAGGTTATTTTGGACATTGAGGGGTTTGCTCTCAGTTAAATCACCACAACTCAAGCAGAATATCAGCTAAATAGTTGTAGGATCACTGTGACCCTAGTTTTATCAGAAATTTTGAAGCAATACAAGTAAACTGATGTTGAATGAGGGAAATGATGCATTCCACCTCTACTGTGAAATATGAGCAAACAAAAGTGAAAACCAGGTGATTTAGGTTCAAAAGAGCATCTTTAAGAAATAACTCCCTTGAGCCTTCCTTGACCTTGTCCTTTCTTCTAGCACACCACTTCTCTCATTTGACCAGGTTGGGGAGGCTTTGCTATAGGAAAGGGATGATAAGTTGCAGGCAGGACTTCGCTTTGTTAGAATGGTTATTTGGGTGGGACAGAATGTTTTGCTGCTGGTGCTGCTTCATTTCTGCCTGAGTGAGCCCGGACTTCTCTGTGACAACTTCCAGAGTCACTAGTTGAAGTCAAACTACCAGAAGTAGTACATGTTATTTAAGCTTCGTTTAATCTCGGCTTAACTGGGCAATGAACTGGCCTGGAAGGGCCCCTGCGCTGCTACAGAAGGAATTAACACCCACTGGGGTATGTTGGCATCCATATCCTGGAACCTGTGGCTTTCGGCAGTGCCAGCTGTCCTGTATTTCAGCAGGGCTTTGCACAACCGTGTCCTGACTCGTAACATCGAGCGAAGACGTGAATAGCTGGAGGGGCATCAAACATCCCCCAGGGCAAAGCCACTATTGCATGAGGGCACCACAGGGAGCTTTAAGCAAGGAGCACAGTGTGCTCCTCTCCTGCTGCCCACAGGAATTGCGTGAGATTCAATAATTCAGGTTATACAGAGCCAGCAGGCTCTTGGCTACTTCTGCACTGAGGTTATAGGTGAGCCCAAGCCCTGCTGCAAGCTCCTCCTGGGTGAGTGACAGAGAGATCACAGCAGGGATCCAAACACTGCTGGGCTAGGAGAAGACCTGCCCAAAGTGCAGATGGGATGGTAACAGCTATGCATCAATCTCCAGTGGCCACCAGCACCATTATCAGGTCCCCAGTGTTAAAAGGGCACCCTTAAATCGAAGCAGAGGATGCTCCTCAAAGAAAAATGCATCAACAGAAGCATTAGCTGTGAAGTTTCTCTAGGTTTTAGCATCTTCTTCCTGGTCCCTCTCATTTAATATTGAAGGCATTCACCATCTTTTGGCAATTCAATGCTTTCCAAGGCAGTCCGGACACATGACATCATTCATTTTGATGTAGTACAAACATTAGAGATCTTTTTTTCTTTCTTTGCCATAATGGGTTTCATTTTGAATAGTTTGCAGAGTTGAAATATCTTTCATAGCAGGTGAATGCATTTTCCTGCACTGAAGCCAGAGGAGGGTGTATTTTATCACCTGCACCTTGGGCTGAAGCACCAAACTTGAACCGTGGCTGCACCGTCCGCTTGCCCCCATGCATAGGCAGGGCAGTCAGGTCCCTGGCAGCTGGAGGAGGTGGATTAGCAACGAGGCACTGCTGCTTTTTAAGCAGCCCTGGCTGGGGAGTTCTGGAGATGGGTGTTTGATAAGGAACCATGCAGTGCTGTGTGCCCTTCATCTCATCCCCAAGGAACATACTGGCTGGGACAGGTACTGATCAAATTGATGTCCCAGGATGATCTCTGGTGTCTGTAAAGTTCTTATGCTGTTCATTTTTGCAGCTTCTCCTTATGACCTATGGCATGCATGAAGCTCTGAAGGCAGAGGGGTGCATTTAGTGGTGCAGAGGAGGTTCGCAGACCTTTGTGCAAGGCCCCGTTCCTCAGCCACCTGCAGAGCAGGGTGTCACATCCCAGCGCTTTTCTAGCAGACACAGGCAAGACTGTGTCCAGTGTCCCTCCAGGTACTCAGCATCCCATTTCCCTGGCCCCAGGCTTGCCCCTGGAGGGGGACATGCATAAAATCTTCTCCAAGCTAAAGCCCTATTTCAAACACTACTCTACTGGTATTTGAAAATAAGTGGACTGAATTGAGCTCTCATCTCCCCACTTCCAGATGCCCAGGAGAACTCCTCAGAAAACATCAGCTTCTCCATTTCCAGCCTGGCCAAGCTTGTAGAAAAAGCCAGAAAACCATAAAAATAAGAAGTTATCTAGTCCCTGCAGCAATGGTTGTTATTTACCATCACTGATGCATATCTTAGCCTGATCACACACCCTAGAGACAGGCAAGGCAACACCACTCAGACCACACTCAATGCCTGCCTGCGTGCCTAGCACAATGCTAGCACACAGGGACAGCAGAGGTGACAGTGTATTCACACCTTGCATGGCACCAACCCTGCCAGACCAGGGTCAGCCCTGTGATGCTGTGGTCATACCAGGGACAATGCTTTTTCCTTGCACTGCTTGGGCAGGGTAGATGCTCTCCAGCTGGGAAGGGTGAGCAGGGGGGGCACAGGTGCTTCTGGTCATCAACAGAGCCCTTAAATTCCCACCAGGGGGGCAACACTTTAAAGTTGCAAAGGGTGTGGAAGGACAGACTCCCCTTGGACTTGCTGAAATATTTATATTGTACTCACAAGGACCTGGCCTGGCTTGTATGCCTGTTTGCCTAACTGATGATGCCTTGATAGCTGCAGCGGGGAGCTTGTTAATTGAATTCCAAAGGGATTAATTACAGCAGGAATAAGAGAGCCTGTCATCTTGCAGGTTTTTCCATGCATCTGGATTTGAGGGGGCTGGAGGAGCCAGGACTTGTTGGCAAGAGGCAGCTGGAGGAGCTGTGCTGCCCCAGCCTGTGGTGTTGCTGCTGCCCTCCCACCTGGGCACAAAGAGAGGTGGTGCCATCAGCTGTTTCCTTTCTCCATGCACTGGAGAGGTGCTCAGCTTGCTGGGGACAGCAGAGTGCTGAGATAAGTAGAAAGAGGTGGGTGCAGCACATGCACCGCTCGAGCTCTGGGGAATTTCGAGTCCTGCTATGTGTCTCCTGTGGTGCGGTTAGGTGGCTTCTGGATGGGTCCCTTCAGCTCCTCAGCTATAACCAGCACAGAAGCAGCAGCAAGGCCATGTGTAGTCCCCTGTTGGCTCTTGCATGCCCAGGAGAAAGGGCATCTCTGGACTGGGGGTAATTACAGGATCCCTTTGTGATGGCAACCCTCAACATGCTGTATTGCCAACAGCCATACCAGGGCAGGGCTTGATGCAGCTGCATGGTGCTGGATGTGTGTAAGGGTCCTCAGAGTGAGACCCCTGGGCTGAGCATCTCAGCGGCCATCATCTCCAGGAGGGGAGGCTGCGAGGGACCAGTTATATGCACAGGGATTTTTATCCCTACTGTGCTGTGGAGGTCACTTACAGGCTGGATACGGACACAAGGAGCCCTCAGGTTGCAAAAACCCATCCCTGTGGTGTGCAGGGTGCTGCTGCAGAGAGTGTTTTCCTCAACTGTGAACCCCAGCGTTCCTGCTTTCGCAGCCCCTGTCCTCACACTGCATCCTGCAATCCACCCAACTAGACCACAGCAGCAGCAGGGAGCTGAGCTCCAGGGAGGAGACAAGAATTTCCTGGGGTTTAAAATAGACTTTTCTTTTTCGGGTGTGTGTGTATGTATATATATATGAACACAATCCTCCTTCCCGCTTTCAGAAGTCACCATTAACTCTAGCTGTGCCAGTGACGCAGTTGACAGCACAGACCCACAGACATAGACATGTGCTTCCAGAGAAGTAGTGAAGGGTGTGAAGGACTTCCCCGACCACCTTGGTGGCTGGGGAAAAAAAAACAAATGTACCGTGCTGCTACATCTTAAACAAACCATCCTGGCCTTCCTATTTGTCAGTTTCAGTGACTGGCATGAAATACAGAAAATTATTCTTGGTCATTAAATGTTTTCATTGCAGTCAGTGGGTCAAATCACAGCAGGGGCACACATTTTTCACCTGGCCCTAGCTGTATGTTTTGGGGATGCTTGCGGCAGGTGCCCTGGGTACTGTTGCCTCATGCTGGTGCAGCAGCACTGCTGCTACAAGGGTGCAGAGTGGTTTTTCACGGGGCAAGAAGACTGGACTGTTTGGTCCTCCCCTACAGCTGGAAATTTAGGGTATCCTATGTGCAAAGGATGGGCTGTGGATGGATTTCACCTCCTTCCATCAAAGGCAGTAGGGCATTGCTTGCCCTCAGGGATGAGAAGGGCTGTGCCAAGCCATGGTTTGCAGCAGTAGGAGCAGGACCCATGACTCTGGAAGCCTCAGCCATGTCCCCAGACACGTCTGCAAAGGGTCAGCCCCTCTGCTAATTGCCATATGCTCCTCTCCTGGTAGTGCATATGGCTCCCCATATGCTACTGCCATGCCCAATCTCATACAGCGTCCCCATTGTTCTTAAGCAGCAGGTTACAAGAGTCTAAACGCCTTGAAAAGCAAGTTACTGACAGGTTTGTAAGGGGTACGGCAGCAGTGATTGGTGTAGACTGTTGGTGCCCCTGCCCCTCCTTCAAACTTCTGCGAAACAAAAGTGCACGATACAGCCCAAAGTGCCTTCAAGTGCGGTTCCTGTTTGAATGACCATACTGGGTTTTTTAAGCACCCAAGTGAAGGAGGACTTAGGATGTTGAAGTGGGAAGGGGAACTGTAGCTTCTGCAGTGTCTCCGCATAAACCTCATGACAAGAGGAGCCGTCCTCAGAGGCTCAGATTTCGGCAGAAGGAGTTCAGTGTGGTCTGGGGTGCAGGTGTAGCCAGGGAAATTCTGCCTGTCTGTAACTGCTATTTTGTCCTGGGTTAGAAGCAGAAAGAGGTTTATAGGCCCGTACCCAGGAGCTGCAGCTGGGTCTTCTGCCTTGGTGACTCCAGGACACTCAAGGGCAATAAGAGGGACATATCTTAAAGATGTAGGAAACACTTTGCTGGGGAAAAAAAAAAAAAAAAGAGGTAAAGGCAAAGGACGGATTTACTATAGCCAAAGTTTATCAGAAAAGGGATTGAAGTTAGAGACAGCTACAGAGAAATAAAAGAAATCAAAATTTTATATGGATTTGCCTGTTCTTCAAACTGGTTCCAAAAAGCTTGGAGTGATCCAGGTAACAAGGTAATGCGTTGTTGAGATATTTATACTACTTCTGGATAGGACTATGGTCTGGGCTATTAATTTGATTGGGAAGGGTTGTGTACTGTGGATAAGCTTCCTTTTTTTTTTTTCCCCTGTGGTTATAATCAAACTCAGACTTTTTTTTCCCCAAAGGGTCCCCATTCTTTCTAACACAGGATTTGTTCCCTGGGGGTCTCTGCCCTGCTTCGGAGGAAAGATTTTTCTGGGGGCCAGCAAGGTTACGTGGGTGTGTCATCACCCAGGGAGTGGCTGGGGAGTTGCAGGACTGAAAACAAACTTGAAAGGACCTACCTACCAGGGGACAATATTTCTATTCTGTCTCATTCCATATTTTCTGTAATTGAAGAGGTTCAGGCACTAATAAAGCCCAGCTTTCTGCTTTCGTGCTTTTCCTTGGGGAAAAGGTGCAGGCAGGCTCTCCTAGAGCCTGGCTCAGGGACCTTGCGGGGGTTTGCTGACTTGTTATCAATAATAGAAATTATGGTAATGAAATATCTCCGGGAGCTTCAGGTTTTGTTTCTCCTTCAGCCCTCATGCCTCAAAGGTAAACTATTACATTGCCAATATTGAGTGCAGGGTTGTTTGAAAGTATTAAGGCTCCAGTTCATCAGAGGTCATTTTTATTTGATTCTGGCCGACTGGCAGTTCCCTGTGTTTGCATCTACTCCTGAAAGTAAATGTCTTCTCGGTTTCCGTGCCAAAGCCAGCAGCAGCCAAAGGCTTCCCGGGTGTCTGGGTGTATGGTGGTGTGGGGGGGCGGGAGGGATCTTTATCACCACTCTGCCCCAAGGCTGGCAAACAGCAGATCCTGAGCCCCTACCTCTGGGGTCTGACATTGAGCCTTTTCCAGCATCTCTGGCTTTCAGGCTGGAGAACCTGGATCAAAGCCTCAGATGGAGCAAAACTATTTGAACCAAGCAGAAAAAAGTATTTTGTGTGCAGATCCCTCAGCTTGCAGCAGCAATCTACCCTACCACTGCCTTCCACGGTACCCAGCTGATCTCTGCACAGACAGTGGCCAAAGCTCCCGAGCACCTGGAGGAGGCATCAGGATTAGGAGTTTTCAGCATCAGTGTGCAGACACCTTCCAGCATCCACGATGGTTTTGCATGTGCCGGCACGTGTTTCCTGCCCCAGGAAATGCTGGACTTGCTCCAAACCAACTGTCCATGGGCAGTACATCCAACCCGAGCATGCTGAACACATCGGTTTTGGGGTCCTGCCTGTGATGTCAGGCCTCTGGAAGACATAAAAACCCTACAAGATCTTCTTTCTGTGTCCTTAAGAGTGATACCAAAGCTAAAAAAAGATTGAACAGAAGCAGTTTTGCATTTTCTTCTGAAGAGTTAGGTTTCCAAACTTTGGTTTTCAGATTTAAAAAAAAAATGTATCTGGGGGGAGGCAGGTATATTTCATAAACAGTTCAGTATTGTCCAAAACATGACAGCAAGCCTCTATTTAAAATTATTGATGCAGACCACTCCGGAGCAGCCATGTCGTGCTCCCTGTTTGCAGGACTGCCAACATAACTGCAAACCCAAACACCTGGACTGGGAACCGCCTCTCCATCTCCATTAAGGCTCCTTTCATGACACAGGTTATTGTCAGGCATTGTTTGCATCTCTTGCTTTCTGAGCGATGATTGTTGCTGTCGGCTTGCTCTTATCCCATTTATTATATAGGTAGTTTTATTTGTTTTTATTGCTTCTTTCATCTTTCATCTAATCAAGGTGCATTTTTTTCCGTTGCTTTTTTAATCAGCATGGCTTTTTTGAACACATTTAGGGCATCTTTTTAAATGATCTTCAACATCTCTAGATTAATCACTCCAATTGTTCCAATAATTTTCTTCCCAGTTCCTATATGTTTTCAGCAGGCCTTTCTCTTGCCACAGTATGTGTCTGTAAGAGTGCCCGGGCACAGTCTGTATTTGGGCAGAGCAACAAAACTAGGGCATGGTAGATAGCTGTTAATAAGGAGTATTGTTTGGTGATCTGTCCACCTTAATCCATTAGAAAAGGGGCTAAGATGGCAATATTCTGAAGGCAATGAATACTTTGAGTTGGAAAGCAATCAGGATGTTTCTGAAGCTTCGAGGATATGTGATTAGGAGCCACCTGAGATCCCCCAAGAGCTGGGCCTGGAGCCATGATAGCGTGGGGTGTGTAGAGTGAAATCAGTCAGTCAATTTACACCACTCCCTTTGGGGTACAGTATGGGGATAAGGAGGAAAATTCTCCTCCTTTTGAAAAGGTTGCTCAAAAATCCTCAGTCCATGGGTGCAGGCTGAGGAACAGCAAGTTACCATGTGTTGGGTGTTTTACAGGAGATGCTGGGGGCTGGCTCCTGCCTCCTGGCACTTTTTTAGAGGCAAAATAAATCTTGAATTACCTTGTTTTCATTTCCAATAAAACTGCCTGTTGGCGGTTGCCTTGGAGCTAATAATCTGACACGGTGCTGTGCATCTGTGAATGTTTGTAACATGGGTGTGCTGGTTCTGTGTTTGAGACTGACAGTGCAGCACTATATTGTTGTTTTCCTACCACTATATATAGTGTGTTCCCAGAGCATCATAATAAAAAGAAACATGAAGCTAGGCGATTTATCATAATACAAAAATAAAAGGCATAATAATGTAAATTATGCACATCATTAACCGCAACTGTTGCTCTAAAATGGACACAAATTCTGTAAGAAAATCATCTTTAGGTTTAGCCATAACAATTTTCTCTGAAGGGCTTCCCTATAAGTGCTGGAAGACCCATGTATCCTCTTCTCTTGAGGTTTGGAGAGCTGGCTTGGAGCCCTGCTAATGCACTAACAGCAGTATAAGGTGCCTGTTCCTCCTCAGGGGCCACTTTGTGTTACCCGTGCAGCACCCCCAGGCATGTTCCTGCTCTACCAGGAAATCAACAGCAGGTCAGGCAGTGCAGATAGGATTCATTGGGCTACCATGGAGGTGGACCTGTCACCATCAGCTCCTCCTCTGCTAGAGGCACATGAAGTCAATGGCACAACTCACCGCATCCTGCAGTAGATGTCAGATAAGGGTAGGTGAACTACACACCACCCCAAAGTGCTATGTGTCCCCTCTGGCTGTGTAGGAAGCCCGAAATAGCCAGCTTGGATGTCTCACTTTGATGTTTAACACTGCCAGAGGTGACTCCTGTGCCATGCTGCGGTGTTTTCAAGAAATATAAGGGGAGGGAGGGGAGGAACTGGTGTTGAATACCTCCTTTCCATTCTCCCATTCCTTTCTGCTCACTCTTTACCTTCTTCAAAGGGGAAAGTCAGTTTAAACTCCTTCATCAGATCACCCTCATCAAAGGCAAGTGGGCTGCAGCCTGAGTGGGATTTCCCAGCCCCCTCCCATTGCCCAGATTCCTAAAGCTGGTTTAAAGCGACTTAAAACCTTCTTATGTAAAATTTTCCCTCGCAAAAAATTAGACCTCATGAAAATAAATAATTCCCAGAGGAAATTTCAATTTGATTACAAATATTGACTTGCTTGGGGGAAGTTTTTTTTAAAGAAAAATCCATTTGGAATCAACATTTTCAAATTAAACATGTATGTTCACTCTGTTATTGTACTTCACTTGGAAATATACCAATTTTGTTTCCAGTGGTTGGGGATTTTAGGAGTTTCTTCCATCCATATTTTTCTGCAAGAGCTGATCTCTTTTAGATGCCTTAAAATTGGGCAAAGCAGGAAAAAGATTTGTTTTAATTTTAAAGGATTAAAAAAATGTAATATGAAAAGTTGTAAATCATTTTCATGCCTCTAAAACACCCATAAAAATGCATAAACGTGTATTAAAGCTGTAGCCCCAGGAGAAGCACCAGGCAGAGCAGACACAGTGGGTGTTGTTCCCCTGGCATTGCTTGGAGGGTCTCCATCACCATACTGCTCCCGTTTCCAGCAGGTCAGGAATGATTTTTGCATGGATGTGGCAGCCAGGAGACATGGGAAATAAGCAGACAGGTGGGAAAGACTTGGTGGTCCACCAACTTAGTGGTGGCACCAAGCTTTGCATGGGGTTCCCATCATTTCTCGGTTGAACTCATGAGCATGGGGACCCTCAGCATCCAATCCCCTGAAGGCATCCAGGCCAGAGGCAAACTGTTCTTTGTACAAGAAGACCCTGGTGAGCTCTGTGCCCTGCTTGGTTTTGGAGGGGAAGGAGTGGGTAGAAGGAAGAAGGAGCTGGAAGAACAGCAACCTTCTTCTGATGTAGACAAGATTTCCACACACTGACATTTGCCCTGCAAGAGTTACTGATGGGGGCCAGCCTTCAGCCAAACATGCCTCTGCCAAAATAAAGCAAACCCACTTACGTTAAAACTAAACGTTTATTATCATAAGTGACCCTTCCTGGAGTTGCAGGCTCTCTTGAAGCCTGAATCGGGGGGCAGAGGGGTTAAGCTCTCCCCAGAGTGGGGGACCACACCAGGTCTCCAGCAGCAGCAGCTGCTCAGGTCCCTGCTGCTAGCAGAGACGCTGCTCGGTGGAAGCACCCAGGTATCAGCCAGCAATTACGCCAGACAGTGGAAGTGCTTTTTAGGAGCACTCTATTAATAGACACAGATAACAAATCACTGATAACAAATGCAAAAAGCCCTTGGACTAAAGGCCTGTTTGCCCAGGCAATATTCCCACTGAGCACAGCAGCCATTAGTCGCAGCAGGAAGCACCAGGAGCAGCTCTCTCTGGCAGGAGAGCTGCGTTCTTACATTAAAGCAGGAAAACAAATGCCTGATCAGTTTACCATAGCCAAGGTGCAATTTCTGCACCTTCCCAGCCATACCCTGGCACGCATGTGAGCAGGCGCCAGGCTCCAGTAAGCAATGGTTGAGCCTGTCTTACACCACACGTGGCACAGCAAAGTCTGGAGACCTGGATGTGGTCCTCTGTGCCTGGCATTTGCCCGTCTCTGCAGGGAGTGCTGCTGGTGTCCAGTGCTTGCTCCACGATTCCTCAATATTCTTTCTCAAATAATTGTGTTTCAAATACACTGTTTTGTGCAGACATGATTAAGCTGTTTAGGATGATGGATGTTGCCGATGAGGATAACCTCTCTTAAGGTTAATTAATCATTTGTAAACCAACCTTTGTATGTATATGCATTATTCATCAGTACTCCTGAACTAACGGGCCAGAGCATTTTCAGCCTCTGGGTTTTTTGTCAAAGTCTTTAGTTATTCCATAACTGAGGGCAATTGCTGAAGTCCAGGGAGGGCAGTGCCCCTGGGTGCTGCATCCATGCGGGATGTTCATGCTTGCCCATCATTTGGACCACAGCCTGAGTTTAGGCTGGGCCACAGCCTGACAGCAGCTTTTCTTCCCCACCTGTGTATTTCTTCCTTGAAGCCTGACTGACCTTAAACTATCTTGGAGACTCCACTCCAGGAGCTTGACATTTAAAAGTGTAGTGACAGAAAATAACTTCTTCTAAAATTGTGTAACTTATTTACCTGCATGAGGAGAGGGAGAGAAGAATTCAAATGAAGGCATACACATATATTGCGCTGCTTGATTGTGACTTTTCGCTGGTGCCATGTGGTAGCACTGCTTTCTCCTCCAGCAAAGCAGCTCCCTGCATTATGGTGGCATGCAAGGCATTTCCCCTGCATCCAAACCTGGGATTGGCCAAGGAGGATCAGGGATAAGGAGAGAGGGGATCCCCGTGTCCCCTCCCAGGCTGCAGGGAGAGCACAGGGCAAGGATCCAGTCTTGGGGGACCCAAGCAGCTGATTTAACATCACACAGCCACCAAAAGTGGAAGGCAGGAAAAGACAAGCCAACATTAATTGATAAAATGCCCCACAGATCATTCTTTGTCAGGTTACAAAAATGAAGAAGAAAAAAATAAAAGAGAAAAAAAGAAACCAAAGACAAATCAGCTGCACAAATCAGTGAGCTCAGTACTCAGGAAACTGCTTATATCTCCATGGGGAAAACCCTCCTGCACCCCATGTCCTCCCAAGTGAGAGCAGACCCTGCCCAAACGAGCTCCTCACCCCATTCCCCACCCAAGACTACAGTGTAGCTGTGGGGGAGTATCCTGAACACAAGGCATTCATGTATCTTTAATTATTGTTTCAGCCACATAAATCCATGCTGAATTAAAATTCATGATGGTTCTAGGGTACAAGTGCAAACAATTTGTTCGGTAAACTTTGCTCTAATTGGCATTCTGAAAATTTCCTGTTAATCAAGCCCCTTGGGCTTGGTTACCAGTGTAGTTCTGCCTGCGAATGTCAGTGCTCGGAGGGTGCACACATGTATGCCGATTTCAAGGGTCTTTATACGATATTAACTCATACACCTTGTCCTCACATTAATTTGCAAGTAATTTTTTAACAACCTTCTGTGGTCCTGTCTTTTATCTCGCTGCTTCATTACTCGAGGCAAGCAAGTGAGCAGAATAGCATTTGTAAAACCCGAAACAAAATTGCACTCACAAATGTCTAGGATCTGAACTGAGGGCGTCTGAAATTCCTCCCTGCAGGAGCCACATTTCCAGTGGCACTTGACTCCAAGTGGCCATGGGAGAAACGAGAAGACTTTCAGGCCAGTGCGGTAAATGTCGGGCATGCAAGTGGTGTGGCTGCACAGAGGCTCCAGCCAAATGCACCCAGAAACAGGGCTACGGAGGTGAGCAACACTTTGGTCCTTTTGAGCTGAGAATACAGACGTCATCTGAAGAGTCGAGGCACGAGCAGAGCTTGTTTATCATCCAATCCCCATATGCATGGAGAACATCAGAAATTACTCCATGAGATGCCAGGGTCTGGGGGGATCCTGCCGCAGAGCCCTGCTTCCCACATACCATCCAAAATGGACCGAATGGCCAGTTCTGGGACCAACCGGCCAATTCTGTATCTTTTTCTCCAAGCAACACCCTCTCTGCAGTGATGCCCAGTCAGACCCACTTGGAAACACTGCCAGAAGGATTTTAGGAGCTTTTAGTGATCCCCCCCTTCAATTTTGCAGCCTTATCAGGCTAGTCCTTAACTTACAACCCAAGAGATTTGGGAATAGGAGAAGTTATGTATAACCTGAGCGTCATTTCCCATCAGCACAGTAAGTCAGAAGAATAGAAATAACAAAATAATGAGCATCTGACAGAGATCAAGGAAGAAGTAGAGAAGCTCTCTTGGATGGAAATACGTGGTGAGGAAACGTATGAGAACTGGCAGTTCCCAGAAGAGACCAAAGATGGTGCACAACAGCAGACTGCTCCCCTGTGAAAGCAGATAAGAAGTATAATTAGATGCCATTATGGCAGCAGCAGGGTCTGGAAGCTGGAAAGAAGTCGTATGGAAAGTCAAAATGGGCACGTGTCTGGGGGAGAATAGAGGAATAATACAGGTTCACAGCATGAGAGCGACTAAGTCTGTGCGCACAAGGTTTCGAAGGCAACCAGCAAGGGTCTGCAAATAAATTAGATGTAAAATAAGAACAGCAAGATGTGTAGGGGCGTACGTGTCTGGGGAAGGAGAACAGACTGAACGTTCCAAGCAGGAATTTGCCCCATCTTGTTTCAGTCTTTATAAAAAGGTTAATTGTGAATGGAACTTAATGAAATAGGCTTTGATGGGAACTGTGGAGAAGGCCAGCATAAGGAAAGAAGTTTAAAGCCATTTGGATATGTCAAATATATACAAAATGAGAGCATCTGATGAAATGCACCCAACAACAACAATAAACCCTTGGTGGTTATCTTCAAAATTCATGAAGTTGTAGAGGTCCCTGGAGATGAGAGAAGCACCTCTATTTAAAGAGGATACTTTAAAAAAAAAAAATTAAAAATTAAATCATCATCTTAATCTCAATTCCCTGAAAGAGGCTGGAAGAAAGTCTTAAATAAGCCATTTGTAAGATGTAAAATGAAGAATAAAATCAAAGAACGTGGGTTTGTCAAGAACCAGTCATGTCAACCCAATTTAGTTTCCTTCTTTGATAAGGCAACAGGCATACCTGATGATGGGGAAGCAGAAAACATGAGTGAGGCCTTTTGTGTTTTCCCACTGGACACCCTCAAACCAGCTGAGAAAACACCCTCTGAAAACAATCAGAGCTCAACTGGCAGAGTAACCACTCCTGAAGAGGAGGGATCAAGGGAGAAGGAGGTTTCTCCAGCCTCCACTGTGGCTCTAGAGAAGGGGGCACTGTCAACCTTCCTCTCCACAGAGCTGATGATGGGCTGCCTTTCTCCAATTTGGCAGTCCATAGCTTTGCCCAAGAACTGAGACTAAACCTTCGTTATGCTGATTTCTAACATTTCATATTGGTTTATCCTTAATTCCCCCACGACATCAGCATCGCCATGCATATTTAAGTAGAAACATTTTGATGCAACATTATCCCATATTAACCTTGGATACTGGCATCAAGCCAAGAAGATGCTTCTGGTGGAGCTTCAGTCGCTCCACCGAGTTTGGAAATGGTGCAAATCTGTACAAGCAGCCTATGAAGCCTATATGTGAGCATGGATGCTCTGGCACTCCACTCCCAGCCCTTTGGATGGATGGATGAATGGATGGACGGACGGACTGATGGACGGAGACCCTTGCAAGCCCCAATCAAGGGATTTTGTGAGCTGTAATGGCCGCTGAAGGAATGCAGGAACAGAAGCTTTTGATACAGTTTCAAACAATGTGTAATTATCAGGTAGCTGAAGATTAGCCCATCTGTGCCTCAGGAAAAGACAATGAGAAGTTATGTGTTACTAATGGCTGAAAAGCACTGGCAACACAAAACAGGAAATTTTCAGTAAACTTTTTTCTTAAGGTAATGTAATTACAGTGTAATCCCCAAATCTCCTCACTTTTTGGTGGTTTTTGATAAAGCTTACGAGGTCTTCATTTTCCTTTCTTTTTCCTCTCCTCATTGCAGCAGCACAGTCTTTGGCATTTTGAGCAGTGCATCTGTCTGGCTGGGCCACCTAAACAGCAGATGTGGGTAACATAAACTGCTTTTACAACAGAATAGCTAATGACATGTATCAGGTTTTTCTATAACAGATTGTAAATACCCACCGTGCCTTTGCTACAGCCTTGCTATCTGAATGCAAAGCACCTGAGTTTGTAATACTATTTTGGACAAAATTTCTGTACTGCTAGAGTTAGCCATCCAGAGTTCGGTCTCTGATCCAGGTCAATGCACACGCAAGCATCAGCGTGGTTCAGATTTAGGACCCCTTTTGTTTTCTCTGCTTTTGGTCCCTGCTGATCCAGCATGCAAAAAAAAAAATAAAATAAAACCTCATGCTTTCTTTAAGTGCCTTGAGGATCCAGTGATAAGGTCTTTGGGGGCTGGTGAAGCAAAACTGGAATAGCACAAAACTCATGCAAACAGTCCAGGCAGGGTAAATAGCTCATGATTTTTTTATTCATACTTTTGTCTGTGGAATAACTGGGAGCAAATTGCTTTTTCCTTTCCTAGTCCAAATTATTCTGAGAATTTTTCTGCTGATTTTTGCTATTCTTCCTTTTGAGAGCGTTTGCTCTCGAAGATGGCCTGCTTAGCTCTGAATGGAAAGCAAATGTTGCCTTCACCTTCAGTGAACTTTGAAGCAATTGATTTTTACCAGCATAAAAGAAGAGCTGAGAAGTGACAGCTCATGGGCTTTGCAGAGGATGAATTTTGCCATTTCATGACTGTCTGTGCAGGAGGATGCAGGCGTCCCAGAAGAAAGATGACAGGTGCTCTTTCAACTCATCCCAGTTCAGCCACCAGCCCTGTCCTCTTTCACACGTGGGGTCCCTGCACGGCCAGGTCCTCAGCAGCCGCTGTGCAGATGCTTAAAGCAACTTGCAATAGGGAGGACTCCAAGGAAAATTATTCTCGCTAGCTTTTGTCTGGTAATCTGAGGTCAAGAAAATAAACTGCTTCCTCTCCGCTCTCTCCAGCGCTGCGGCGAGAAATGCAGCCAAGCTCCGGCAGTGAGAATAAAGGCAGAGTTGGCACAAACACAGGAGCTTCTTAAATGAGTTTGCCATTAGCCGGAAGGGCTGCAAATTGAAGTGAAGATAAGCCCCTTAGCATTTCCCTTCTTTAATCCAAGCCTCATAAAAGCCAAGATGTGTTCCTATTCAATGGGCTTTATACAGCGGCAGGTATTTCATTTACCCAAAAAACCCCTGGATCGGATAAATTATTAATGTTATTTATAAAGGCAATTCTGCCATCCAGCAACTTCTTTTGGATCCCTACCCTTAATCTCACTGCTTAGCATAAGATACACTCCAGTTAAAAAGGCAAAATCACATTCCCTTACATGGCCTGCAAAATAACACAGTGCTGAGGTGCCTGAAAAAGGGTTGTAGTTTAAATTCCACTTTAAAGACTAATACATTTATCAGTGGCAAACATAAGCCCTGCCTTCCACTTGCTTGTACCCTCCCTGTGTGCTGGATGGGGCCTCACTCGCACACATCAAGAGCTGTCAAAGCTACTCAGCGAGAACGATGGAGATGTAAAACACGCCAGTGCTTACAGGAGCCTCTGTAAGGCTGTTTGGTGGCTCAGTGGAGCCATGTGGTGAGAGAGCAAGTAACCCTGTCCTCTCCTGTAACATGTCCTATGCTCTGTCCTGTTCTGGGACACCCACAGGATACAGGCTTAGGCTCCTGCAGGCTCAACCCTGTGCCCACCCTGTGGATCAGGGTGTTATCAAGGGTAGAGACAACACAAGAAATATCCAAGTGTCTCATCGAGCAGAGGCATTGGCTTACACTGTCAGGTGATGGAGTCAGGATGCTCGGAGTCCCGAAACAGGTCCTTGGAGACCCTGGGAGAGCCGCTACCATGGTAGCATCGCAGATCTCAGGCCCAGCAAAATTAGTTTGGCACTTAACTACAAGGAGCAAGGGAATAAAGATGAGAAGCTGGGCATCCTTGTGCACAGCCAGCAATGCTGTTTAAGTCACAACAGTGGGAGTGATGGACTGGTTCCCATGGCGGAGTGCCAGCGCTGACAGGTAAAGCGGCACTGCTCCCATTAGCAGAGTGGCAATGGGTATTTTGGGGTTAAATGCCCACACTGAGGAAGAGGAGAGCCAGCATCTCCCAAGAAAGATGTGCTCAGTACTACAGGAGGAGAACAACAGCTCCCTGGTCCCACATTGGAACTAACTGAAATGCATCCCCCCTGCAACCCCACGTACATACTGGTAGTTGTCACAGCACAGTCACACACAGCCATAAGCTGTCCTCCAAATTTCAGGGCAACGTACATGTCGCATGCTGGAGAATGGCAGCGCATGGGAATTGCAGGGAGGTTTGGAAAATTTCTCATCGAATGTTTTCTCCACACAATATGTATGTTCTCTGAAATCCTTTTTTCAGCATTTTCCTCTCCAAAAGCTGCACGGCAAACTGTTTAATTGAGCAGCCAGCGCTAGGTGATGTTTTATTTCAGTAAAATTTGAACTAAGGCAACATATTTTTGTTTGCCTAACTTGTTCAACCTTTTCACAGTAGGGTTACAACAGCAACATGTATTTTTCATAGACGGCATTGCCCCTAGGGAAGAAGTACTCACGAGGTTCAGCATCCTTTTTTTCTCCTGGGCTGGGTGCCGGGGATGAGCAGTGGCTTGCGGGTGGCAGCATGGTTTGCCTTTGATCAGCCATGAGCAGGGAGGGCTCCTGCAGCTGCGCTTGAAGCTGGAGATGTCTAAGCTACGGGCACCACAGAGAAGCACACTTTTATGTCAAAACGACTTATAATAAGATTTTAAGTTTGTTCAGGGAGCTGGAATGAAATATTTAAACACAGCATCATCGTAGCATTTTATTCTCATGAAAATGCTGAAATGCCATTTGCAAATCAGAAACATTTTAAAATTTGCTTTGAAATAGCAGCATCTTTATGCAACTGTTTTGTTTTTTTCTTTCAAGGAAGGAACAAATGCGGGGAAAAAAGCTGAGATATTGGCCATTTCCTCACAAATGAGATGTCTGCTTTTCAGCCTGTTCTGGTGAGTCTGTTTGGAGCCATCATTCCCATTTGGAGCAGGGAGAATGAGCCTCAAGAGCAGCCTACGTTGTTGCATCCAGCATTCAAATTACGTTATCTTTGTTTCTTACACTGACGACGAGACATTTAGGTTGGAGAACTCCACTGGGCATTAGAGCTGCTCTGAAGGGTTTGCATGATTTGAAATAAATGTCATAAAAGAAACAGCAAGTTCTTGTATAAAAGCACAGCTGTCCTACTTTTTTTTTTATTGGGGCAGTTTTCACTTTCTTTAGGTTCAGTTTATTCATTTGCAGTTCTTAATGTCCCTATGTATATATTCTATCTTGTTAAACACAAGAAGCAAGCTTGCTTCAGTCCCTCCTCAAGACCCAGATAGTTTCTTATCCAACTCCTTGCTGTTCCCAAGCAGCGCACGGCTCTGGGCAGGTAGCCCAGAGCCACCCAAGCTCCTTGGTGCCTGGGTCTGGGTGGCGTTTGGGCCATTCCGAAATTCAGTCACTTTAAGTGATTGAATTTTGAGAAGTGAATTAAACTATTTTCAATGGGAAAAGCAGTTCCTTAGGCAGTTCTGGCCAAATTTGGCATTTGAGGTTCAAACCACTATTAAAAAAAAGTTATTCTATAATAGTGACCAAAATATACTTGAATTCAGTATCTTAGTAGGATCAAAAAGCCCCCAGATCCCCCAAGATGATGTCTGACTTTAAAAAAGGACCTTCCGATTTGTATACAGTTTGTTCATAGGGCGTTTCAATACAAAATTCAAAGAACTGTAAGGATAAAATGTTGGCAAGCAGCATAAAAAACTGCTTAAAAATAACATATGAAAGTGTCAGAAGAAATGTATATCATTTATCCAAAACACTAAGGATCTGAAATAGCTGATATGGTTGAAAAGAGGAGTAGAGTAGGCATAAGAAAAATCCTTCAGAACTGAAGGCATGTCTAAACAGAGAGTGTAGACAGAAGCATGTCTGGGCCAGTTAAATGTACGATAACATCAGGCTAGTACAAGGTTTTAAGGCACAAAAGGCAGCTTTCCCAGCAGCTGGCGTGGGTGGGACAGACCTGGAAATAGTCCCCAAGCCATAGGGGTTTCTCTTTGGCTCAAGATGTGCCATACGTAACCAACATTTAGGAAGCAAGCAAATCTCCAGCCTGCAAACACCGCTCTTCTAAATCCTCCCTGATATTTGATCCAAATGAGCCAATGTGAAGTCTCTCACAAGTTGCAGATGCACTGTGAAATAAGACAAAATCAGCTTGTTTTAGCAATGCAATAGTCAGGAGCTCCCACTGACTCCAGCTGGTCCCGATTTCCCCGTTAGTTCAACAGCTACTGATGTTTCAGACCCTGCTTTCTAGCTGATGAAGCGCTCAGCCATTTCCAGCACCCAAGCCTGCACCAGTCTCTCTTGCTGCTTCTCCCTGAGCCCACCTGCTGACATGTATCTCCCAGACAAGTAAATCTGGCTGTGACTTCTTGTGCCTCAAAAGCCGATCCTAAGCAATGACGTTCCCACCATACGGACAGAACAGCATTTAAAATGTAGTTATGCTTGGAAACCTATTCACAACTGGTGGTATGTTAGCCAATGCTTTTGGCCGTGTGCCTTCCTCACTCACCTGCTTCTTGCTGCTACAAACAGGGAGGCAAAACTCCTGTGATCATTGTGCAGGTGATTAGAGGAAATTGCATTGCTGACGCGCTCCACGGCTGCAGCCGTGCTTCAGCTCTTGACTTGCCTGCTGGTAAGCTGCCAGAGAGAGGGAAATGTAGGCATAAAATGAATAGCAGAAGAGATTGCAGGTAATTATGTTTCTTAAGCTGTTAACAGGATTGGCCATTTGATAAATGAGAGGATTTGGGAATGTTTTGTCACTGACAAGCCATTGTAAGATCCGAGTGGAAACAGGAGTGTTTCTCTTCCGTAGTGCGAACAAGAAGGAAATTCTCTCAGGATGCTTACACACCGTGAAATTCATCTGAAACCTGGATGCCAGCGCATGGAGGTGAAAGGACAGATATAGGACTCCTTCTGCTGGAAAAAAAAAACCCAAACCCAAACCCAAACCAGGTCTCTTACACACACTATTTCCTTGGTTTTGGTGCCCCTCTTGTGTCCCCAGAAGCTCTTGTTCTTTTATGGTGCCCCCCCACATCCCTGCATATGGCTTTTTGTGCTACCAGGGCCCCTCAAATCCCTCCGTCTGTTTTTCAGTGCTCTGAATCCCTCTGTCTCCCCCCTGCTCCCCTATACATCTTGGTTTGCTTTTGCAGTTTCCTGGCAAGTTGGAAAGGCAAAAGGGAAACCAGCACTGCTCCATTTGTCCTTCTGCTCCAACATTGCCACTTGGGGTGGTTTTGGGTACCCCTAGAGTCCCTCTGTTTCTTTACCAGAGCCCTCAAGGGTCTCGATGTGCCTTTTGGAGTGCCCCAGAGCTTTCAGTCTGCTTTCTGGTGTCCCCTGCCCCTGGAAATCTGTGTGCTTCTGTGCCCCCAGGGGCCCTCCATGTGCTCTGTGAGCCTTCATGACTATCAGTCCCATCAAGCAGCAGTGAGGCAAGGGCAGGACCCATGGTCTCACAGACCACATGGGGATGGGATGCAGGGACACATCTTTTTAAGCCATTTGCCGATGAGTTGGTCTGAAGTAGAAGGGCAGGATGAGACCTGGGCCTTCTCCAGAGGAGGGGAACCAGGATTCACCATGGGGCAGCACATGAGGCTGCTCTGGTGTGAAGGGATTTGCTCTGCAGCAAGGGAAGGTGGTGCTGGCAAAGTGAATTGCGCAGTTTAAAGTCATGTCAGAGAAAGTGGTAAGCAAAGAACAAATAAAGCTCCCCAAAACCAATCCCTTGTGCTGCTTTCTGGGGCTGCCTCACCCAGCCAGGGCAGGTTCTTTGCAAGATCGGGGCCCAATGCCTTGGGCCCCTCTTTGTGTGCAAGAGCAAAGAAGGAGGGGAAGGCTCCAAACCTCCATCACAGCTTTTCAGTTCTTTGCTCTACCTGGCTTTTAGCAGCCAAAGCCAGGTTATTTGTATAGTTTTGGGTTTCCTGCAGTTATTAGCAGGGAAGGGTTGCTGGGAAGAAGCTGGTGCGCCTCAAATCTTGTTTTCCCAGCAGAGCCTGGGCAATGGGCAGACAAGACACACTCCTTGTTTCAGTCCTGAAAGCAGTCTGGAGCAAGGGCTGGGTGCCCAAGGAAGAGAGGCAGGATGAGGGCAATAAAGCTGTTCTCTTTTCTTTGTAGCACTTCCTGCACTGGGCAAGCAGTAGCAGAAATTAATCCAGAGAGCCTAGATATACGCACAGTCCTACCTTCTCTCCAGAGACAGGATGAGCAGCCCCCTCTCCAGTGCCCCTACCTAGCGAAGAATCTTCCGTGGTCCTGCCTGCATGGCATTCCCAGCAGGTGCTGGCTGCCTGTCCCTGAGGAGGTAGGTGAAGCAGCAGCTGCCTCTTTGGGAGATTCAGGTGGTAGGAGACACAAGTAAGTTCCTGCACCTTTATATTTGAGCTCTTCCTAACAGCAGAGCAGTGATTCTGCCTGAACAGACATATCTGGTAGGAAGAAGATACATGTTTTGACCTCAGCTGCATTAGTTGGCAGCAGCATCCCTGATGCTGTACCTGCTCTGGATGGGCAGTGGGAACTCAGGGTGGGGAATCGATTGATGTGAGAAAAGGAGCCAGCAAGACCTTGGAGGTGAGGCAGTGCAGTGTTATCAGTTCACTTTTTACACAGGAGGAAAAGGCAGTTCTCTAAAATTTGCTTCTAACAACATCCACAAAGAAATTCAAGGACTTGAAAGGGTGCAGAACAGACTCACAGACATCTGTGCTAAACATTAGTCTTCGCTCTTTCCCTTCAGAAGATTATTTCCAAAAAAGAAGGTAAAGCATCCCTCGCCTGTAGCTCTTCCACCAGCTCCAGAGGCATGGCAGCACTCAGCCAGCCCCAGCAGCCCTGGCACAATCACAGCAACAAACTCGGCTTGAGGATGTGGCCACTGCTTCCAGCCCTTGGCTGCCTTCTTTCACCTCCCCTCAACCACAGCACTGCTGGTTCTGTCCTGCTGGATAAATCATGCGCTCACTTTCTGCTCTCCCTTTTTTGGTAAAACAGATGTAGCATAAAAAACAGACCTGCGATTAAAAAACCCTCTTTTTCTCCCCTCCACAATTACCAGCACCTAAGGCAATCTAGTTTGGTGCTGGCAACCTCCTTCCCCTTTTAATTATCCTCGCGGTGCGGTTTAAATATGTGACTCCCCTTGCTTGGGAAGTGGTTAGTTCAAGACTTGTGGTATGTCTTTCCATAGAAAGATCTGTAAGTAACCTTACTAATTTTTTTTAAATTACTTTTTTTAGGCTGCTGTCCAGGTTAAGCTCCATGTAGCTATTACCACCAGGCACTACGATTAAGGAAGGACTCTGTTTTCAAATGCTCACAAAGAGAAAATGGAGTGCTTTAAAGTATTTCTTGAATTTCAGGTGACTTTTGGTGCACCCTGAAGCCTTCCGTTTGGCTTTCAGTACTACCCAGAGCCCTCTGTTTGGCTTTCAGTACCCCCACAGAGGCTTCTGTGTGCATTATGGTTCCCAAAACTTGTCTGGAATTTTTTTGACATTTTCTGCCCCATGGAAAATGCTGTATTCATGCATGGGGAGGCTCTGTAGTACCTAGACCAATGCCTGGAGTGATTCAGCTCCCCTGACTATATCACAACAGCATCACAGAGGGATGCTTAACAGGCACAGCACAAATCAGCCTAGTCAAAATGTACAACTCTTCCCTCTGTGCTCTGTGTTCTGGGTTTTGCATATTCTCTCTCCTGCACCATAATAATGTGTGCCCATCTGCAAAAAGTGTCTTAAGGCTCCACTGCTTGCTAACAACCACAACCCCTGTATGACAGATGAACCAGAATGCAATAAGGAGGTTTTACGTGCACAGAAAGAAGTAGCCCCAGCAAACAGTGCTGGAAGCAGCAGCAAAGCCTCCCCAGTGGAGGAGGGCTCAGCAAAGGCAGCATGCCTAGCACACCACCTCTCTTCTGAATGCTAGCCAAGGCTGGAAAGGACAGTATGGTCCATGCCTTTGGTGCCCCAGCACTTGACAGAATAACTGAGACTTTCTAGTTAATCTAGTGGAAAGAGTTTTGAAACAACTTGAAGGAAGCAACATGAATATGCAGCAAATATAGTCGAAACCTGCTGTCTATTGAAATGGCTCATTAATACTGCACAGACAAAGCAAATGACTGATGCTTACTGCAGAGTTACCAGTGAACATATCTGTGCTTGGATTATTGAAGCAGTGCAGAATATTTCACCCCATATGGTTTGCCTGAAGAGGCTGTTTCAGATAATGGTTCTCATGTTGTTTCCATGGCATTTCAATATTCCCCAGAAGACACTCACTGGAGCACTCCAGAGCAACCTTGTGTCATTTGGTGCTGCGTGAACTAGCAGAATGCTGGGTACTTACAATTAAAAGTGGATTACAGAAAAATAATAATGAAGTTCAAATTTGAAAAAAAAGGGAGCATGAAATGCTTTCAGTGGAATCAGGTTAGTAAACCTAACTTTCAACATAATTTTTTTAATAGAAAGCATCACTCACAAAATAATTTTATGTACATGGATAAAATTAATCAAAATCACTGGAAGAAAAGTAGTGCAAGATTAAGTATCCACAAAATACGCCTCGGCACCAGAGAGCTCTTGGCAGGAAGGACACAAGGAAAGAACTGGGACTCATGCTCCATCTGCTAATAATGAAAATTAAGAGATACAGTGGTATAAGTACAAGAGAAAGGTTCACTAAGGAAAAGCCCTTCAGACTGAAAGTGCTGTAACTGTAGTTATGATAATAGAAAGCCACTGGGCTTTAGGGTACAAAGAACATAAAAACTGTCCTACTCAGACAAATCAAAGGGCCATGGACACTCTGCTCGCATCTTGTGACCTGTAGTGGGTGCTATGGGAAAACTTTCAGCACAGGATAAATAGATATTCTTTTCCTGGACAATTTTCTGGATTGTCAGTTAGCAGCCTGTGGTCATTGAAATTCACAGTCCAAAGCAAACATAAGTGAACAGAGGGAGAGGATACAGCACTATGGCAGGGCTTTGTTAGTCCATGTAGGAGTAGCTGCATGCATGTATCTCTACATGCATGTATTCTGCATGTTTACCTGCCCATATACTCTATCCAGGGATGGCACAGTGGTGTGAGGAGGCCGGCATGAACAAGAGATAACAGCTTTGATAAAGGAACGAGGATCTCTGACATATGGTGATGAAGCACAAGGTATACAAGAGTCTGAGGAGCATGAATAGCTTTTGAAAGAGAGGGCAGATTTACCACCTGAACTTCAGTGATCATGCTATAATCTGTAAGCCCTCTTTTACTGCTTGCCTTACCTCCAGCCCTGCTGATGCCTCTCCAGATGGAGGGAGCACAGGTAGCCCTGCCTGGATAGAGCTCTTCCCCAGATACTGCTGCTGAAGAAGACAGCATTTTGGTAGTATCATAGAATGTCCTGAGTTGGAAGGGACCCACAAGGATCATCAAGTCCCTGCACAGGACAACCCCAAATTCACACCATATCTCTCAGGGCACTGTCCAAGTGCTTCTTGAATAGCGTAAGGCTTGGTGCCATGACTGCCTCCCTGAGGAGCCTGTTCCAGTGCTCCACCACCCTCTGGGGGAAGAACCTTTTCCTAATATCCAACCTAAACCTCCCCTGGCACATCTTCCTGCCATTCCCTCAGGTCCTATCATTGGTCACCAGAGAGAAGAGATCAGCATCTGCCCCTCCTCCTCCACTTGTGAGGAAGCTGTGACCACGATGAGGTCTCCCCTCAGATTCCTCTTTCTCTAGGCTGAACAAACCAAGTGACTTTAGCTGCTCCTAGTACAGCTTCACCTCTAAACCCTTCACCAACTTTGTGGCCTTTCTCTGGACACTCTCTAGTAGCTTTATATCCTTAATGTACTGTGGTGCCCAAACCTGCACAGAGCACTCAAGGTGAGGCTGCACCACTGCAGAGCAGAGTCAGACAATCACCTCCCTCGACCATCTGCAATGCAGGGCTTGATGCACCCCAGGACACAGCTGGCCCTCTTGGCTGCCAGGGCACACTGTTGGCTCACGTTCAACTTGTCATCGACCAGAACCCCCAGGGCCTTCTCTGCAGAGCTGCTCTCCAGCCTCTCATTTCCCAGTCTGTCTGTACCTCCAGGGTTGCTGTGCCCCAGGTGCAAAATCCAGCACTTGCCCTGTTAAACTCCATACAGTTGGTGGTTGCCCAGCTCTCCAGTCTGTCCAGATCTCGTTGCAGGGTCCCTCTGCCCTCAAGAGCGTCAACAACGCCTCCCAAGTTTTGGCTCTGGGAGTCCCTGAGCCCACCGTCGGTGCGGAAGACTGAGGTGAAGAAAGCATTAAACAGCTCTGCCTTCTCTATGTCCCTGCTTGTGAGGTGGTATCCTCATCCCCTTCTGTGGCCTGGTATCTACAAATAATGAGGTTACTGATAACAATATGATGTTGTCATCCATTATAAAAACCTTAAGTAGACTGAGGCTGAATACACACGCTGTGCTGGTGGTTTCATGTATTTGCTGCCAGACCTGCACAGGAGGCACTGCATGGTGTCAGGCTACGTTCCACGTTCTCAAGAGGCAACATGCTTGAACGAGCACCAATCTTTCCATCTCTATCCTATAGACCTTCCCTGTACCCACCTGTGCCTGTCCAGCTATTTTTGCTTCTCTTCCCACCTTACATCTGTTTACCTTCTAAGTCCTCCCACCTGCCTTGCTTCTGAGGCCTGCCAGCACATACCAGCTCCTCTGCTGCGCACTGCAGGTAAAATCTTGCTCATGCCTGAAGCCAGGAGTGGTGCTTGTTGTTGGACAAGGTCTCTGTGGAATACATAGCTGAACGCCGGCAAGTCTCAGCTGAATATACATAGACTGACCGCCACTCAAAGGAAAAGAAAAACCACACATCTTTTACTGAGGTTATTTCTTTCCTAAATTTCAAGCCCTTAATTCAAATATTAAGACACTAGCTTGTCAGAAGTGGACTATGTATTGCTATTGCGGTTTTTATTTATATATATATTCAATATTAAACAAAAGATATATTACAAACATATATGTATTTAAAACATTGGAAAAATGGTATCTTCTTCTGAATCCTTTTGCCATTTTACCTGACACTTTAAAAAATGTGAAAAATATTGGATTGATTCAGACACTCAACACAAAATCTTAAAACAATCGACTCACGTGGTTAAAGTTTGGTAGTGATATCAGCAAAGGAAAACAAAGACAGAAATGTCAAACGCTGGTACTGCGTGTAACTAGTTGTAAATCAATAGCCAGGAAAACTCCTGACCTACATGAACAGAAGTACGAAACAAAGAAACCTCAGAATAAAACCCATGGCTGACAGAGCTTAGCACAAGAAAGTTGTGTTTGCAAAAGAAATCCTAGCAACAGTACGGGGTCACTGCTTAGTGCAGACAGAAGAATTGTGAAGGATTATGCAGAAAATGCAGAAGTGTTCAAACAGACTTTTATTCGGTATTTGGAAAGAAGGATGATTTGCTTTCTTTGCTTGAAGATGATAAAATACTTTCCAGTCTATTAGTAACTGAGACAGATGTTAGAATTTATCAGCAATGAACATTTTCAAATCAGCAGGCTCAGAAGCTCCAGCATAGTTGGCAGAGAAGCTCTCGGGTCCACTAACATTGAATGTTAATAGCAGCAGATCTGTAAATGCCCAACTTATAAAAATCTATTAAATGAGAAGGGAAGCAAAGGGATCAATGAACCATCAGAGGAAAGAGCAGCTCTGGGTCAAAGCAAGAGAAAGGGTTTTTCCATCCTATTTGTCATTAGGACAGTCAAGGGTAACATGGAGTCCAATTCTCCTAACGAACTGGAGCTACCATCTTTTCCAGGCTCACTTAACCTGATGGGTCTGAGGTACAGAGCTGTCACTCGGCAGTCACTCAGACCAAAGTTTTCTTCTTGGTAAGAAAACTTCGACTTCCGGGTTAGCTTGAAACCTTCTGCTGGAGTTAAAAAGAGTCAAATGAATAAGGATAAACTAACATGGGCTCAGGCCCTGCTCCCTATTATTGCCTTGCATTATTAAACATGCAAGGATAAATAGTTTTCTAACCAGGATGTAGTTTTTTGGGAAGGTTTTTCCTTAGGTGTGTACTTCTCCCCATGACTGTGCATGAGAAGTGGCTGGCATGTGGCCACAAAGTGTCCCAAATGGGCACACAGAAGCTCAGGGAGTAGCACTCAGGAGGCAGCGCTGTGATGCGGCTCTCCGAGCCAGGAGCCCTACCTCTCCCAAACTGCACTGGCATCCACGCCTTAGCTGACTTCAAGTGCCAGCAAGAGACCTACTTTAAACAAGCTTGACTCCCTTTTCTTTGTAACAAGGTACAGTTAGAAATGAAGTGAATTAAATCAGTGTATACTTTGCACCACTATGTAAGCTAATTCAAACAACTGAATGGGGCTAGAAAGCATTATCAGGTGCTAGAAGCCATTACTGCTTCAGGATAGTACCAAAATATATGGTACATGCCCAGCTGTGCACAAAACTGTCTTTGGAACTTACTAATGTTTTCAACCCCCCAAAACATGTTGCGCTAAACAAGCTAGTGCACAGTGGAAGTTGTCATACACTCCATTTGATCTCCCATGTAATGTGATGGTGCTTCACTGAAAAAAGATGAGCAAAAAAAAAAAAGATTAATCAAAATCCTATGTGAGTTTATTTATGGATTACAAAAAATGTTTCTAGAATATCCAAGACATGGTCGAGGGATAAAGTTAGATGAAGTTAGGATTTATCTCGATTACCTAACCTGGCATTAAAATCCTTTCCACTGATCAGCAAACAGAGGGATAAAAAGATTTCAGAGACATTATGTAGGTCTGGAATAATTCCCAGTACGAGTTCCTATAAGAAGAGGAATTGTGGGAGGAATACAAATATTAATCAGAAGAAAAGGTTCTAAATTGGGAAACTGCTCTGGCAATGAGACAAAAGTCTAAGTCATTAGTGTAACAACCTCTAATCCCTATCAAAGCAGCCAGTCTTACGACAGAGATGGACGTAAAATGGCTTTCTCCATAAATATTTCAGTTTTGATTAATTCAAACATTCTATGTCTGGACATAACAAATATGTTGTGAAACATATCATGAAAAAACAGAGACATTTGGCTGAACAATCCAAAACCATGTAGAAAACTCATTTTCTAGGAAATAGAGAAACAAATTTTAAAGCTGTTTTCTTCTTAACTCAATGCAGAAAATGTCCCAGTGTCCAACTCTTTAAAATAACTTCTCCAAAAAAAAGCAGCCTGTCTAATTAAGTCCAGAACCGTGCTACCATTTTGACCCCAATTTCCACTGGCAACTCCCTGACAGGCACCAAAATACCTTATTAAATTTTTCCAGGGATAGCAGTTCTGATTTATAGAAAATAAGTAAATATTTTCTAGGTCAGAAAAGTCAAGAAATGCTAGGAACAGTCCTGTGGTCACAGAATTCAAACGGAGCATCAGGCAGTAAGCACAAAGTCCTGCTATGGTGACAGGTATTCAAGTAAAGCAGATCATCCCTATCCAGAGGCTGAAGAACATACATATGGATACCAAAGATCTGCGATTACTCGCAGCACTCTCTTTTTTGCATGTAATTACAAATCTTTTCCTTTCAGAGGCTGTGCCAGTATATGAGGGTCCTGTGACAGCCCCATAGTCGTGACAGTACAACTGTGTTACGACTACATAAAAAAGTGGATCAAGGTGGATCCCAGGTAAGGATAGCCCTGTTTTGGGAAAAGTAGTTTTTAGGCAGCCCCATTCTCTGTCCCAGATTCCTGGGCAGCCTCATCATGATCAAAAGGGACTGGGGACAGAAAGGGGTCCAAACTGCTTAAGCCTCATACTGGTATTGGAAGAAATGCACTTGTAATCATGGTCTTTGGTTGAGGTGATTAATAAAGCAGGAATTTCATGTAGAAGCAGGAGGTTGCAGTGGGTTTCTACCACGCTCGTGGACAGGAGGCTCAGGCCCTTGGGCTTTGTGGGAGAGAATGGTACTTCCTCAATCAGCAACTCCCACCAGAACTTGCATGTTCTTACATTAAGTTTCACTTTGAGCTAATTAGTAGTTCCCAACTTATAAAAAAACCCCATAAATCCCCAAAGTATTAATGGATTTTACCACGTTGCAGCTCGCCATGCTTTACAGCGAGGGATATAAAAATTGCCATCAAATTTACCCTCATTTAAAGGTTTCCACTTCTGATGTTATTACAGGCTTCTTATGGAATACTAAAGTGTATTTTAAAGACAGCTGCATTAGATTCCAATTTTGCTTTTAAGTAGTGCTACCAATCCAATCAAATCATCATTCTCTAAGTTGGCACCCTGCTGATGAGCAATACTGGTTTCCAGAGTACTCCCGAGTCCTTCTGGGGTCTGTGGAGCCAAATTCATGGCTGCCTAAGTACACAGGAAAATACCTGCAACCATTTAAGAGCCAGGTAGTTATACCCTGGGGACAGCCAGTGGAATAACTCAAAACAGAAGCCAGTATTTTTCTAAAGCACAAAATAAATAATGAAAATATATCCAAACAAAATAGAAAATGAAAGCAGGATTGAAAGAGGAAAGTTTGGGACCACTATAGACAGCTTTATACTAAACTAAACTTATCTACGGTGGTAGCCACATTCATAATTCAGTTCTCCCCCATATCAGAGAGCTGGAGATGTTCTCCAGCCTTACTCTCCACAGCCCTGCATATCTTGTTAGCTATTCCTCTGAGACAATCCATCCAAACTGACCATGTTTGGGCCATTATTGATTGCATTCAGGATCCCATCTGCAACTTCAGTGATGACTGAAATACTGCTGGTCAGTGAAACCCAGGGAATTCAGGCAGAGAGAGATAAGCTGGGCTGAATGTGGTTGTTAGCAATTTAAGTCTTCAAAAGCCACTAGAGCATTGCTCTAGTAAAGACTAGATTTAGCCAAATAAATTCTAGTACCTACATTTCAAGCCCCAGGCAGGAGTGCAGCTAGCTGCAAGTCCTGGGAACAGCTGTACTGCTAGCAGTTTCTAGGATTTTCTTCATTCAGTCACTCTGAGGTGCTGAAGACCATGAGCTACAGACACTGCTTCTTGCTTCCATGTTTTAACATTACCTATGCTAACAGTTATTGGTTTATGGCTATCATCACTCTCCCTCATTTCCTACAATTTCTGCACAGGATTTCTTTCCCTCCCTTTCCCTCTCCTTCCCCCAAAGTCCATGTTGGAGTGTACCACACTTCCTACTCCTGAGACCCAGCTGTGGTTCTCTCTTCATGGTGTCCCACTGACCACAAAAAGAACTATTGGTGGGGTGCACACCAATTTCTCACTCACAGTCTCTGTTCTGGCCTAGAAATTGCCTTTACTGTCCTACTTAGCTGCCTCAGAGGCCTACCCATATACTTCTACCTGGCTTTTGACAGTTGAATGTGCCTTCATAATTCTGTTTGGCAGGACACCGGCTTCCCATCAGCCTTCCAGAAATTCTTAATTCATTTATACTTCTGACCTACACAACAACCTCTGGCAATAAGTTCTACAATTTAATAATATGTTATATGAGAATGTATGACTTTCTGGTTTAGGCCTGATGACTAATAATTTCATGGGGTATCCTTAACTTCTCCTATTCTTAAAAATAATAGTCATCCCCTCTTCATTGTTTCCTAGTTAGCCAGGAGACCTCAAGATCTCTGTCCTATACCTGACTACTTTCTCTGTCCTGATATGAAAACCAGTCTGTCTTCATCCACTTTCTGTGGGTGAATTCAGATTAAAAAGCTTTGATTTAGTGTTGGAGTTTAGATATCTTCCTCATAGATTGACACCTACAGGTAGAAACTTAAATTTAGGTGCCTAAGTCTCTGAGCTAAATAACTCCCACCCATCCTTTTTAGTTCTATTTTATTCTTTATGAGACAGGATGAACAGAACTACACATATTAATCAATATGTGGGTTTGCCAAATATTTATGCAGTGACATAATCACATAATCGTGTTTTTCTTTTCCTTTTTTCCTTTTCTAAAAATATGTATATTCCCAGACAAACTACTTTACATATATTAGCATTGACTTTCACATATCATTTTGGACATAGTCACTCACTGCCATGAGAACCATCTGACTCTCTTCTCAGGGTCAGATTCAACTACCTCCGATAATTTTGTGTCATCCACAAACCTCGTTACTGCAACATTCACCCCCCCCTTTCCAAATCATTTATGAGGATACTGAAAAGCACAGGTCCTAAATCAAACAGTTGCATGACTAAGCTGTAGAGCTCCTTTCACTGGAAAAACTGATCTTTTCTCCCACTTTTTGTCCCATTTTGTCTCCGTCTTATTTACTTACAAGAGGACATCTTATTATCTCAGCTTAACTACTTTAAGAGTCTCTGCAGAAAGACTTATTGACATTTGTTTGGAAGTCCGTACACACTTTATCAACTAGATCAGCCTTACCTACAAGCTTGTTGACATCTTCAAAGAGTTCAAACAGATTTATGAGACATGGTCTCCTTCTGCAAGAACTGTAATGACTTTTTCCAAATAAATCACATTTATGAAATTGTCTACTGGTTCTCTTCTTTATTATTGTAGTTTTTACTCACTTATTCAGTTTGGAAGTGAGTGATCTGTGGTTTTCCACATTTGTCCTGGAGTCCTTTTTCTCAAGGCTGAAGACACATTTGCCACTTTCCATCCTTCTTGCAGTGTGGTCAACTTAAATGACACTTTTCATGCTACATTTAGCTTCCTCTTAATCTAGTGTTTGAGGTCTTTCAGAACTCTTGATTGAGTATCATCTTATCTTGGTGCTTTCTTACTGTTCATTTTATTGATTTGTTCCAAAATGTCCTCTGCTGAAACTTCATTTAGGGACAATTCCTCATATTCTCCACTGCTTCACCACTAATGCACCCCTTTCCAGCTTTCCTCTATAATTTGTTCCCTATTATTACAGTTTCCTACCCTTCTGCCAAGTTTCTGAGGCATTTATTATGTCAATAACTTCCTTTAAAATCAGGCATTCTAGTTCACCTCTTTTAGGCTTCAGAGTTGCAGCATTTGTATAGATATATTTCTACATTTTTTTTATTGATCTAGTTGCCCATTTTTCATGGGGCCTGCTTAGCTGGGACTTTAATTGCTGAGACCATTCTTTACTATTTCCTTCCTCAATGTTATTGATTTTAGTTCCTTCCATCTTTCTAAATTACAAGAATTTTCTTATTCCTCTTGAAGAGGAGTTGTGATCTTGAACCACGTGTTGCTTACTTGGTGAGTTTCCACAACTGTCACCTATAAAAATACATCATTGTCTTTGCATGTTAAAACCTTGCAATCTAGTTTCACATTGATTTATATAGCTTATCTCTCTTGTAAAAACTACCTCACCAACAACTGAGAATCTGCTTGTCTGGTACTATGACAATTTGTAACACTGTGATTCCACTTCCAAAATTTCTTTTGTACTCATTCCTCTGTCATCTGCACCCAAATCATTCACATCGCCAGTTCCCTCTAGCACTAAACGTGGACACAGAAGTCCAGAAAAGGCCTCAACAGCACTGCAGAAAATGAGACTTCCTCCCGTATTTTAATAATACATTTCCTTATCACCCCCCAGTATGACACTTTGGTGATTGATCACTCATGTTTAATTTTTTATTTTCTCTAATTCCAACACCTGTTCCTGGCATCCTTCAGACACTCAGTTATACCCTTTTTTATATTTTGGTACTTGTTTCCTTTCTCATAAATGTGGCACACAGCACTTGCTTCTCTTTATTTCATACTGGTAACTTCTAGATCACTTTCTCCAGTTTCTCAAGATCATTAGAAGTCTGATCCTGACCTTCAAAGTGCATCTTGGTTTATCCACAAATTTTGACCGAGTTCTTTATTAAATCATATAGGTCATTAATTAAAAAACTGAACAGAACTGGGCCCAGGACATAAGCCAGCAGGACTCCAGTCAAAATAACCTCCCAGTCTGACAGTGCACCATTGCCACCCCCATTACAGTAATATCACGTACCTTCTAAATGATAAACCTCAAGCTGTGGACAACCCCATGGCCTGCCAGGACAATGAATTTGGCTGTGGTGTGCCTTGCTCCTTTCTGGATCCAGAGTAGAGTCCACAGGGAGGAGGGTTGCCTGCGGGATGGACTATTTTGAGTACACTGCAGGAAGTCTTTGCTGGTAGCCCACTTAGTGCCTCTGATCATGGCAGTATGTGGATCTCTTTGCATATATGCAATAAATCTCATTGCCCCAGGAAGCACTGGCTTTTCTAAGCTTGCACAATGCAGTACAGTTATGCATTAGAGGAAGGGCTGCAACATATGGTCTCTCCCTTATACAGAAACAAGGTAAGTGTCTCACACAGCCAGAAATACTGGGCACACTGATATAGACCATATTTCTTTAGTCTGCTTCTGAAAGAATCATGTGGAACAGTTTCAAAAGCTTTCCTAAAGCAAAATATGTCCCATCTGCTGCCTCCTCTTCATCTACTAGACATTATTTTCTCAAAGAAGGAAATTAGAGTAAGATTGCATGATTTATTCTTGGTAAATATATGTCTTCTTTTTTGCTTTTTATCTTCTATTTGCTTTAAGTTGATCATGTAATATTTTTTCAGACCTATTTCTGCAAAGAGCGGTCTCTAACTTCCCAATTTGTCTTTTTCAAAAAAGTAACCTGTGTTTGTCTTTCTGTAACGCTCAGTGATCTCACCTGCCTTCCAAGAGCTTCCGGGGTCGTCACTAATACTTCAGTAATTGCTTCACCTACTGTCTTCATTGCCCACATGGTTCTCACAGCACATACCCAGAGCAGTTTGAGGCCAGAGCTTCTAATCTGGAGGAACAGAGAGAACAAATATAAGGCACAAAAACAGTGCAAAAGGGCATGAGGGACTAGGCCAAGCTGAGACTGCTTGCTCTCCTCTTGCCTTTGAGGAGGTTTAGCATAGCATAGAATAGCATAGCATAGCACAGCATAGTATTAACCTAGCAGGAAGCTGTCTTCCAGCTGAGGAAAAGCAAGTTGAGAACTCCAGGAAAGCTGTATCCGAAAATACATTTTCAGTTGAGAACTTTCAGTCTACTGTGCTGATGGGAATTTAAATACCAGGAGCATACCAGCAGCCATGGATGTAACAACAGAGATTTGCTGTCTTGTAGGCAGAATATGAAGGGGTCTTCTATGAGACACCTAGGTGGATGCTAGAAAGTACTGGGAGGAGCACGAGGTCCTACTGGATGTCACAAATTTTAAAGGGAAATACAAGCGAAGGATCCTGAAAGGCAAAGTCAGACTGCTGGCTAGAAGATTTAGCCCCAGGGTACTGTTGACAGTTTCTCTGAAATCCTTCCAGTTATATACACAACTCAAATTAGGCAGAGGGAAAGAAGACGCTACCCGGAGGTGACGGTCTCCATCAAAAGTCAAAAGGGAAATCAGACTTTTCACAAGGAAAACATATATGATATGTTTAATTAAGTGGGAGCTGGGGGAAATCTGTCATGAGCTAAGGCAAACAGATCGCTAAGGGTTGGTAAAACAAAAATACTCTGTATACTCAGCTAGTTCAGAGAAAAAGCTTAGCACGTGGATAGGAACAGTTCATAGGCAAAATTTTATTATACCAAAATGACATTGGACTAAGAAGCTAAACAAAGGTGTCCCCCAAATTAAGAACTATAAACGCCTGTATATAAACACTTTTTTAATTAATAAAAAAAGCTATATGAAGTAAAACACAGGTAATAAAAACCAGATTTTGACAACAGCAGAAAATAGTAAATCCCAGGGACAAAACCAACCGTATGCCATAGCATGTGGCCATAAACTACAGAAAAGAGAGTATAAGTCATAAAAGTGAAAGGTCTTTTTTTATATCAAAGAAAATGTTTTAAGGAATCTAGTCAGCCTAAAATTCTTACTGGAAAAGACTATACACTGAAACTGTCTGGCAGTAAGAATGTAAGTACAAATAGTTATCCCATCAGTCACCAGAGAAAGAGGACCGAGTGCTTAATGTTGAGAGGTAAAATACTAAACATGGGAACCTCTATTATATTCATAAATAAATTGATATAATGGCACAAAGGAAGAAAAGGTTAGAGAACCAATTTATAGAAACACAGTATGACCACTTTTTAGAACTATTAGATCCTGAAGAGATCCTGAATAGAGGAAGTAGAGAGGCTGCTCTCTACTTAATATTATGCAAGGTACAAGGGGAGTAACTTCAAGAACAGGCAGTCAATGAACCAACAGAGAATATGGGCTGCCCTTACAGAACAGAAAACTCTATCTTGGAGTGCAATGGTTATGGCTTAGGAGGTCTTAATGGGCAAGGAGCTCACCACAAACGCTCAAGATAAAAGCGTGATAAAATGGGAGAAGTGATTAGAAATAAGGAATCCATTCAACCTCTGGGTACAGCATCACTGAAACCACTAGTATATCCAATTCTGATGTTCACATTTAAAGCTGTTGAAAGATTGGATTGGGGGCAGAAAAGAGCCATAAAAAGTATATGAGGAGAGAAGAACATGTAACTGGCAAACTTAAACAGCTCAATTGTGGGGTGATTCGATAAATACTTTCACAAGGGGAAAATATCAACCAACACTTTTTAATCTAGCAGAGACAGAAGAAAGACTAAGGGCTGAAAAATGAAAGTGATTCAAACCAGAAATGAAACACACATTTTTTAACAGCAGTGATGATTAAATTTGGGAACAAACTACCACCTGAAGTGATGGATTTTGCAACTCTTGACATCTGGAACCTGTTCCAGTGAAAAGTTCAAGTTTTGATAAATAAGAATTTTTTTTCCCTGAAAAACAATTCCGTCAGAAAATTCTTAGCCGCTATTTGGATTACTTGTCTATTTTAAAGCACCAGAGAAACAGCTTTATACATTGAAAGTTGGACAAAATGATAATTAAAAGCAGACTAATAGAATTGCTAGATAAGAAGCATGATATGGTCGGAGCTAATTATCACAGTGGCTGTAATGAAAATTTTGCATCACTAATATTTTAGACTTATTTTAACATATCTTTATAATAATGACCAAAAGAGAACTGCTTGACATAATGTACTTGAACATTCAAAAGCCTTCTGACAGTCTTTCTGGGGCAGGGCCTGTTCCAGAAGAAATCTGCATGGCCAGATATTGTGGGTGCTACAGAAAGTCAAAGCACAGACCAACATGCTAAGACTACACTAACAGCCAGAACACTGCCTAATATCACAAACAGGTATTTCACTACAAGCTTTGGCTTTTATGTGGAGGTGCTAAGTGGCATTATTCCAAGTACAATTTTTGTAATTGCAATCAAGGAACCAAGAACTCTTGCATAAGTGCTTTTAATACACTACAGGAATGAAATATGACACACCAGGCACTGACAACTTGTTGAGCATCATTAAACATACCACGATCATTAACAAACGTGCCAAGGAAGGCTAGTACATCTGTATGTGATTGAAGCGGAGGAGTTGGGCTCCTTTTTTTTTTTTTTTTTTTATTTTTTTTGAGTAAAATACTTCAGAAGACTCCTGTTTATACTGAGTCAATAGAATGTGAAGCATCACTGGAAAAAACATCCTCTCGGGATTTTTCATTGGACTGAGAATTGTAGCACTTCTCAGTAAATGTCAGGCTTATCAGTGTTGTGAGTAAGCATCAGTTAGCTCTCAAACAAGCTGACTCTGTTCATTTTTCTCAGAACTGTATGTAATAGTCTCCTGGCAAGGAACAATTCTTTTAGTAGACTGCAGCATAAATTTGTAAAAGCAGCTTGCCTCAGCTCTGCTCCAAAAACCAAGAGAGATCTAGTATAGGTTAGATGGCTGTAGAAAGGTCTGCTTTTTGACTACAAACCCTGGATCACTTGGAGTTAAAAGGATACAAGATATACAAATTCCTCCTTTTCAGATCATAGCAGATGCACTAATTGTAAGGAAACATTCTTCTTAATACTTGTTTACCTACTTCAAATTACATCTGTAGCTTCAAGTATATTTTTGACCTGTGAGTGGTTAATGACATCAATATGCGCAACATTCTCATCCATTTATATAGATCCTTTCTTTATTTCCACCCTGTAGCTTTTCTCTTTATATTGTTAGATGAGACCAAGCAGCATCGTGGTGAGATCTTTATTAGCATTGAAATAAAAATTCATTGTTTGCTTGTATAGTAGGGAGATGGGTTTGGCATTCAGTGTTCACCATTACATATGGTACATTCATATCTATGTTTCATTTTCTTTCAACAGAATATAACAATGCACAAGAAAGGCTGCACTGGGTCAGAAGGTGCCTCTACTGCAGCATCTGGTTTTCATAATCTGGTTTTCAATACAGATGCCCGGGGAAGGAGTTTAAGAACATACCAGGCATGCAGCAATTCTTTCCTGGACTATTATTCTGTTTTCCAACAATATGCCTCTTGGAACTTTTTGAGCCACAATCCTTGGTTTTACTATTTAACAGGTTATGCTTTAACTTCTCTCCATTAACTTTTCCTGTTACCCCCAGAGTACAAGTAAACTTTGAGTACCCATAATATGCTATGGCAAGGGATTTTACAACTTAATTACAAGTTTTCAAAGAACCATCAACCAGATTAAATTGATTTATAGTTGTTGCTTTGGAGGAGACACTAAAGGGGCTTCTCAGTTTGGAGAGAAGGCAACAAAGAGGATACGAGTGAGACTTATAAAGTCATGGTCACAGAAACAACAGGTGAACAGTACAGGCAGGTGGACCACTGGTCTGACCCACTAGCGTATTTCTTATGCAGTTATGACCACGTCATCTTAGCTGCGTCTTCAGGACCCTTTCAAGAGCTCTAATAAATTTGTGAAATGTGGTTTCTCACCAGAAAAGCTTACCCTAGTATGCTGGGCTTTATCCATTTAATAATTTTATTCTTATAATTTCTACTCACTTGCTCAGTATAGACTCCAGTGTGATGGTCTGCAGTTCTCAGTTTCGCTCCTGGGGACGTTCTCAGGGATTGTTGTCACATTTACCATCTACCATCCCTCCTGCAGGGAGAGTGATTTAAGTGACAGGTTACACTCTATAATAGCTCCATTATTCCATATTTGTTTTCCTCCAGAGCTCTTGAGTGATTACCATATGGTCCTGGCAATTTCTGACTCTTCATCTTATCAATTAGTCCTAAAATGCATTTTATTGTCATTTAATTTGAGACAGTTCCTTACATTTGTCCCCATAAGTTTGGTTGTCATGGGGGAATAACCTACCTCAACCTTAGTGAGCACCAACACAAAGCTTCAGCTTACTTTTCAACAGTTTTCCTCTCTTACAGTAAACCTTTTAGAGACTGGTCATCTGTTGATGAAACCTCTGGAAAAGTACCTGATTCTGGCAATTTTGAAAATATTTCTACTAGTATTTTTATTGCTCCTTTACTGAGCTTGCACCTTAAAATTTCCCATGACTGCCCTACAGATCTAGTTTTAAATAGCTTCTTTATTTGCTCATAAATCCCTGATTTTGAATACTCTCTTCCACTCTGCTGTTAGAATATTGCCTTTTTGGTCCCTTGTAGAATTATTTCACTTGGAGCTTCAGATAGGGTGGTTTTATCTAGTTTCTCATCTTCTGCATCCTTACAGCAGCTGCTTTTAATTTCCTTTTAAGAAGCTCCTAAACTTTTGAGTAGGTCCCATTTTTAAGTTAGATATTACCGTGAAGTAGTATGGGAGAAAATCAAATACTCTGAGATACTCTGTCAAGAATCCCTCTGAAAAAAAGATAGGTATCCACCAAGGTGTTTTCAAAGAAGGCAGGCTTTGGAGGGAAGAGGACATGTAACACCTCCAGCTGGAAGGGAGAAGGATGGGGAGGACTCTACCACGGCACTGCAGGGAGCAGGACCTGGGTGCTAGGTGAGGTGGGCAAAAGAACCTCTAGCACCAAGCTTTCAAAAGGGCCTGCGAGGAGGCTGTATCAGGGCCAGGAAAAAACAGGGAACGTGGAGAAGCAACTCCCAAAGAATGATTCATGTTGAAAAGCAGGAATGCACCTGTGTCAGCACAATGAAGTGAACTCACTCATTCAGAAAGGGGAGCCAGAAAGATCCTTCACTATTACAGGCTCTCTATACTCACACAGGCAGTGCTCATGGAGTAGAACTGTCATATGTGGACTTTCTTCAGCATGCTGGATCCTTCTTCTGCTAGGCAGGCTTTGGGGAGGCTGCAGGGAGCTTGGGGTGAAAGCCCATGTGCATTTCCCTACACCATGCCTCTCATCTCTGCTGCAGTGCTTGGCACCCTTCTGGCTTACATGAATCAGTGATTCATTAAGTATAGAAAAACTGTTGCTTTTCTGGGTGGCTGGCATCCAGCTCACCTTGAAGAAACAATCTCACACCAAAAAAAGAGGGGCCAGCTCCCATGGGATGCAACACAGGCCATGCACCTTTCTCTGCAAGGGCAAGCATGCAGAACAGCTCTCTGGTTGCTATGTCACTGGCTGGTGTCATCCTACACTTGGACATGACAGTGGTTGGTCAGCCTCAGGGTGCTTAGGATACAGGTACTTAGAATCCACGCAGCTTTCTGCCCAGAGATGTAGGTGTCCCAGCACAGCAGCACCCTATCCATGGGGACAAGCTCCCTCTTCACGTAGACAAGGTTTACAAAATGCAATGTAAACAGAACAGAAAGCAGGCAGCTGGCAGAACCCAGGCAGGCCTGCAGATCCACAACTACTCACAGAGACAAATCTACCAGATGTTTCAGCCTCACAAGGGAGTCACACGCCTGTCCTACTGCAGAAATTGTGTTTTGCCTCCTGTTGTGTTGGCTTCCTGCAAGAACGCTGGAAAATGGTGGTGGCATGAGAGTTACTTTCCCTTCCTAAAAGTGGTGCTACCATAGGTTCGTGTAGTTAGTGAATATCAACCAGAAATAAATCAGAGCTTGGAGAAATGCTGTTCTCCACTCTTCCTCCAGTGTGACTTATTTACACTGCTGCACTGCAATCTGAACAATGCCATCTATAATGAATACTAAATAGTGGGAGTCTTTTTCTCAGCAATGTGTTACTAAAACTGATTGCTGTGCAGTAAAATATGCTGAAAGAGCGAGTGGGCTTGGCTGTATTTCTCTGTTTCATGCAGTCATAGAAACTGTCAAGCTTAGGTGCCTCTGTGGTGTCCAAGCAGCATGTCTCCCTACACCCTTTCCCAGCTACCCATTTATTTTTAAAATGTTCCATTGTTACTTTAACCCAGTTCTTTCAGCCAATTTTAATGTTGTTATTATTTCTGCCTCTTTAAAATTTATCTAGTTATGCAATTTTAATATTTTCTTTTTTCCAAACCAATTCCTAGTAATATGTTAACAGCTGCCTTGTAGTGGAAGTCACCTAGAGTTAATACTCAGAAGTCCTCACTATTAAGAAATTACTCACCTGTGTTACAGAATCTCTACTGCATTGCCTTGCACCTGTCCTCAGTATATTCACGTGTCTCAGCTTTGTTACCAAGACCATTTCCCACCTCGTGGTGAGTACCTGCCTGTGGAGGGTACATGCAAAACCAAAGGATGCCAGAAAGCAAGAACACTTTTCCACACACGAATGACGTCTCGAGTACTTCTACAGCCCCTTAAGCTTGAAGGACCAGAAAGTATAAGGGGATCTACACTGCAGAAGATGGTGAAAAAAGGGATGAAAGAAGAAAGTTGTTATACGACCCCTGCACACACTTCAAAATTTCTGCAGCCGACATGGAATACATCTGCCTCTATTTTGGGAGTTTGATCACCCTTTTGATTTCCCTCTTCTGCCAGCAGTTCCATCTTCCAAACAGTTCAAGGCACAACCATGATGATAATTCTACATAACAAAATGCACAGCAGGAATGGTACTGACCCAAAGGCTTGTTAACGCACAGCATAGACAAGAATTTGCTGGGTGGTATTTTTTTTCCCCTTAGAATACTGAATTCAGGCAAAATCAAAGTTTCTGAAAAACAGCAAATGGGTCATACCATTGCAATGCATATTCTTTCTTCCTTGACTCATATACTGGAGTGTTCATATAAATATAAATACGCTTCCTATACACACAGTATCAAATACTCCAGCAAAAGTGCTACAAAATGAAGTATAACACCTTGTTTTGGTAAGATCAAACTTGCAGTCACATGGGCACACTGAACAGGAGATACTAAAACTTATCACACACGTACTTCTCATTGAGCTATGCAAAGGTCATTCTGTTCTGTGAATAAGCTCGTGTCAACAGTGAGCATATATTAGAGTTCAGAAAACACTTTGCTGAGGAGATCCAGGCTTTCTGGGTTAAAAGGTTATGAAACTTAGTCTAATCTCTATTTCTGTTTTCTTAGACGTTCACTACCAATCTATTATAGGCAAAGAAGCCAGTGCAGCCCAAAATTAAGGTTTCCCAACTTCTTCCTTCACATGACCCTGACCGTATTTCTACAAGACTGTTCAGACTTGTAGTTCAAACTGTTCAGAATTTTCTCAACCTAGCCTGAAATTTCTCTTTTAAATTAAGCTGATTTGCATCATAATTTCTCAGATTGAAATAAAATAATTTCCTTTTGTGTAAACGTTCCTTCCACCACTCTCCTGAGAACCTTTTGTGTCTCTCTGCTTTACCACAGAAATTTCACATTTGGCACGGAGTTTCTCCCAGTGAAGGGTTTGTATCTGTTGCCTTCACCACTGTCCCCAAAGTTCTTACACTTTCAATTAACTGGAACCACTAGCAGACATCTTCTACAAGTCAAACAGAATAACTAAGATACCAAAAGATTTAACATCCAGGAAAAGAAAAACACCAGAATAATTTGAATGATTTCTAACACATATAAACTAATAAGGAGATGAGTACTTGTCAACATGGATTCCTCATGGACAAAACAAGCTGACTCAATCCAATTTCCCTCTCCGATGGATGAGACTTTGTGGATAGGGAAAAAGCATACTCACATACCTCAGTGTTACTGAGGCTCCTGACATTGCCCTACACAACATTCATGAAGGCAAGAATGCCCTGGCCGAAGTCACGATACAAATCTGATTGGAATCCACACTCTGAGAGTAGTTTCCAAGGGTTCACTGTGAAATTTAAAGGACAAATTGAATGGTTGCTCAGCTGTTCATAAGTTCTATTCAATATTTTATTGATAGCCTGGATGAGGGAATGGACTGCGTGTTTATTAAATCTGCCAAAATTAAATCTGCAAAGAGTGGCTACAAATACGTGGGGGATAGAAGTATTAAAAACTTTTGACAACTTGGACAAGTTGTCTATAAATATAGGAGTAAAAACTGTAAATGGTAAAAAATGTAGCATTTTAACTTAGGCAGGAGTGAAGTGCACAAATACAGGATAGATATCAGCTTGGCAGAAAGCAGTCTGGAAAAAAAAAAAAAAAGATCTGAAGGTCCTGATAGATCACAAGCTGAACAGGGGTTGTTGTCCTGAGCAAAGAGAAAACACTACATAGCTATATGAACAGAAGAGTTACCTGCAAGCCATCTTGCAGGTCCTTTTGCTGTACTCAGTAACACCTCAGTGTTACTCAGTAGCACGTCCAATTGCTGGGTACTGCTCCTCAAGAAAGGTTGACAGACTAAGCAGCAAGAATAACAATAATGGTTAGAAGTCTGGAAAACATGACCCGAATCAAGAGACAAAGAACAGGAGATGCTCCAAAGAAAGACGACCATGGAGAGATGCAGTAACAGTCCTGACAGAATCAGGATCAGTGCAGTAACAGTCCTGTAGGAGATAGAAGTCTGCTACAAAATGGAAGAGAAACAACAGTTCTGCATGTGCCAAGAACGTCGTAAGCAGATCTGATTCTGTTGTGGAAGAGGGAGATGGACTAAGTGATCAGCTGAGATTTCTTCCAGCTTCACTTTTCAATAATTCTGTGCTCAGCTGATGCTGATTATAGTTTGTCTGTACTCAATTTGTCCTGATGTACCCCAGTGACTTCATACAGTAATTGCTTATGCACATTTACATCATTTCTGCATTAACATCATCATTAAGGTTAGTGTTATACGTTCATCTTACCATCTTAAGACAATCTGTCTTATAAATACCTTATCAAAATGCTATTTGCCAAACCAGCTTGACTCAAAACTCATTAATCAAAAGCCATTTTAATAATTAGTCCTCAAATAGTAATTCCATAAAATTTGTTTATAATCATCTTTGTAATCATTTGGCACCACTACTCTCAGTCTCAAAGTATCTAGATTAGAGCTGCTGGTGCCAGAGTCTTCCATTCCACTGCCATAATTTTAGAAATTGCTACAACTTTAGAAAAAATTGTATACATCTTGGGCCTCTCAGTTCCAGATTCTTACAGAAGACTCCAGATCACTGCTGCTGCCATTAGCATCCAGCCCCATCCCTGGCACAAAAGCAGGACCAGCACTACCTACGTCCATTCTGACGTCAGAAGAGATGTACTTAAAATCTTCCCAAGATTCCCCATTTCATTGATTATACATCCTATATTAACAATGTACTGCTAACGTCTCTGTTAGTGCAGTTCAGCCTGTTATCTTCAGCCATCTCCCCAGTGGGCATGGAAAACAGTTTAAGATGCAGTGGCCAGGTAGCGCAGCTCTCTGACATGACTGCTTCTTAGTCACAATTACTTACTCAGGGTGCCAAGGGAAAGCAGTGCTGCCTTATCAAATAATTATAATCAATTACCAATATAGATCAGAACCAGCTATAGCTCAGCTTCCCACAGGATCCATCAAATTAAATGGTTGTGCTGTAGTACTGCTGGAAGAAGAACAGAGACCCTTGTGAAGTTGTGCATGTTCTGAGATTTATGAAAATGCAGCTCAACTTCACTGACATACAATCAGTTAAATCAACGTCACACAGAACCAAAAATCATACAAGCCACAGACCTTGTTAGCTCTGTATATCCTTACACCATTGTTAAATTGAGTTGATATGTCAGAGGGTGGAAACCCAAAAGATTCCAGACTTACCATCTTAATTCTTTACATTTCTTCTCAAGACTTCACAGTGCTGTCATTTTGTCTTCCATTCTGATTACCTTCTTTGTAACACATTGGCTTTCTTACTTTTACTGAATAATTCCTGGTCTATTATATCTATAATTATACTAATAATTAAGCATGCTTTTTCATCAGCTAGCAGCTAATTACTTCTGTTCCTACCCAGCTTGCTCAGAAAACAGTCAATTCATCTGTATCCACATCACTCTCGCTGTTGCTAAGCAGTCAATGCTAGCCAGCAGTTGCACTGTAACCAGCATTGTTCGGTTCACCCTGGCTTTAAACGCATTTTGCAGTAGCTGAGTGCTAGTGCCTTTCAACCTCAAAGTAAACGTTTTTCGGTGGTAAGCAAGCCTTAGTCACATGTTAAAGTGCAGCACCTGCTTGGCAAAGACTGCTTATCCCCACCAGTTTCAGAGCACCTTTGGAGCTGTTAGTAAGTACCTACTACTTACTGCAAGGAGCAGTCTGGAATTGGAGAGACCTGAAAGGAATCAGCTAGCAAACCAGCCTCTACCATCTGCAGTCTTAGTCCTTTTGTGGTCAGACTTCATCCAAGATTTTGTTATATGCAAACTGAAGTCATAAAATAGTCTAAACTCTTGTTCTCTAGTAGTATTACAGTGAAGAACTACTTGCATTCACACGCTGTCCTTCCAGACTTCTTTGTATACCAGATGATTCCTGTGTCCACTAATGTGAGAACTGGACATTATCACCATGACTCTGCTGTCTCACTCTGGTTCCCACCAGCACAGTGTAGATGGCTTCTGCTCAAAAACAATCAAGCTAGTTAGTATCAAACTTCAGTGATGTGGCGAAAAATCAGCCCAGATTGCTTTTTTATTTTTTCTCCAATTACTTGTCATTTTATCTGTTGCAGGTTGGAGAGAGAAGCTGATGTTTCAGGGCACAAATTCCTACCATCTCCAGCCCTGGCAAGGCACTTTCTTCCCTGTTTCTCAGTTAATGAAATTAGTGAAATTAACATTAGTGAAATGTTAATGGCTGATATTTCTAGCCTTCCTAGAGACTGTGCTAGGCCAAAACCCTTAATCCTTTTATCTGATTCATGACTGCTTACTCTGAAATGAAGAAATGTTGGCAAATGCAGTGGTTGTGCTTGATTCCAGAGAAAGGGAATTCAAAAATGAGGAAAACTGCTAAAAAAAAAGAATGCTTAGAGTGGCAGCCAGAAAGGTAAAATGTCTTCAGATGGCAGGTAGACTATTTTAGGATTCTATATTGGAGGCTCAAAGCAAATGCATATAACCTGTCAAAAAAGACTTGAGAGCAAAACAAAAAGCTAGCATCATAAAACAGCAGGATCAGGGAGGCTGTTGGAAGTTAAAAGGTATCCTGCAAAAAGCTGAAGTTGTGTCTGAAAAAGGAAAACTAAAAAGAACATAAATTCTAGCAGACTAAATGTAAAAGCACAATAACATAGACCGAAGAAAGAGTTTAGGAGCAGTTTGCTAAAGAAATAAAAAAAAGTAATAAATCCTTCTTGAACGCATCAAGAGCAAGAAGCTTGCAAGATCCAGAGTGCTACACATGTACAGAAGAAGCACTCAGAAAAGAGAATGCCTTCACAAAAAATCCCAAACTTTTTTTTTTTTAATCTCTATTCACCTGGAGAATCTCAGAGAAACTCTAAAACCAGCATCTAGTTTATAAGGCATTGACAGAAGGCTTGCCTTAATTTAAGGTTGTTAAAAGTAGATTACAAACCAGACAAAATGAATAACAACATATCACTGGGCACAGATTATATTCGTACAAGATTTTTACAGAATGTTAAATATGAATCATCTGAGCTAATAACCTTAGTATGTAACCTTTTGCTGAAAATTGGTGCGATTATCAAAGGACTGGAGGGTAACTAATAAGAAATCAGTTTTTAAAAATAAATCCATTGGTGATTCAAGAAACCACAAATCACTAAGTCTCATGTCCATATCGGTCATATAGGCTGAAGCTCTAGCAAAGAACAAAGTTAGTGAATACATGAATAAAAGTATCACATTAAGGAAAAGCAAACATTACTTTTGTAAAAGGAATCTGAGCCTCCTAAATGTGCTGGAATTCTCTGAAGGAGTCAAAAGCATGTAAATAACAGAGATCCAGCTGAGAAATTTTCCCTGTATTCCCAACTCACCCAAGCTTTCAGAAACCTCAGACATTGAGGGTCTCATCAAAGGCTCTTAAATAAACTAAACAGCCAGGGACTACAGGTAAGGACCTCACAGTTTAATATTGGAAAAAGAAGATTAGACTAAAGGATGAGTTTTCGCAGTGGAAGATGATCATCAGTGAAGTCCCATGGGGATTAAGGTCCATTGTGTTCAATGTGTTCAGAAGTGATCTGGAAAGCAGGTGGAGTAGCGAAGATGATTTCTGATAAGAACTAAATTAATTAGGGTAATATTTACTACAAAAACTTATAGATTTCATTACACTGAGCAGACTCATGATAAAGTGGAAGATAAATTTCAGCCCTGACAACTATAATCTGGCTATCCACAAAAAGCAACAGAGAGAGTGATGGGCTCTGAACTAGTTTGCACAATTTAGGAAATGCAACTTGACATTGTAACAGTTAGTTCTATGAATATATCACCTCATTGCTCAATAGCAGTCAAAAAAAAGAAAATCAAAAGTTCAGAATTCTTAGGAGAGAAAACTATGATTTTGCCACTGTATGAATTCATGGTGCCTCTGCTTCTCGAATACTAAGTGCAGTTCTGGTACCCTGACCTAAAAAAAAAAACCAAGAAACTGTAACAGGAAAAAGAAAAGCTACATGGCAGAATGACAAACATGGTAAGTACAAAAGTGCTTCCATGTGAAAAACAAAGGTAGCATGCAGAAGTTGAATACAGAAGGAATGCAGAAGGAAACGATTGCTTGCCGTTTGTCTTTCCCTATTGAACTGAGCAGGTCAGGTGCCAGAAAGGGGAGATGGACATCGTACAAGGGCTCTGTCACATGCGTTTTTGTCCAGCTGCTGAAGTCTTCATATTCTGTCAGACAAGAATTTCAAAGGATGTGTGAGAATTGCAACAGCTAGGTTTCATACACAATCCCAACATGTTTTCAGGAAAAAATATAAGGGGAAAAAGGGGGAACAAAAGACTGCTGTACTTCCAGTACTTTTTGTTTCCATTACTTCTAAATCGTAATTCATTAGAGGTCTCCATTTGCTTTCCCATCTGCCTTCCCCATGCTACAATTTCAAAATTAATAAAAACACATTTAAGCAGCATTTACTAACATCTGACTATGGCAATCCAGCCACGTCGCTTGCCAGCCTCTATTGTGATGCATTTTAACACAGCTCCTCTCACCTTTCTATGTTTCTCTCATTTTCCAAACTCCTTTGAGCATTGTGGGTTCGGGCTGTTAATTCAGCTCCCACATTGTTCCCACAAGGACAGCACTACTCTTCATTCAGTTGTGCAGTGGCTAGTAACAATTGGTCCCATACCTGATAACAGCCTTAAACTACTGGTGGGCTATTAATAATATGCAAGCAATCATTTTAATTGCAACCGGGTGTCTAGAATTTAGGAGCTGTACAAAGAGTTCCTTCTATCTAAAATATTATTGTCCCATTGTGCATTTTGGAGTTTAGCTCTCATTAAAAGTAATAGAGGGAAATAGTCTGTAGCAAACCGAATGTGTTTGTTTTCACAGTTCACCTCCTGCTCCTCTACACTAAAACACACTCCCATTCAGTGACAAGACCACAGCTGTTGCCATCCTTTACTTACCTGCCGAGTGCAATATTTAGCTTGAGGGACACTGAAGTTTTCTGTTTGTTAGTTACCAGGTCAATAACTCTCACCTTATCACTTCAGTTTCCATTTTGTTGATAAAACCTGTCAGCCTTCCTTGAGTGGTTTCTGGCCCTCAGAAGAAATCACATTAAATTGGCACAACCAAGTAAATCTGTAAGGGATGTGCTCCTGACTTACCAAAGGGAAGGGGGGAGGGCTTGAATGTCTCCCTCTTCCTTCCTGCATGGCTCCAATGTCCAAGTGCTTAGAGCTGTGTTGAAATCCTCCCTACAGATTCAGCAGTCCAAGTCAGCTCAGGTCTTTGAATATGGCTCAGAGGAGATGTCTGTGGAGCCAAAATTGATATGTTTAAGTACAAGAGACAATAATAATTTCTTCAAGTATAAGCTAAAAATACCCAGAAGAAAGTGGAATTCATAATGGAGATTTTAAAGATCTGTGACATACCAGAGTCTGCACAAGGGTTTTAATGAGAGAGAAGCCAATTTAATTGGTCACTGCGAGCAGATGCTTTGCTGGGTGAGTGGGCTATAACATCTCACATTCCCATTTAATGCTAGGAGCATCATTGCTGTGCTTAACACAGCTGCGACAAGCCCATGTCAGAGGAGTATATCATCAGAATCAGGAAGAACCTTGATAATCAACGTCTCCGCGTTGTCAGATCACAGAGCCCAGCCGCAAGAAGAAAGCACTAAAAAGAGGAGGCAAAAGCTGACAAAGGAACGCTTCTAAAGGTAATTGCATGATTGACCATCTCCGGTTGTCATTTTGTTTAATTATTATGCTAGGCATGAAGCTAAAACAGCCCGTTAAGTTTTAAAGTCTGTTAACGCTGCGTTAACAAGGAGTTGCTGAGTACCAGGGTTAAAATCTGCAGGCCTTTCCTGTGAAAACACTTCTGGAGTGTATGTCGCTGTTCATAGGAAACCCAGAAATAGCTTCCATGGACCATTCAATTACAGGCAATCACCACACAGCGCTCCCTCTACTTGTGGCATGGCTCATCAATCAGGTTTTCTGTCACCATGTCTCTTCTCATAGCAGTCACCAGAAGGCTCTGAGCTCCCTCTGAATTCATGTGACATTTACTGTCAGGGGCTGTCAACACCAAGAGATTCTCCCAGGGCCTCCGAGTTCATCACAAAGTAACAAGATATATCCCCAAAGCACGCTCCCAGCTTCAGCTCTGGATTACAATGACTGACTGAGGGGCTTTGCAGCAGTCAGGGAAGAGTGAAACGGCAGTGCAAGCTACAGTGTATGCCCAAATACCTTCTCCTTCTTGTTTTCTTGTTAGAAAAATACATCCACATTAAGAGAGGTTTTAGGCCTATAACCAATTAAGACTTCCTCAAAAATGGCCCTTATATACTTATTAAGAGATAGACAAGATGGTTTACTTTGAAATTTAGCCTTCCCACCTTTAGCACTGATCCTGCATTCAGTGTCTGTTTAACAATACAGTGACCTAATGGAAAAAATTTATAACATTTAATAAATTACAGTTGGCAACATTGACAGAGTGTGTATATACACATTTGGTTTTGTATGAACATATTATATGAAATCTAATAAAGTAAAACAAACACATTGTCTGTGAGCTGTGAAACTAGATAATCTGTAATTACGGTATTTCAAGTATACTTGGTCAAAGTTGCATGGTTGTTTTTTCTAGCCATAAATTTCTGGCTAGAGGAAAAAAACCTGTTGTGTATCAAAGCTTACATGTTCCACTAAGTTACTTTGCTCAAGATGCAGAAAACGCAGATGAAAACCTAACTTACCAGAAGACCACTATAAGAGGAAACAGCTCCAGGGAATAAAGTTCCAGTGGCAAATGTGCCTCAAAGAAATAATGAAGAACTTGGAGATAAGTTGATTTAGCCTGGACTTTAAGGGGGGAGTGGGATTAATGAGTGTTTAAACCAGTGAATAAAAGAGTGCTTTCAATTACAAGATTTTTTAAAAGACCTCAGAATGTGTGTAACCTCCTAGAACTTCAATGTTGTTTTAACTTGCTTTTTACAACCAGTCTGGTTTCATGTTTCCACCAAAATAAATAAATGTCTTAGGGAGCACAGTATTTATTTCCCTAAGGAACAAAGAGTATTTACTTCCCTAAAATTATTGTGTGATTACAAACAGTTTTCTCAGCCTCTTCTTGTACACTTTCTGTGCTAGCCCACCAATTACCATCATCTGAGCCCAACAATGCAGGCAATTTTCCATCCAGTCCATGCCTTACACCAGGTTTGGTAAGATGATACCATGGGAGACCATGTCAAAGGTCTTACTTTGACTTTAGCAACACCCACAGCTCTCCTCTTGTTCTTTGAGCCAGTCTCATCACAGAAGGCAATCAGGTTGGTTAGGCATGATTGATTGCCATTGACAGATCCACGCTGGCTGTTCCCAATCACCTTTTTGTCCTACACACACTTAAAGTTTCTAGGAGAAGGTGTGCCATCACCTCCCAGAGACTGATGCTAAATAGAGTGTTTCAGAGTTGCCCAATCCTTCTTACCCTTCTTGAATGCGTGTATGATGCGTGCCTTTTTTCAGTCATCAGAATCCTCTCTCTATTACTGTGACCTTTCAAAGCAGCCCTGCAATGACATCGGCCACTTCCCTCAGCACCCTTGGATGTATGGAACAAAATATCACCAACAGTCAGAAAAGCTGTAGCAACACACCCTGCACCTGCAGCAGTTCCTCATGGCTTCTTGCCTCTTCCTTCTCAATGTCTTTTCCACTCTCTGCAAGTTGCAAGGACACGAACTGAGCTGGAAAGACACAAAAAGCATCCCTCACACAGAACCGTCCTCCTGCCTACATAGCTCAAGTCACTTCTCTCTACGTTCACCCCTTCAGCCATGTTACTCCACAATAGTCTATGCCTCTGATCTTTGCTACCTCAGCTTTGTTCTTGCTCTAGACAGTCCCCTTCCTCGTCTCTCAGAACCTCCCTCACATCTCACCTTCATTGCACTATTTTCCTTCTCCTGAGTAAAAGGCACAAACACAGAACAACTGCACAACTGATGTTGTTCAACCCCTGTAGCATCCTCACAATACGAATCAAAACAGATTAGCTCTGCTATTGACTTGCCAGTTGCAGAAAAAGACAGAGACGGTTGCACACCAAATGGCTGGGGACTTGAAAGGAAATTAGAACTAGGGGCATTAAAACTACAGTGATTAGCTGAGTAGATCTAGGATGAACCAATACCAACAAATGCAATTTAAGTTTTTGGAGCATTAATTACTGATATCAGCTTGATAAGCAAGAAAATTAAGGCAAGATTATAGAGTGGAGATGCTCATATTTCCATTTTGCATGTAATTTTCATCTCCAAACAAACTGTAGTAACTTTAGAAATAGCAGTCTACTAACATGAGACAGTTACAGACACTTTTCCTAAAACAGACAACTAAATTACTTTGTAATTAAGGTATTATGCCAAATCTGGGATGAAAAGGATAAGGGATTTGTATCCCATACGACAAGATATAAATGATATGGCAAACCAAAAGAAATTTGGTAGTTTAAAGCAATTGTTTAGGCTGATGAAAGAGGGGGATTGCATATCTCCTGGAAAGCCACACTTGGAGCTAAACATACAGCCAGCCAAGCATAAAACTCAGATAATACTGAGGAACAATTACAAGTCCGTAACAGGAATTACCAGCGAAGAGAAAACCATACTCTGGAAAGAGAGGCAAACTGCCAGAATGACCAAGAATTTCTGTGCCTATGGAACAAAGAAATAAACATAAAAATACACTGTCCAGCTGGAATGAGCACAGGGGTGGCAATATTCATACTTCTGAAGGAAACCACTAGGGTAAGGAGAATATAAAGCATATCTTTTTCTCACGCTGGCATGCCACAGCCCAGGTTGGGAACTCTGCCACCTCCTATTGCAACACCATTGAAACAAACACAGAGACATACAGCAGCTATAAGCCAAGGAAGTCCTCTGCAAGCACCATCCATCACAAACTCAGGCTGACTGCCGACAAAACACGGATGCAGGTTCATACACAACCCAAACTGTAACCCCATCTTAACGTGTTTTTCACATGTTTCCATTCACAAATGTTTCACATATATACCCATTGCCCGAATATAATTAATCACATCACTGGTTACTGGAAGATTAGCCAAGTTTCCGATCACACCTGAAATTACTTTCTTGCTATAAGTACTTTGCAGTATGCTATTTTTCGTCTAACCCATTGCAGCGCACTCAAATGTCCCCATACCCTGCTGTTGCAAGCCATTCCGGATGAGGAAAAGGCACCGTTTATTAGATAATTTATTTAGTAATCACGGTAAATACCTATTTATCAGGTAACCACGGGCCCGGGGATACTTCAGCACTCCCCACTGCTGGCTTGCCCCTACCTTGCAAGTGCCCACCCCCACAGCTCACCTCTGGGCTCAGGGTCTCCTCACGCAGGAATCCCCCACACCTACCCCCACCCAAGCTACAGGGGACCCTCAGGGACGCTCCCCAGGACACCCAGACCTACAAGGGACGCGCCCCGCCCCGCCTCGCCGCCCCCCCCCGGCCCTCCCTGAGTCTAGAAGGGACCCCGCCCATAAAGGGCACCCCGGCACGTGGGACCCCGCCGCTCCGCCCCGCCCCACACCACGGCCCTTCCCGCCGCGCTGTTCGCGCGCTCCGCCGGGGGGGGGCGGGCCGGGTGCCACTCTACCTCTCCTCTATGATACGGCGCCGCTCTATCCCTACCCGCCCGCTCGGGTCAGGTCGCCTGAAGCCGCTCCCTGGCGCTTTTCCCCTGCGGGCTCCGCTTTCTCCTTAGCCTGGCGTAGAGGTCGCCGGCGCCGTCTCGGCCCCGCGGGAGGCCCGTCTGGATTAGCGATCCCCTTGGCCACTCGGCCCTCTCTATGGCCCAGGCCGCCGTCGCTTGGCAGCGCGCCCTCTCTATGGTCCCGCGGCCGGGATGTGGCGGTGGCTGCTGCGGGGCCGCGGCCTGGGCCGCTGTTGGCCGCCCCCCGCCCGCCCCGCCTGCGCCGCCGAGCCGTCTGACGGCCCCAGCCCCGAGCTGTGAGTGCGGCCCGGCCCGCGGCGCCGGCCTGTAGCGAGAGCCCTCAGGGCGCCGCTGGGCGGGGGGCTGACGGCTGGTCGCTGGTCTCACGGTACTGGTGTTCTCTGGTGTTTTTAGAGCGCCCGGTTGCCAGGACGGACGGCCCCGGGATGGCCGGGAGCGAGGAGGAAGGCAGCAGCCCCTGCCTGGACTGGTGTGCCGCTACTCGGTGCTGGAGGCAGTCACCTGGGTGAGGAGCAGCTGGCGGGCCCCTGGCCCTGGCTGGGAGGGATGTCACCGGGAGACCTCGGGGGTGTGAAAGGGGATGGGAGCAGTGGGCGCTGCGGGAGCCCCCAGGGAGGGGAGCCGGGGTGGGAGGGCTCCCCGAAACGGAGCTATGGCCAAGCTGCCAAATGGAAGTGGGACAGAAAGAGGGAGCAGGGCTGTTTTCCTTGACTGGTGTGTGCTTTTCTTCAGGGTGCACTTGGTGCGCTTCTTCTGCAGCTGGTCAGACAGATCTCGTGGCTGAGATCGCTGCCGGACGCCAGGAGAGAGCGCAGATGTCCCAGGCTTTCTTCGGTGCCCTCTCAGCAGACAGGTTAGTAGCTCTGGCTTGCGAGAAGGGGTTGTGGGAGGGCCCGGCTGTCGGAGGGGATTTGTGCCTCGTGATATGTTAACTAAGACCGGAAGAGAGCTGTTGTGAGAAGCTGACGGCTAGCTTTCAACCTCTTCGGGGAGAGTGAGGGCTGATATCTCTCAGGAGAATCTTGCTCTTTCTTAACCATGTGGTGCAATCCCACTTTGCATCCTGCATGCCCTTACCTTTGTTTTCTGTTCTGGCCTCTGCTCCCCAAGCTTCTGCTCGGCTTTGTGGTCAGAGCAGAGACGGACACTGGGTAGATACGCAGTTCGGTGTTGTCTCCTAAAGCAGACACTGCACAGCTAACAAACTGTTTTGCGCTCTGTGTTTCAGTGGTGACTGAAGCCTCAACCAGCTGTCCGAATGTGCAGCTGGAGTCCTGCTTCCTGCAGAAAGGAAGTCCAGAGGTTGTACTAGAGAATTCATCCTCAGGCATCCCCTCAGGGCAAGGAGAGAACCAGCCCTGGGCAGAAGTAGGTACGTGCAGTGTGCTGCAGGGTAGTATACTTGTGGCAGAGGGACTTCTGAGTCTCTGAGTTTCCCCAAGGCAAAGCCAGGAGCCAAGAAGTGTATAGCCAATATTGACACTTGAGGAGATAGGTTAGAGTGGAAAGACAGAACTTGAGAGGTGAATCAGGAGTCCAGAGACAGGATGAAAAAAGCTGCTGAAGGCAGGGAGGAGCTGGTCTAATACTAATACTGGTCTGCCTTAGTGACCTGATTACAGTTTCTGTTCTTCTGCTGTGGGCAGATATTTGCAGCCAGAGATACTCAGGCAAATAGTGCGGGAGATTTGTGTACATGGTGTGAAACTAAAGGAATTATTTTCTCCCTGCAAGATGAGAATGTATATGCGAGTGCTTATGCGGTAGATAAGACAGTGGAAGGAGGTATCAAATCCATTCATATTAAAATGAATTTTTTAAGAATAAGAAGATACACTTCAAAAACTTTGAAGTCTTATCCAGGAAAGCATGTCCTACACTTTAAAGTCATATCAAGGAAGATCAGATGATGCCTACAGCAGGGCTACTTACTAGATGTATAAACACTTCAGGAAAATTATTAGAAGTAGGAAGCCTGCTGCAGCAGGTGGAAAGGGGGGGCAGTATGTCGTTGTGATGTAGAAGAGGCACACAGAAATCAATCCCACAGATGTTTACTAGATGATGTAAGGTGTTGCAGAAGAGGTCAGAGGGGTTCCCCATTCTTTGCTTTCCTCCAGATTTTTAGCTTTTTTCTGTGCTGATTTAAGCTATTGCTCATCACTGCTTATCAAACCTATCTCCTGCCAGAGGTTACCATTCCCATCAGTGGGCAAATGGAGCATTTTGTTTCCATGTCTCCTAATTAACTTCAGGAAAACAGCCAGGTTAATTTACCTAAACTGCCAATTAGACTGTTTAACCCATCTGCTTTTGCCTGGAGCGTATTAAGAAGCAGTCAAACACACTGCCTTGCTGGCAGATTACTGGACATGGACCTCTGGGAGAAGTGGTGGGGAATAAGTGGAGACAGCGATGCCTTCAGCTGCACAGCTGAACACTCAGGAGCGGACATGTGTCTGTGTCTGACAAACAGTTTCCTGCTGGGAGTCAACAGGAGGAGCTTCTAGGCAAACTGATAAATTGAACAGTGACAAGTCACTAAGGCCACATGCTCTTTGTTCAAATGTTCTTCAGAAGCTATGAAATCGCTAAGCCTCTAATGATGATATCCAGTGCTTAAATCTGCTGTATGACCAGAAGAATGAAGACTGACAAATTGGATGCTGGCTTTCAAAAAAGGGGGGGGGGGGTGTTGTTTGAGCTGCAAAACTGCGGAAAAAAAGATAATTTTAAGTTGATAGAAACTGTGTTGTAGAATAGAGATGTTAGATACCTGGATGAGCATGCTATATCAAAGAACCAAAGGTCTTGGAAGGATTAAGAAACCATTTCTCAGGCCAGCTTGCTCCATTGCAGAGACTTGAAAGAGTTGTAAATCTATTAAGAGTTCTTTGGAGAAGTCGACAGGCACGTGGAGCAAGATTATCCTGCTTTTTACTTCCTGCAAATCTTCTAGCCAGGATCTAAGAAAAATATATCTGGAGAAATAAAGCTGATGTGAAGGTAGATGGAAGGACTACTCTTGGGCTAGTAACTCCTTAAAATACAAGAAATAGTTTTCACAATGGAGAGCCATGGATCTCCTTCACGTGGAGAGCTGGTGGATTCCCCTAATTCTATGCTGAAACCTGTTCTGTTCAGCACAGTCAGCAGAGATTTGGTAAAAAGAGGTGATGAGTGAGGTGGCAGAAGAAGCAAATGGTACAAAATTATTCAGGACAGTCAACTGTAAAAGTCACAGCAAAAGATTGCACAAGAACTAAAACCAGGGTAATCCCAAGGTAGGTTAAATTAGCATATGGATGGGAATATAACTGTAAATACACATACAGAATGAGGAATGTCAGATTAATAATTATATTGCAGAGGGAACATTTGAAGTCACCGCGGTCATGTTTCTGATAAGGTTAAGTCAGTGCTCAAAAGCAGTGAGGCCAATCAAATGTTAATTATTGTAAAGGAAGGAACGGAGGACAAGACAGTATCAGAGGTTTGTGTAAGTCTGTGATGCAGCCACATCTTGAATAGTGAAGGAAAAGACACTGTCTTAAAAACAATAACAAAAATGGCATAGAATAGGATGACAAGGAGGCAATTACATACAAGTAGAGACTGACTCTTCATCTTAAAAAAGAAGTGGCAGAGGGTGTGCTAGTCCTCTGTGAAACTGGAAGTATTAAGGGAAGGTGAATCGGGACAACATTTTTCATAATACACGTATTCATAGGCAGCATGGAAATTATCGGGTAGCAAGTTTGAAAAAAGGCAAGAGGCACTGCATGTTTGGCCAGTGCACAGGTAAATTATGGAACTCATTGCTACAGGCCAGAAGTATAAATGAGTTCCAAGAAGTGATTAGGTAAAATTACACATTCAAATTAAACTTAATGGGTCCAGCTGAAACCTCCTGCTCAGAAGATTACAGAACAGCTGATTGCTGGAAAGTTCTGCCAGGAAAAGCACGACTTTATAATCCCTGTTCCTTACACAAGCATCTACAACTGTCAGTTGTCAGAGATAATATATGTCAGGAATAATTTGATTTTGCTCAATATGCAAGTCCTCGGGTTACATTCTCCCATTATCCTGAGCATCCATTTTGTGGAAATTTATTGAGAAAAGTCAGGGTGAAGAGATTCGGTAATTTTCACTGCAGAGCCTGAAAAAATGTGTAATTTTGTAATGTGAGAAGTCCTGTGAATCTTCCCGTGGAAAGTTTTACAGTAGAGATTGGTGATGCCTTGGTGATACCTTTCTCTCAGAGTATGTTTTGCTTTTTACGGGAAAAGCTGCCTAAGGTTTAGGATTTTTTTTTTCCCCTGGTGTTTAGCTACTGAAAGAGAATGAGGCTGGTTAAATCAGAATGCAGCAAGAAGCTGGGGAGAGCAGAAGGAAGGGAAGGACAGGTGCCTGACAGATGATGCAGGGGAATCTGGTAGCAAAGTCTTGCCATTAGAGAACAGAACTCAGAGTGGAGCAGAATGTACCTTCACTTCTCCAGTTTGCTGTTGCCAGCAATGGGAAAGGACCTTTGAGAGAGAATTCCACATTTCTTTCAGTGTTTCAGTTAATTTCCAGAATTACTTGTGCTGGTCTACACGTACAGTGACAGTCTGTTATTGCAGTCAGCTACTTTGGTACCTCAAGTGGCAAAGATCTTTGTGATGGATCCAAACAGCCCAGCTTTGCAGATGAGCCATTCCAGTTTTAAAATAACACAACATGATAGAATCTATTACTTTTAGTGTGTTTAAAAAGAAAACTTTAGGAAATTCATTTAAAAGTTGCTTTAAATAGCATTCTGGATATTACTATCAGCAAGTCTTCAGCTGCATGGTCACATCCTATTTTTTTCATACAATTCATGCCTCGCACAAAGCTTTTTTTGCCAAAAGTTAAAGGCACATAGTGAATAAGCAGGTGATTACAACCAGTCTCAGTGTTATAGCAGCTGAATGCTGCCCTGGGGAGTTGTATTTTACCCCTGGTAGAACTGTAAAATTTGTTATTTCAATTCTGAGATTACAGACATTTCAAAAGCATGTTTTCATTTCAAAGCACAATGAAACCAATTGGAAACACTAAAATTTTCCATGAGGCAGAAATCCTGGATTTTGTCCAGCTCTTGTGAATTCATTCTTGTGAAGAATTTGGGTATTTTGGGATGAGCAATTTAGACTGTCTATGAGAAGATATTAATTCCTCATTTGGAGTTAGCTTTGAGCAACATTTGATTAGTACAGGATGAACAGTGGAGAAATACCAAATATTTATTAGCTGCTGAATATGTGAGCATTGGGCATCCAATACAGCAAAAGCTGCAAGATTGCATGGAAAAAAGGATACATAGTCATGTTATATCATAGCACATATTTGAAGAAGTAGAAATAACATTGCACAGAAAATTCCAGCTGTGGTATTCCCAGCTTTTGTGTGCTTTGAGCATACACCCTTAAGAATAATTTGATGTGGTTCTGCGTGTCCGGCACAGCAACAGATCTGTTCAAAGCCTAGTTCCTATGAAGTTCTGCTGAAGCTTGACCATTCTTTGGGAAATAAACAAACCGTTGGGTGAACTTGTATTACCTAACGATAGTCTGAAGGTTAATCTAAGCTGGTCTTCTCATTCTGCTGAAGTGGGATGGGATTCTTTGCTGCTGGGGGGTGCTTTTATTTCTCTCTTTACTGCTGAAGGAACCTAAGCGTTGTTTTTAGATTGTGTGCCTGGTATTGAGGCAGCTGCTCTGAAGCAGGCAAGTGTTAAAGATCACGATACCCCTGAAGAGTTTTGATTTGAGGCTTGCCCAGCTTCAAAGGTGAGTTCCTAGCAAATTCAATAATCTAGTCCTTCAAGAGATGGGACTGGGTGTCACAATCCCTGTGTTTTCTTCCAAATGACCTTACGCTCTCTGGGAGTGGTAACTAATGTGGGGAGATTACTGGGATCTGGGTGAGGCAGGTTTTCCAGTAGGAGAGAGGCACGAGACAGTTTTGCAGGCTGATAAAATTCAGAATTAGTTTTTGTTTATTTTTCATGGGGTAATGGTTTGTCCAAATTACAGCATGCTTTCTCAGTAAATAACAAGTCTGATTTAGGAGTAGATGTCTATGCCAAATGTAAAGTTTCTTAAAAGCATGAGTCTGCTAATGTTGTTTAAACAAATAGTTGGGAGAATTTTTAATATAGACAGTTTTTTTCATGAGATTTGCTGTTGCATATATGGCAAAAACCAAATTACATCATGAGGGAGATACCTGAACAAGAGATAGAGTCTTACCATGAGAAAGATCAGATAATTTTATGAAAATAAATGTATCTGAAAATAAATGTAAAGCACAACTAATAAATTCACAGATTGTATTACTTTTGATGGAATGATGAATAGAAATTGTGTTTGGCATAGTGATCTTGCTTGTTGCTGAGTGGTGCTTGTTCAGATAAAATACATTTTAATGCAGCCAGAGGGGAATTATTTATCTGGGAATAATGAGGGTGCAGCTGGAACTTAGGCCACAGCTTCATGTACATTGTAAGACAGTGCAGGCACCACAAGAAGCAATCCTGCCTGTTGTGCCCTCGCTTCTGCTGCTGTGTCGGCACAAGTGCTTGTGTAGCCATACACAAGTGCCAGGAATCAAGGAACTGGCCCCCAAAAGGACTGATTCTTTACTCATATTAGCTCCATGCTCTGCAGCCACACAGCTTGAGAGGGAGATGGGGAGACAGCAGGAGGGCGCAGCTACTTCTTGCATCAGCTGTGCAAGTGATCCAGGCTTCAGCACCTGGTGTCAGGTGCCTGGTAGGATCCAGCTGCTTACAGCAATTCAGGTTAAAAATAATTGACCTCAGTCAGCCCTCGCCTGTTCGTCCTCTTTGCTGGAGGTCACCATCCTCTTAGAGTAGCTGGTGTAAATGCCTGTGTAATCACTTCCAGTACAAGTCTGTTAAGAGCAAGGTGGCTTAGCTTCTGCTGTAGATGTTTTTGTTAGATAATTCTGATTGAAACTGGTCAGGTAGTAGCTGAACACGTTGTGCCAGCCTATCTAAGAGGGCAGCGATGAGCGAGTGAGGCCTATTGGGGTGATAACCTAAGCCCGCATGTGATGCGGCCAGAATAGCACATCTGATCATTCCCTTGCAGAAGCAGAACTGTACCCTGGAAAGAAGTTACCTGGAAAAGGAGTTAGGGAGGTAAGCACCTAAGCATGAGATCTTGGTGTGATGCCCTGGGAAATAGGAATAGGAGCACAGTTCTGATACATGCAGACTAGGCAGTTACAAATTCAAATAAGGAGGCAATTTTAGCCTTCCTGTGACACTGGTGAGAGGGTCTGCACTTCAAAAACAATGATGAAAATTCAGGAATAGTGGCAGAGAGTCATAAAGGTAATCAGCTTGGGCAGAAACGTACTTCATTTGAAAGACATGAACAGCACGGTCTGTTTAGAATTACAGACAAGAATCAAGAGGGGTTGATTAGTCGTATCAGGACTTTCAAAAGGAGAATGGGCTTTTTAGTAAAGAGAAAAAAAGCCTAGAAAAGCCAGCGCCTGGGAGTAGAAACCAGATATATTTTAATTTGAAATGAAACACAGAGGTTTAAAGCAATGATTACAAGTTTCTGTAACAAACTTTCAGAAGTGGGAAATTCTCTACCTTTTGGTATCTTCAGATCAAGACTGTAGGCCCTTCTGGAGGAGGTGCATTAGCCAGTTGCAGATTAGAGGACTGTATTCATATGGCACTTCGTTGCTTTTGATACAAAGGTCTGATTGGTTGGTGTTCCTTCTGTTCTTAATGTCCCTGACTGGGTGGGTGATCAGTCCTCTAGGAAAGAGCTGTGGAGCAGAGAGGATGGGAAGAGGTGAAGATACAGCATTGCTTAACCCTGCTTTTTTTGTTCTTTTTTCTTAATGTAGGGGAGTTCCAGATCCACGAGAGCTCCAGCTTGGAGCCAGTTCTCCACAGTGCAAAGGTACGCTTTCGTTTTTTGCACCCTCCATCTGCACTTAGGTTTCCTTACCTACAGGAAGACATCTCAATGCAACCCCAAGCACAGCCTGAGCAATCCGCTCACATGGAAGACTCTCTTCTGCCCTGCACAGCTGGAGGCCAGGAGAAAGAGAGATGTGATATACTGCTCTCTGCTTTAGCCAGAGCAAAGTTCCAGGAACTACAAACTGCCACCCCCATCCTTTAAGGTGTCTGTGTAACAGGGGTGCTAGTAGAAAACCACTGAAAGAAAAAAGCAAAGAAACCCCAAAACAAACAAAAAACCCTGTCCAGCAGCCCTAGTCTGTTCTTGTTTATTTGCATTTTTATGCAATCTTTCACTAGGTGATTACGTGCTGTTGCTATTTTGGTTTTTACCAGACAACCCATTACTGGAGAAGGTGGTGTCACTTCTAAAGCTGCAAATCAGGGCTGGCTCTTGTCTGTTATAGAGAGGAAGATGCTTTGGGCTTGAAGAGGGTGCATCAGCTTGAGAGTCACAAAGCCATAAATTATATTATTGTTCTTGTTGTGATTAAACCTGCTAATTCCTTGCAGTTCAGTCTTAGGTGCAGACAATTCACCATTTTAAAAATCAGTCAGCTGAGCAATTGCTCAAGGACAGTGTCAGCAGAATGGAGATAAAGTCGGTATTTAACAGAGTGGGATCCTGACTTTGACATGGTAGTGACCTCTGCTCTCCCACCAGAAAGGCATTCACATGGTCTGCCAAGGGTGTGAGCATTGAGCTCTCCATCCTAGGAGGTACCACGTCTGCAGGGCCCGTAGGGAGAGTCTCTAGCTCATTCATAGGTTGTGAGGCAGGTCTCGGGGTGCTCTCGGGAAAGGAGGAGAGTCAGTCTGTCTTGTCCTCTTGTGAGCAGCTCTGAGTGCTGGTTGAGCAGTAAAGCTGTTGGATGGCAAGCGGCATTTTTGTTCCATGACTTCCCTGCGGGGGCATCTCGGCTCTTGTGCAGTGTGCACTGCTGCCACTCGATGGCACTAAATTTGTATGCAAGCTTGGAAGCTAAAGCTGCAGGCCAAGCTAATCCTCCTCTCACCTCCCAAAGTGGTGGTAAAGTAAAAAATCCTGTTCGTTACTGAGAAAGAAAAGACATTGTCTCCGCTGTGCAGGATTCTATTAGGAGTGTGCAGTGTTCAGTAAGCTGACGGTGTGGGCTCAGCTTGAACTGTGTAAAGCATATACAGATATGTCAGTGCATGTCTGGTAGAGACTATTCGTGCTGTTGACATGATGCAGGAGGGTGAACAACGGCTAACGTTGCTTCTGAAGGAGGGAGTTATGAGTGGTATCGGGTATCTGCTAAATTCTGAAAGGTCTGATGATGCCCAAGAGACTACACCAAGCTCTCTGGCCAGAGGGGAGGCAAGCAATGTCCATACAGCTTCCCTAACAAGATAGCTGTGCAGGACAGGGAGATTTTTTTTTGTGGAAACATCACACCAGATTACATCACCCTCTTGATAACTAGAGTACAGTACAGATGTGTCTCAGTTCTTGGTTTCCAAGAAAGAATCTCTTATAGGGTCTGTATGTTTTGCTCTCTTAATAACTTTGCTCTTTAACTCCTCAGGGTGACCCAGCTCAGCGAGGGCATTTAGAGGAAGCTGCTCTCCAGTTGCAGCAGATTTTCCGGATTGACATTTCCATTGCATTGAATATCCTCGGTAATGTGGACTTGGATTTGTTTTGTCCTTAAACCACACATTTCTCTTCTTGGAGGACCTCCAAATTGTTGCAGGTCTTGTGTGAAGGCAGAGATGGCATATACCCAAGCTGAAGCTTCCTTTCAGCAATTTCAGCTGTGCTTTGAGAGATTTATTGCCCTTTGTCCTATCCTGCCACCTGATTTATGTCAGAATATTTAAATCCAGGTTTGGTTGAAGCCTGCACTGTTGTACTGACATCTGTAGTTGGAAATTAAGCCATCTCTGTCTTTTTCAGCAACACACACTGTCGAATCCTTGTATCCTTTTTCATTGTCTGAGACCTCAGTCTTCCTGGCAAGCTGAAAAAGCAATTGCAGAATTGTAACTCTTAAGATGAGCTGAAGGAAGATGCAATAATCTAAGAAAGAAATCCCTGCCCTATATACTCCACTAGTTGCAGCACTAAAAATGTGAACCGCTTCTGTGCGTACCGTACGTTGTGTTAGCCCGTGATCCTTCTTTGCAATGAGACTAGAAAAATCCCTAAAATGCAGTGTTGCCATTTTTCTTAGGGAAACTTGGGTCCTGTGGAATGAGGGTTGGTGAGCCTGCCAGAAGTGGACAAGAGCACTTGGCAGAGGCCCAGGAAGGCCCAGTAGCTCTGGGGGAGGCTGCTGCATTTGAGGCTGCATTCTGTCCATTTTCTTTTCCCCTGTTTTTATGTTGTGTTCTTTCCAGGGATTGAAAGTATGAGAGCGGGCCATTACAGGATAGGCTATACCTGCTTCAAACTGGCAGCAGATCGAGGCTACAGCAAAGCCCAGTTCAATGTGGGTCTGTGTTACGAGCATGGCAGAGGCACAGAAAAAGACTTGGAAAAGGTATCCGCGGCTTGTAGGGTTGTATATATGTGGCGCAGGCCAGGAGAGCGGTCTTTGTTGGGTGCACAGGCCTTTTCTCCTTTCGCATGGGTGTGACAGTCTCTGAAGTCTCGTTAGAAAATGCTGGAAATAATATAAACTGTGGGTTTGCAGTGCTGGCTTCAGTATCATAGATTCCCTCAGAGATGTGCTCCTTTCTCATAGCTTCTGAGGTCTTTTCATAGGTACATAGGCTGTGCCGCTAGCACCCATGAGAGTACCAAGGAGAAACCTGTCATGTTACTGTATTTAAAACACCACTGCACATCCGAGGGCTTCTTTACATCTTGAGTTATCCAGTTTGTGTACCTTAACTACAGCCTGCCACCTAGTGTATGCTGGCCATAGTCAGCATCTTCTGTAGCTGAAAAGATCTGCAGAGGCAGCTTGTTTCAAGTAATTGTGCACATCCCCGTTGGCACAGAGTAAGCTTTGGTATTGTTGGCCCAGTGCCACCCCCTTCAACGTGGGGAGTTTTGACTAGAGAAGGCAGGGTGGTTAGAAGGCTTTCGTATAGTTGCAGTCTGCTGTCTCACTTAAACAATGTCATATTCTTCAGCAGGGAGGTGTGGGAGAGCTGCTGGGGTAAGTGTGTGCAACTTATGATAGATCTAGACAGAGAGGTTAAGCTCATCCTGGCCAGAGGAGAGTCATGTCATGTGTGATTCAGGTAATGCACACCCTCAAACAAGTGTGTTTCTCTTTTTCCAGGCAGCTTTTTATTACTACCACGCAGCCAGTAGCTGTCACGCCATGGCACAGTACCGCTACGCTAAATACCTCTTACACCACAGACCTGAAAATGAATGGGGTGGGCATCAGAAAGCAGTGGCTTTCCTGGAGCAAGCAGCAATGGCTGGTATTACAGAGGTTAGTGTCCACAGCATGAGAGTTCATAGCAGAGATCCAGCAGAGAACCCTGTCTGAAGGATTTGAACCACAAGACATCCTAGAAAGCAGTATCTGTGGGGCTGGAAGCAAAATTCTTCCAACATATTTATACTTCTGACAGTGTATGGAGAGAGCCTTGACTGCACAAGGGAGGCAGCTAGGTCCCCACCGTGTCAGCAGTGCTGGTTGTCTGTTCTGCTGCTTGGTAATTCTTAGACACCTAGATTAGACCATTAACTTAGGAAAACTGACCTGTAGTTGAAAATGTGGTTCTCAGTTTCACCTCCTCTCAATTCTGAGAGTACAGGTCGCTTTGGTGGAAGAACTTCCATGAGATGCTTGAAGTAAGACCATATCCTCATATTGTATCTGTGACTTTTCAAGATGATTCATCCACATGGATCTGTGTACCCTGCCCTCCTTTCCCACTCTCCAAGAGATGCATTTAGGCATGTGCCATCTTGTGTTGCGAATGGCAGCCGTTCTGGCAGTGATTGCATCTCATGTAGCACGCTGTTCCAGGAAGTGCATCTGCTGTATCTTATGGACACCTCACAAGTAGGAGCTCTTCTCTGGCTCTGACTTTCACAGTGCAGTTTGAAATGATATTCTGGGTCTCATGGTGTTAGTATGGTGATGTTACTGCACGTATAGCGGAGTTCTATAGATCAAATGTAAATTTTTTTGTGTAGCATGTCAGACTGATTTTTTTTCTAGGACAGCCCCCCTTCTGTCAACAGGCTCTGCAGCCAGCAGGGTACTTTTCACACCCATCTTGCAGCAGTAACCCTGGCATTTGAACAACCTGCAAAGTCAGTAAAGGAACTGGAGTAACTAATGGGGAAAACCCTGGTTGATCTGTATTTTGTGGTTTTGTCACAGGCACAGGCTTATCTTGGAGTATTCTACATGAAAGGGCTGCAACCTAAGGAAAAGAGAGGTCTAAAGTATCTGCTGCTGGCAGCAAAGAATGGCGTAAGTAATCCCTTTGCAAGCTATGTTTGTTCTCAGGTTGGGATCGTTACAGGTTATGCAGGTGGCAGGTTTCAGGGCTTCCTGGAAATGGGAGTGAGTCTCAGGACTTTACCAGTCTAAAAGGACAGAGTAGAGCCCTGGTGCATCTTGGAGAGGAAACAGGCAGTGGGGTGCAGACCCTATGAAACATGAATGTAGAAACAGCCGTGCTGGGTTGGAGTAGTTCTTACAGCACCAGTGCTTGCATTCATCTAGCATAATTTTACAGGTTTCCTATTGTGGAGCATCTACACCCTCTCCAGTCAAACTCTTTCACTACTATATTGTTTTGAGAACTTCGTTGTGTCTATCTTGAATCTGTTCTCCAAAAATTGGCCCATTATTTCTTGCCTTCTACAGAGAGGATGAAAAGACTAATTCTGTTTCTTTGCAGGGACCTTTAATGTACTTAAATACTTGAATCTCCATTCAGCCTTCCCCCATTGTTGCAGTTTCTGTTCACATGTCACGTTGTCTAGATCCCCAACAATTTTCTTCCTTGCTGTTGAACTTTCTCCAGGTGACACAGGCTTTGGTTTGTTGTTTTTGTTGTGTTTGTTTGTTTTTTTTTTCTTGAAGGGCAGCGCCACAATCTCGGCATAGTACTGCTCCTGAACCCTTACCAGCACTTAGAGGAGTAGAAGTATGACATCCTGTGTCTTGCAGCCAGGTTTCTGCATCCCACAGTTCTGTTTCTTTACAGCACTGTGACATTGTTCACTCATTTTCAGCTTGCTCCACATTGTAATAGCTAGTTTTTTCTGAAAAACTTGTTCATTTTAACTTCACAGCTTTTGTGTAATGGAAAATAATGAATAGCTATTCCCTCTTCTTCTGGCTAATAATTCTGATTCTGTCACCCTTTAGTATGTCCTCTCTGAGTCATTTCTTTTGCAGGCTGCAAAGCACTAGTTTAGTTTGTCTCTCCATGTAGTTAAGCTGTTCCATTTTGCTTGTCTTCTCTCTACTTCTCTCTGATTCTCCTTTGACCATTTTAAGATGCTTGGACTAAAACTGGACTCAGGATGGAGGCATGCCAAGGATCTGACATAATAAGATTCTCTGCATTCGGTTCCAATAATTCCTAATATTGTTTGCCCTTTTGCCTGCCACTGAGCAGTGACTTGATGATTTCAGGTAACTATCACAGTGATTCACAAATTCTTTCTGTAAGCACTACCTTGAATTTGTCAACACTGTTTCCTCTGTGATTGTGTTGCCCACTCTTAGTTCTGCAAGATCTTCTTTGATTTAATTCTTCACAGTAAATTTGACCACTGTGAATGATACTACATCACTTGCAAGCTTTGCCACTTCAGTTTTCACCCACTTTAAGAATGCAGACACTGTCAGCACTGGTGAGACTAGACCTGACTAGCCCCAGCAGCTCAGGCATCAGGTTCATGATGGTTGATACAGTATTTAATTCCAAATCTGCTAAAGATCTCTCATAAGCTGCACCATTGGCTCCCTTCTTCCATCTTGATGTCAGGTGTGTGTGCTGCACAATATAACAATGAATTATCTCATTAAATAGATGATTATTTACTGAATGCCTAGTAAGCCTTTAACAACAGAAAATCTGGCAGGTAACTGCAGGTCCCAGGGGTAACCCCCAGTCAATCAGTGTTTTGCTTGTTTTGGTCACAGCTATGACAATTCTCAGAACCCAATCATCTCTCCCCACCTCTGCTTCCCAATGGATGCTGGCTGTGGGTGTGCAACAGCCATATCCTTGGTGGCAGGCTTGTGCATAGGCTCCCTGGGATGTAACCCCACTCCCAGCATTCTGCTGGGAGAAGGGCTCCATGAGTATGTTCTTTTCCCCAATACCTTGGAGTATGAATTTATGTTTAATTGGTTAAAAGACTGCTGGATATGGGTGAAGCAAGGATTGCACCGTTTAGCTACAACTCAATAAAAGGGAAAACAGGTATGAAAAGTCATGGGTTCAGTGTTTTCTCTCTCAGGTTGTTGCCCTGTGCTAGAGCTGAGGGGGGAACTCTGACAAGTGTTCTTCCAAATACTACGATGCTTCAGAGAACTGCGTTATACTTTAGTTACCACTTTTTAATCCTCCCTTATTTTATGCATGCAACCACAGAATGTAAAATCCATATTAAAGAATGTTGTTGGAGAACTGAGTCTGACCTTCAGATTTCAAAGCATGTTGCAATCAGTTATGCCATGCTAATTTGGGGATCTCTTCTCCTGTGGTCTTGTCTTTGAGGTGTTCGTCACATAAGAGACAGCTAGTGGAATTCTTCATACTTATTTAACCCTGTCTCTTCTCACATCTGAAGTGCCAATCCTTCAACATGTTTATCTCATCTCTAAAGGAGTTTATTGCTGTCATAAACCAAGACTTGCAACATTTTGCAAAGCACCCACTCATTGCGTTCTTAGCTTTCCTCTACCAGCTACATCTCAGACAGCAGCACTCGCAATATGTTCTTTTCTCATGGCTTTATTAAAACTTACTACTTAGTACTTTTTTCTTTTTTTTTCCTTTTTTTCTTTTTTTTTTGCAAAGCCTTGTTTAAATCATGCTTCTGGCAGTTACACTCTTCAAGTTATGTTGCTGGCTTTATGCTGGAAAAGGTCTGTGTGACCTCTAGCCCATGCTGTCTTTTCAATGTCTTCTGGACTGTCATGTTGCTTTTTTGCTATCTGTAAGACCCTTTTCCTCCCATTGGACCTCAAAGATAAAGTGCACAGCTGACACAGAAACATATCATGGGTTTGGATTTGGCTTCACTGACCCACCTGCATGGAATCCTCTACTTTCTAGTTTGTTATCAGCAGTTACATATGTCTGAGTAGTTTAGGTGCTTTTTTCTCTAGTGCTTATTTGCTTGACTTCATTTCTGCTGCTTGAGATTTCCTCTGGAATATAATTGGGTGGGGCGGAGCAAGGTAGTGGTGCACTGTTGCATTGAAGGCCTGATGGCCTGAAGCTGCCAAGGGGACTCTTCCAAACTTTGGAAGCAAGTACCTCTCTGGCATTTGTTATGTTTTTACAAGACTTCTGCATGAACTGTAGTAGGGGAGCCCACAGGGCGTGCTCAGAGTTTGGGTGTGGTCAGGATGTGGGTGCAGTCAAGGCTGCCCAAGTCCTCTTAACTCTGACCCCTGAGACAATCAGAATTCTCTGTGGAGTCAGCTCTTCCTTTGTTCCCGTGACACAGACCTGGATGTGGAAGGGAAACGGTGAATTTAATTGGAAAGGGATAGAAAGGAGCAGAGTCAGGGATCGCTGGTAAGAAATTCTGCTTCACTGTGTGCTCTGAGAAGGGACTAAATTACTGAAGATACTGAAGGTCTAAGGGATAGAGGAGTAGACTTTAAAGAAGGTGACCAAAGATAGAGCAGTAAACCTTAAAGAAGGTGTTAAAGACTCTCTGTTCTCCTTTCGTGTGCTGTCGTCACTTCTCCAGTATGGGGCTGATCGCCGTGCTTTCTCCTGTGGTTAGGATGCCCAAAGCAGGTATCACGTGGGCGTTTGCTATGAGAAGGGCCTTGGAGTGCAGCAGAACCTGGCAGAAGCGATGAGACACTACCAACAGTCAGCTGCTGCGGGGAACAGGAATTCCCAGGAGAGACTGCAAGCGCTGGAAGAGGAGGTGGAAGGTACCACAGGCAGCGGGGGAAGAGGGTGTGCGGGACTGCATTGTGTAGTGACCCCATAAAAGCGGGGCCTTTATTGCCAGAGGAGGGGTCGTGCAGGGCCGTGGCAAAAAGGAGTCCTTTTTACTGAAGGGAAGGGAGCGCTTTTCCTTTTCAGATTTTTCACTTCTTTCCAGCTATTTCCAGTCGAGCTGAAGTGGAGAAGCTGTTCCCATAGTATGATCCATCATTAACATCTTGTTTTAATGTACTTTCAGATGTGCAAATAAAACATCCATTCCCTTCCGGAATAAGAGCCTCTTCCTCTAGCCCCTGTTTCTGGGCTACTGACCATGTGCCTGCAGGCCTCCATGCCAGCCAGCCAAGACAATCTGCCCTCACCCTGCCCCACTCTTGGAGCGCAGACGGACTCCACATGATGATGCTTGGCAGTGCAGGATGGAGCCGTGCTCTCGGAAACAGGGCAACACCGCTGGAACTGCAGTGCTTGGAGCCCCACCACTGCTGTTGTTAGAGTAGTCGGTAAGTAAAACAGGCAGAAGGGAAGGCATCCCTTCCTAGTCTGTGTAGGGCTGGAAGTAGGCTAGCAGTGAATGGAAAGAGAAAGCTTTCTGCTAACGGAATAGGAGCCATTTTTAAATACCAGGGTTTTGAGAATAAACCTTGTGATATCTCCTATGCCACCATGTCATCTGGCTCTATCTTCCAATACAAGGACCTTTCTTATGCTCCTAGATTTCCGTATTGAGCTATGTATAGAATTCCACCATGCCACGGTGGTATGATTTGGGGCTATAATTCCAGTAGCCCTGAACATGTTGCACACAGTCACCCAGTGCGGTTTACAAGCCTCTACATGGTGATGTTGGCAGCTAACTCTATGACGGGCCTGGCCTGCACCTTCTTGATCTCACTTCAAGGCTAGCTGTTCCCACGGTGGTTCTGCTACCAGCACAATATGGGCTTGTCTCTACTTTGCTGTTGTGGCAGTTTAATCCTCTTTCAAACCTATGCAAGCAAGAGAGTGAATTCTGATTATTGGGGCACAGGTTTTTGTGGGATATGGCTTATGGATCAACCTGAACTGGTGAAAGTAACAACTGTCCTCAGCCATCCTGCACTGTTGTCAGTGCCCTCTGGTCCCCAGTTACTATTCCTTCAGCTCTGGCAGTGAGCTGCCTCCATGGGTACACCCCTTTGAGTCACAATGAGCAAGGTTTTCTTCAAAACTTATATTGTACATGTTTGCTAAGCACGCTAGCTCATTTTCACTGAAGTGGATAAGGGATGCTCCCAGTGGGCAGTAACCACTGTCAGGCAGACAGCGGCAAGCAGCTGGTATGCTAATTTCTTCCACTGGGGCAGCTGAATCCGGAAAAAGAAGTTTATCCACACCAGTTTAAACTGGTTCAAGGGCATCTGTACAAACTGTCCAGCTTCCTGTAGCCATGGTGCTCTGGTGCTTTGTGTAGATCATGCTCTGAAAAAACAAAGGCAATGGCCCCATCCTGAACTTGCTGTGGTCCCCGTTCAGCAAGGGAGGGGCACAGCCAGAGCTCAACACATCTGATTGTTCTTCGTCTGGTCTCTCCTTCTGCTCAGACCAAACTTTCTTAGACCATTTCCTTTATCAAGCAGGATACAATTAGCAGGAAATTCCTCGGGTGGATTTCCTATTCTGTGGTAATCTACAGCATGCTTACGCATCGGTCAGGACAGGACGGGGGTGAGGGTTGGGGGCGGTTGAAAGCAGTTCACAGAATCAGGAAATTGAACCAAGAGGGGAATTTGTCTCCTTTTTAATCTTCTTATTATAATGTATTTTTGTGTGAAGTTTGTCCTTTGACGGGCACATCAAAGTAACTTCCCAGAGGAAGATGTGAGGTTGTGCTGTGTGTTTGTCCTCAGTGTCCGTTCCCAAGATGCAGAGGAATCCCATAGGGCTGCATCTCCTCACAATCACAGATATGCCTCCCTTGTGGTTTGCACAGCTGCATCTCAGTTATAATTTGGCTCACTGTCATTGCTTTGGTGCAAGATCTTGTTTTGTTTGTGAAACAAAGCAGCAAGACATTTAGCAGTGCGGCAGTATAACCAGGCTGGGGCAAACCCATCAGTGTAGTTTGTTGCCAGAGATGGGATCATCTGTAAAGCACTTTGGAGACTCCAAATACAGCAGTGGATATTTTGGACATTAAAGAGTCTACCTGGGGAAATCTTACTCTGTTCCTTTTGCAATTTGGTCCCAAGAGCAACAGAGAGGGGTAACTTTCTCATTTACTGTGCTTTAAATTATCTCTGCTTGTCTACTGCTGTGGCTTTTGTGTGTACACACTAAAAGCAGGGTACTGTCACCTCGAGGTGCATGGAAAAGGAACACAGGTAAGATACCCTTGAGATGCTCCAGGATCATGTCTGCTGGGTCTTGCTGCCTGTTCTTTTTCAACTTAACAGTAAAATGAAAACCAAAAATATCACTCAAAGACACCTGATGCGACAGCCCCACCATGAGCAGATTAGCTTTGGAGAAGCCTGTGTTGTGAACTGCTGTATCTGTGGAGAAGTCAGTGCAGTATTTCTAACGTAAAGGTGGGGAAGGAAAGAAAGCAGTGTGTATAAAGCACTGCTGGCCCTGCACTCTGCTGGAGGGGAGGCTGGCAGTCTCTTCTAAGCCTCACTTTTGTTGTCACTCAGCAAGCAACTATGTTGTGCCTTGCTAGTAGTGGATGCAGTGGCTTACCCTTATTCCCACAGCATGACTCTCCTCTCACCTATACAACCACTTTGTCAGCATGCCCCAAATTTGTTCTGGTGTTTTGTATCATAGTTGGACGGCACAAACTATGGTACAGAAGAGTGTCCTATGTGTGCACGAACCAGAAGCACTTCTGTCCCATCTATGCACCGGTGCATAAACCTACAAATGCACTCCAGATGCTTACGCCACTGTTGTCTTTCCATTCTGTGTGAGTGCAAATCCCCCCACCTGTGTGCTTCTTCCTCCATTACTAATATCTGTATCTTAGTTTTCCTACACATGCTGTTATCCTAAAACTGTCTTATAGCTCACATACATACAGATCAAAGTGAAAACCTGTAATATGGCTGAAGCTTGTGACTGAATATTTCAAAACACTGTTTTCACGCTTCCCTTTTCCCAGGTTACCTTTGGCAGACTCCAGCCATCTGTTGTCTGCGTCTGGGCAAGGACTACACTCCAAAATCCAATGGCCTCAAAAGAGAGCATGGAGAAGGAAATTGTGGGCATCTAGTGCAACCAATAGCAGAGATGCCAGAGCAGAAGGTGCTGATTTTGAGGCGTTTTACGAAATGCCAAGTTCACAGTAGTAGAACCATAAAAGCTGAAAGGATCAGTGGGAGACAGTAGGCAGATCTCCCTTTGAGTTGCCATTTCAGGCTTTCTGCAGGTACATCATTATGTCACCTATAGTGCACCTTGTTCCAGAGATGGTAGTGTTAGAAAAAAACAGTTTTATTTAAATAAGAACTGAGATCCTGGAGTCCAACTCTGCAGCATGTTGCAAAGTCCTTGACTGCAATATTTTATCTTCTGTGGTGCACAGTCTATAATCACATGGATGTAGCTGTCTGTTGTGCTTGTGGTTAATCTCACAACCCTTCCCCTCAATCAGCCTGCCCTGGGGGGAAAGGGGCCCTCCTGCTGTTGTGTGACTTGAGTGTGATGGTAAGGTGAAAGATGAGGGTGGAAGAGGAGGAAAGCTAGGAGGGCAAGGGCAGGCAGGTAGAAGGGAACTAAATGAGGTGAAATCAGTCATAGAGAGATTTGATGGGGTGAGGCAAAGGAAGAAATCTATCTGGCATGATCAGTCTAGATGTGGATGATACAGTGACCCTGTTAAAGCACACACGTGCACCCTAAATGCAGAAAGAAGCTCTGTCTGACTCTTGTCTCCTTATCACAGCTGCCAAGCTGCCTACAGAACAGGAGCATGATCTTCCAGTCCAAGGCTCTTCCCATGTGCCGACAGCTGCCGCAGAAGACCCGAGCCTGTTTCATCGTGGACTTGGACCTTCTGGGACAAAATCATTTCAAAGAGGGTGCTCATTTCTGAAAGGAAGGTGCTGGCCAGTCTTGTTCCAGTGGCATTTGAGTCAGCCCCGGCTCCTTTGCCGAAGGTCTCAAAGGTCCTTGGCTTCTCCTGCCTTGCAGCTTCCTCATCCTGAGGTGAATGCAGAGAGTCAGGGGAGAAGACATTGTCCTTATAACTACTGGTGAGCGGCAAGGAGAGCCGAGCCACCCACGCTGGGTCAGCAGCCGTCAGCCTCTTGAGGGCCAGCTCTGGGGGGAGTGAAAACAAGAACTGTTGGTGAGATGTGGAGTAGAGGAGATCACAGGAGAGGAGGCAAAAAAAATAAAAATGAGAAATGAGGAGACTTCCTGAAATCAGCTGAGAGGACTGATTGTAAACAGGTCTAGAGATAAGCTACCAGCAGCATTGTTCAAACCAGCAGCTTAAAAATACCAAACAAACTAGAAGTGGTTTAAAACTACTGGGTTGTTTTGTATTTTAATATAATAACCATTAGGATTACTTTGCTTTCTCATTTGTTGCAGCCTCAAGTGGCACTTCACTAAATTGTCAGCAAAGCCAGAGAAAGTGAGGGTTTAGGACTGGCTAAAAGGGAGATGACAATGGAAAGCTTTCAAGGGGGAAGTATTGGATGCAAAGGTCACCAGTGGACTTCCCTTAAGGGTCACTCTAGGGTGGGAATTTGCTCCTAAGTAGGCATATCAAGACAAAAAAGAAATGGGTTATTGTGAAAACAATAATAACAGAAGTAGAATGAAATTCTGGATTATAAAATGCACAGCTGGATGGTTGAAGAATAGTAACCAAAAAAATGAGATACAAAGTAGCTGTTCATCAATTGGAAGCAGGTGAGGGGCAGTGGGAACCTGGTGTGGGTGCTGGCTGCAGGCTTGTTAGTGTACCAGTAATGTGATTCTGCCCCGAAATGGGAAAATTGTATCATACAATATGTTGGTCAAGATATTCCCTGTTGGCACAAAGACATATCCGTGGTATTGTTACTAGGTCTGGCGAGACCTGGTTAGGAGTATTACATATAAATCTGATTATCCGTGCATAGGAAAGAGGATCTGAAATGACAGAAGTGCAGAGAAAACTACTGAGATGAAAACAGAAGTGAGTCCAGGCTTACATGATGGAGACCCCAAGAGGTAGCTTAGCTTAGCCTAAGGAAGCAAATGCTCACTGGGGATCTGACTGCAACGTGTCGCCATTTTGATGAGATAAGAACCGACGAAGGAAATCTTTATGCTTAAAATAGTGTTGGCAAAAGAAGAAGTGATTATAACTGTCCACAAATAAACATATACTGGAAATTAAAGGAAGGCCCCATAGCAGGGGGAGCCTAGAATAGCTTCCTCATCAGACTGCAGGACAGGAAACGGGGATTCTTGTTATTTAAGGTAGAGCTTTGCAGTTGGTAAACAAGACTCTGTGATGTGGTACACAGGTGCTGCCTTCCAGCCCTGCATCGCTTCATTTCCAAAGTGTAACCTAGAACCACTGGGAGGTTCAAAGTGACTGCCAGGTTTGTGAAACACTTTGAGTCAGAGAGCAGCAAAACAAATAACTGGTGTCTGGTAACGAAACACAACAGTCCCAATCAGATGGGAAGAGCTGGTGTCATTATAATAATTATGTGGCCCTGTCTTATAAAGTGACCTCTGAAAGGAGGGTCCCCCTTCTTAATGCATTTATCAAGCTGTTTCTAGAAGATAATCGATATCCTGCCAGAACCTGGGACATGCAGTCCTCAGTCAGTGGCTAGTCAATCACTGAGACAAGTCTCCTTCCTCAGCCAACTAATTAGTCCTTTTTCTCTGACAAACCACTGTGTCCTGGGATGGGAGTGAGGGCTGGGATTCAAACCTGGTAAGGAGAGAAGGGCAGGTACATCACTCTAGATTTTGTTTCAGCAGAAGCCCAAAATTCCTTTCTATTGCTTAACTTCCAGGATTTCTTTCTGCAATCTCAGTTTTTTGTTGCAGTCTCAGTGACTGTTGCTTAAGCGATCTCCCAAGCATGCTGAAGTGCCATGTTTTTGCTAAAACATCCACAGTTCTCTCTTCCTCAGTCTGCAAGAAGCCACTGCATTCCCTGAATATTTTGATGCTTCAGCTCTGGAGCAGAGTACAACAGTAGTCTGCTTGCCGTGGGGAGAGCCAAGACTTAGTGGACTGATGGTCCTGTGACCATGAAACCTTATAATTAGGTATGTTTAATTTGACCGGTAACTCTTTACTACCTTATTTTAATGGTGTTTTGGGAGTGGGGATTGTTTTTATAATCATTAAAGCTATATCTCTTTGATGCTGCTGCAAGCACTGTGTTTCACTGGTAGGGGATAGGTGTTAATAGATGCTGCAGGCTGAACTCTCAGCATCTCGATGCTTACAGCATAAACAACCAGATAGCTGCCTGGGACAGATTACCCGTGCAGTTCCCCGCTGCTGCAAATAGCACAAAGGCCCAGACAGCCTCAGCCAGCTGTTACGATACTCCTGAGCACAAGCAACGCTTCCTTCCTCCCTCTCTCAGGATGCAAGTCCACTTCTCTGTTTGTGTTTGGGAGAGAAGGAAGGAGTCCGGCAGCTCTGTTGTCTGCTGTCTGTTGCCTTTTCAGGAAGGTCTGGGCTCATGGTTAAGGTTGTTTTTCACCACTGAAACAGGGCAGCCTCTTTTGTCATGTCCAGCACTACTGCATAGGCAGGAAGCCACACTGGCATAGCCTCAGCATGCACCACTGGTGTTCACTGTCACATTCTAGTAATTCAGCAAAAGGGTTTATTTCTGTCAAATCCAAGAAGCATGGGAGATGCCTTGCCATAGCACAGATTTTCTAGGATACTACCCGTTTGGGCAGGAATGGACCTGCTGAGCAGATCCTCCAGTCCCTTTACTGGGACCAATGCGTGTCAGTACACTCATGGGATGGAGCTGGGCAGCCTGTTTGCTCCCTGCTCTTGGCTGCAGGACCTTTAAATCTGAGGAAGGTTGCAGCTTTTGTTTCACTCAGCCTTTCCTTTCCTTCTTTTGCTCTTTACTAAAATAAAAGGGCAGGAAGGTAAACAGACAGAAGCAGTGTGGTTCTCCCTCTAAGCAAGAGCACAGAAAATGCCCAGCTCTGGAATTAAAACAACTGCAGCAGCAAACCTCAATGAGATCCTCTTGCTGTGGGGGAGCGCAGAGGCTCCGCAATGAAATTTCTGCTACAGGACATGAGTCAGCCCAACTCTTTCAAATTGAAATGCCAGTAGAAGAGATTTTTAGAATGAATCAATAAAAGGAACGTAGAAAATGGCCCAGATGGTATTCACCCTGGAGTGCTAGAGGAACTCGGATATGAAATTGCTTGGTTTATTAACTGCTGTTCGTTAACTACCGCTTCAAATGAATATGGTATTGGAGGAAGGGAAAGTAGAAATTGTGACATGAGTTTTTAAGCATGTGAAGGTGAATCTAGTGCAGGCAAATTCCTAGAAATCATTATATGCAAAATTTGACAGATAGCCAAGTACCTGCTATTCAGACAAGAACTGATGTGCCATTTGCAAGGCAGGTAGTTGCGTTTTTTGAATTTGTTGGTGTCTTTGAAAGAGGTGGATGAAGAGTCCTGGTTGACAGAAGACACCTGAGCTTGCGGAAGAGTGCCAGCCAGGCTGTCCCTGAATTAACAGCCAGGTTCTGTCAGGGACTAATGTGTGTTAAAAGTTGGGAAGCAAGGGTAGGAATAATCTTCCCCACAAAGGGAGGTCATTAGTGGAGTCCCAGAGTATCTGTTCAACATGGTGATAAATGATGTGAAGTGGGTGGCGTTGGTGTTGATTCCAGTAAAGCACCCAATGACATCAAAGCAAAGTTGCTGAAGGACCTAATAACCCTTAGTGCCATGAGCAGAAAGTGGCTGGTGGATATCTGTGTCACCAGCTGTTAGATATCTGATTGTCGTGGAAAACGACATGTCATGTATTGATGACTCCCGCCATGGAGAGGAGGGATTTGGGATTCACATTGAACAGTTTGGCAGCAGAGCTCAGCATGGAGATTGGGCAGGAGAGGAATGAAGAACAAACCAGAAGACCTCCTTACACCACCAGTGTGGATTTATCCTAAACACTACACACATTCTGGTCACCACATCTCAATAACGTTACACTAAAATTAGTAATAGGTTGGTCACAGGAGACTAGACTGGACAAGTTCAGCCTGATAGGAAAGAGGTGCCTGATGGGGCTCAGAGTGGCATCAGGAGGAGCTTGACAAGGCCAACACTTCACCTTTCTCACTCTGGGCTAGGAGACCATGAAATGGGCTCAGGTCAGCACGGGAAAGAGAGTGTTCACACAGTGCATAGTTAAACTGGACTTTACCCCTACAGAGGCCAACCTCACAAATCAGCTCAACAACAGCAGACACATCTATGAGGGGAAAGACCTACCAGGCATCGTTAAACGTGAAAAAATCCAACGTGAAGCTTAGCAAGTCCCTTTGCTGTAAACTGCCTAGTACCAACAGCATAGGATGGTCCACGTATGCTGTCCCAAGCATCTGCCACTGTCATAGCCACCCTGGGAGATAAGATGTCCCCTGGCTTGCCGCAGGCCAGACAGTTTTATCTTCTGAATAGGGTTAGTGTGTTGTTTGAAGAGATCCCACTGCTGGAGCCCCCCACCAGCCCTGGCATTGTCCCAGTAGGGAGGCCACCTCACCTGCCTGCGGCTCCAGGAGGGTCTCCAGCTCCTCTCCTACCAGCTGCTGCACAGAGAGCTCAAACCCACTCTCCGAATCACGGTCCTCTGCCTCACTCTCACCATGCCCGCTGTCCTTTGTGCTCAGGCAGTCAGCATCCAGCCCCGCAGCCCTGCAAGGGGGTCAAAACACTCAAATCATACTTCAACCCTCAGCATGACCCTGCCCCGCCAATTATTTTAAAGGTGGTTGCCATTATACCCCATAAAACGACCCAGAGGTGGGGTGTGGGCATCCTCTCAGTGTGTCATTCACGGTACCAAAGGCATAGTTGTTTCAGTCCCCACCAATTAATGAATTTGGGGTTTGTTGTTTTGTTTTAAAATAAACAAAAACCAAGCTACACCCACATGAACAAAAGCAGTGGGATCAGGAGTGCCATGGACCTTCTGAAAACTGGGCCCCAGCTGGTGCTGGGCTATACATGGAGCTGCTCTACATTTCTTGCTTGGGAGGGTTTTTAATCCTTCTGCAGGGAGATCCTGAGCAAACACATAGCTGCTGCATCTTCCCTGTATATTCAGAGGAGCTGCCCATGTGCAGGACTGGGCGAGGAGCAACGCAGCCCAATCCTGCCATAGCAGCCCCAGAGCAGCTCTCCTTCCCTCTCCGTCCTCAGCAGATGGAGATGATAACGACAAAGCTGGAGAAAGATGTGTGCCGATGTCCTGGGCAGGACAGGGATGAAGCCTTGGCATCCTTGGGAGCACTCACCCGGAGATGTCAACACCATAATTTAAAGATAATGCCATATAGTTTGTCTCTGGGAACATCTTCAGCACACAGCTGGGATATCTCGGTCCTTCCCACCCCTGCCAGCACGGTCTCTCCGTCGCTAGCCTCCTGGCCCAGGGACAGATGCCCTGAACTCATGTCAACAGGCAACAGCATCTCTAAGATAGTGCTCAGAACTGTGAGAAAGCTTGTCCTTGTGCTGCTGCCTACAAAGCCTGGACCCTCTGTGCTCAACAGTGCACCTTTCCATCACACTTGAACACATCAGTGTTCTCCCAGCAAGGATGGGCAGGTGGTTTGTGGCTGCTCAGGGGGAGCTCAGGTGGGTATGGAAGGAGGCAAAGAGCAGCCCTAGGAGGGCACTGGATACCAACAGGGAGCCAGGACCAGAGGAGCGCAGCCATCCCCTGAAGGGAGGACCTACCTCCCCAGTCTCAGGTCAGCAAAACCAGGGATGAGGTTTTGCCCTGTGTGTCTGCTGCCCTGGTGTCTCCTGCCCTTGGAGGCTCTTGGGGCCAGTAGTGCTGAAGCAGAGGCAGCACAGACACAGGGGAATGGGACATGGAGAAGGGAAGGGCTGAGACCCAGCCTTACCTGCTGCCATTCTTGGCCGTGTACTTGTTTCCCCTGTGGTTTGTTTTGGGCTGGAACTGGCCCTGGTGCAGCAGGGAGAGCAGCTGGGAGATTTGCTGTAAGGCAGGAAAAGCCTGTTGAGCCCCAGCGATCGCCACTCAAGCTGCTTCCTGCCAGGACGTCCCCTCCAAGCCCCCCAGCCTTTTTATAGCGTTTCCTCCTTCTGCAGATGGTTCAGCATCCCCACGCGGGGGGGAAAAACAAGCAGCGCCAGGCAGCCCACCTGGCCCCAGTGCTTCCCCTGCTTCGCCTCTGCCTGCCTTTCCCTGCCCGCACGCTCCCCTAGAGAAGTGAGCATGGGGTTGTCCCCTTCCCTGTGTGACAGCTATCCTCCACCCCAGTTCCCAGGCATCCTGGTGGGTGCAGGGAGACCCTGCTCGTGGTGGGCGGCCGTTCATCCTACCCAGCCCCTACTGCTGGGTCACCTCTGCTCAAGGGTGAGAGAAGAGACCAACTAAAGACCATCAGGTTGCACTTTCCCACCACCCCAGGGTAGGGTGTGCAAGGCCTGGGCAAGGAAGGACTGGGGGGCCGGGCGGGGGGGGGTGGGGTGCCTCCATGCCTCCAGCAACAGGCAGGGAGCTCCTACCTGCACCGGGGGCGACTCCATTGCAAACTCCCCAGTGGGGCTCTGCTCTGCCAGTGCCACCAGCGACAGTCGGACCAGGCTTCTGAGGATGTGCTGGTGGGGCTGGGGCTGCCCAGGTTCCCCAGTACCCACAGGCTGGTTGGGTGGCAGTGGGGCCTCTCCCATGGGCCCCTGTGGTGGCTTCACCAAGCTCTTGCAGTGCAGTGGTGCATCCAGGGGTCTCGCAGCATCTTTTGCAGAATTTTTCAGTCTGTGGGGCTGGCAGGGCCGGCGATGCAGGATGGGCAGGTTGAAGGTTCCTTGCTGCTCATCTGAGTCCTTTTGGGTCCTCTGATTTCTCAGGGTCCTGTAAAGAGTGGGGGTGAGGTGGAGGGGAGCCTGCAGGGTGCCCCCCGGTGCAGGGCGGGCTGTGCTGGGCAGATCCTCCTGGCAGGGGTGGGGGTGCTCAGCCTCCCGGGGCCGGCCCCGGAGCAGTGGGACAAGGTGGATATCCGTCTTCTGTATCTGCCTGTGTGGCTTCTTGAGCTGCTGCTGCCTGCGGGCATCCTCCGCTTCCCTGCAGTTGTAGGCCATGCCGTCCTTTTTCTCCTTCTTACGCAAAGACAGGGTTAAAGCCAAAAGAAGAAGGCACCCACCCAGGAGAGCGGCCAGGCAGATAACAGCCACCATGGATGGACTCAGCCACCTGGGATCCTGGGCTGAGATTTTGGAGAATGCTCCATGATGCCGGAAAACTATGCGGACCCGAGCCAGGGTGTGCAGGGGGATATCCCCCTCATCGCTCACCCGGACCACCAGCTCCCGCTCGCTACCAGCAAGGCTGCTGGCATTGCTGGCATTGAGGAAGACCTGCCCCAAGAAAGGGTCCAGGATGAAAAGCCCTGCGTCATCCCCACCCACCAGATCATACCGGAGAGCCCCGTTGATGCCAGAGTCCACATCCCTGGCCATGATGGTGAAGAGGAAGGGAGTGCCAGCACATGACACAAGTGTTGCATTGGTCACTGCTGCAGTCCCTTGGGTGCTCCCATTCCCAGTGACCACCCAGAAGCACCCCGTCTCTGCATTGACCAGGACAGAGAGCATGGCCGCACCTTCCACTAGCATTGGCGTGGTGATGACGGGTGCATTGTCGTTCTGGTCAAGAACAGCCAGCCTGATGGAGACATTGGACGCCAATTTGGGGTGACCACCATCCTCTGCAGTCACCAGGAACTCCAGGCTCCTCACCTGCTCATAATCAAAAGTTTGGAGGGCAAAAACATCCCCAGTGATGGGGTCAATTGAGAACAGCCCTGCAGCAGAGGAGTCCAGGATCCTGTAGGTGATTTTCCCATTGAAACCCAGGTCAGGGTCGGTGGCAAGGACAGTGAGCAAGAAGGCAGGTACTTCACTGTTCTCAGTGACAGCAACCTCGTAGGTAGCCTTCTCAAAGGAGGGGGCGTTGTCATTGATGTCACTGATGCAGATAGTGAGGTGCTTCAGCACAGCCAAGGAGAGGTCACCCTGGTCCTGCACCACCAACGTCAGGTTGTACTCGGCACGCAGCTCCCTGTCCAGCGTGGCATTGGTCATCAACACATAGCTGTGGCTGTTGGTCCTCTTCAGCCTGAAGTGCTCATACCCTTGACTGAGAGAGCAATACACTTGCCCATTGCTTCCCGAATCGGGGTCACTGGCTGTCACAAGAGCCACGAAGCTGTCTTTGGGGAGGGCTTCAGAGAGCACAGGCGCCCGTGTAGCCCAGGTTATGTGGACCTCAGGAGCATTGTCATTGACATCCAGGACTTTGACCAGGATCTTGCAGTGTGCTGGGATGGGGTTGGCACCCAGGTCCCGGGCTTGCACATCCAGCTCATAGGTGTGGGTTTCCTCATAGTCCAGCGGGTGCTTCAGGATGATGCTGCCTGTGCTGGCATCGATCCCAAAAGTGCTCAGCACCTCTGGGGGTGCATGCTTGCTCAGGCTGTACTCAATCTCCCCATTGGGGCCCTGGTCAGGGTCGGTGGCCGTGACTGTCACAAGGAGGGTCCCGGGCAGAGCATCCTCCCAAACCTCTACTGTCAAAGAGCTCTCTGCAAAGACGGGGCTGTTATCATTAGAGTCAAGGACAATGACTTTAATTAAAGCAGTACCTGATTTTGGCAGCTCCCCATGATCAGTGGCTGTCAGCACAAGGTCGAAGGAGGAGTGCAGCTCCCGGTCCACTTCTTTAACCACAACAAGCTCTGCGTGTCTAGTCCCATCAGAGCCAGAGATGACGTCCAGAGCAAAGTGCTCGCTGGGGGAGAGGGTGTAGGAGCAGTGGGCGTTGGGGCCAGCATCAGCATCCAGGGCTCGGTCCAGTGGGATCCGTGTCCGCAGGGATGCACTCTCTGACATCTCCAGCTCCAGCTCAGGTGTGGGGAACCGTGGCGCATTGTCGTTGATGTCCAGCACTTGAACCTCCACATGAATCAGAGCCAGGTTTCGGGCAGCCAACACGTCGAATGAGACCCAGCAGGGATCACTGTGCCGGCACAGCTGCTCCCTGTCCACCCGCCCAGCTGTGCTGAGCATCCCATCCCCGCTCCCCACGTGCAGCGGGAACCTCCCGGGGGTCTCCATCAGCTGGAAGGTATCTGCTGTTTCGCCGCTCTCACCCCTCTCAAAGTGCTCAGCCAGAGTCCCTATCACCGTTCCCAGCGGCACTTCTTCAAACACCCGGTATTGCACTGTGAACATGGCCACCTCCTGGGCATCAGTGGAGAGGAAGAGGTACCACCACAAGGCTGGGAAGTGGAGAGCGGAGCGGCTCAGCAGCAGCATGCTGCTGGTGAAGCCCATCGCCCTGCTGCCCCAGCACGCTGCTGCAGGCTTGCCCGCCTGCCGCTGCATACCCAAATGGTCCTTACGGTGATTGCAAGTCCTCAGCAACCTCTCCCATCTCCAAGTCCCACAGGCTCCAGCCACCAGTTGGTAAGGAGGATAAATGGCAAGTGAGTCCAGCAGTTGTCCCTTGCCCCGCCATCACCAGGGGACAGCCACGAGAGCCAGCTGCTCCCTGGGCTGAAACGCTCAGCCTCAGGGAGCCGCCACAGCCGCAGCTTCAGCTGGGGAGCAGTGTCCGGCCGACCGGGCCAGGGCCAGGAGGTGGACCAGCCGTGTTTCCTATGGAAACCCCACCTACAGGAAAAGGGAGGATCGGGCTGGTACAATGCCTCGGCAGGATGGGGGCTCGAGGGACGGCATGCTTCCCAGCTGGGAGGGGGGTGTGGAAGTGCCCTTGGTTTCCAACCTGCAGGGACCATCACCACTGCCTGCTGCCACCTGCAAAATGCATTTTACAGAAGGTGTGATTCCTGCAGCCAGTCCCTAACCCATCTGCAACGCCTCTTGCATGCTTTAGGGAGATATCTGCAAGGACTAGTGATGATGACGGACTTCTGCTCTTGCATCATCCCAAAGGCTTGTTCCCTACATCATTAGATTTCTGATTTACTCTGGTTGATTTTAATTTTGTCTAAATCCAGCGCTTAATCCCTGCTCCTTGCTCTGCCTTTTGCTTCTGGTTTTGAGGGCGATGTGCCCATGTCACCTTTGCTAACATATGGCTTTTGATTATGTCATGGCTTCATTTTCACCTGGACAGAACAAAATAAGCTAATGAATCTCTGGAAGAGTCACCACATCAAACGCAGCCAGGTGGACACACAGGGAGAAAGGAGGCTCTGGCAGATGCGACTTGTGTCCTGTCAGGCCTCTCCCCATCTCCTATGTCCATCTGTCCTGGCCAGCTCCCCGCCTTAGCACGTATCCTGTCCCCAGCTCAGCTCTTGCTTTGATTTCCCCATCATCAATCCTCACCCAGCACTGATTTTGCACCACAAAATCCCTTCTTTTCTGTATTTCAGCAGCTTACCCTGAGTCCCTGCCTTCAAGCAGCCTACGTGAGGCTGCACAGCCGAACCACCCGCTTGCTGGCCAGCTGTGCATGCATAGGTAGCACAGCCTGAAGTTGTTTCATGTACTCCTCCTAAGCAGGTAGGGGAGCAGGCTGCCTGCAGGGCCCAGTTACCCCTGGCTGGACCTTACTTGGGGTCTCAAGGTGATTGAAGGCACTCAGGACAGGAAAGATCACTGCAGAAGTCTCCTTGGCCATTATGGAGAGCAGAGCATCCTCATGGTGTGATCTGATTCCACCAGCCCCATCATCTTCATCTTGTCCCCTATGTCTAGCAGGCAGCCTCCAGCAGCCCTGCGACTGCCATTGGTGTCCCGTGCCCGCCTTGCCCCTCTCCTCCTGCCTTTCCAGCCTTGCTGGGCACACCCATATTGCCATCCTATTCCCATCCCTCCCCTCACAGCTCTGATTTTCCCAGCTGAGGCTCCACATTGCCTGCCTCCCCTCTGTGTTCCTGGCTTTCATCACTTGTCTTCTATTATGGTAAATTTTAATGCCACAATGAACAGCAAAAGCAAAACCACTCCAGTGCTGACCAGCTGTTTTGCCCTGGCGGAGGTTAGTGCCACAGCTCAGCACACTGGGAGGAAGGGCCGGTGCAGCTTGGCCATGGCAGGGGGTGGCAGGAGACCCGGTGCTATTCCTGGGCTCAGCCCCAGCTCCAGGTGACCTTTGCCAAGTCATTTCCCTGCTTTGTGCTCTCACTTCCTCCTCAGCTGAGCAAAGCCAGCACATGGGCTCTCCTGGAGGGATGCTCTCCCACTCCCTGCTGCCTGCAAAGCTGCGGATGGAGAAGCGGATATCTCCCAGCCCATGCCCTGCTACTGGGTGAGGAGGCTACTTCCCTCTGCGGGGAGTCCCATCATTCCACCTCCCTTTTTTTATACCTTTTCTTTTCAGGGATGGAAAGGAACAGAAGAACCACACTGAAATATCACCAAGGAAAGGACATAAATATTATGCCTGAGAACTGGGGCGCTCCCCAAAGACCCCTGCAAGACATATTCTTCTCCCCATCGCCTCCCAAGCCATCTGCAGAACAAGCCAACCTCACCAAGTGCCCCACATTTAACCCACCACTCATGTTCCAGTAGATATATTCCCCCCAACACCAGCACCCACATGTGCTGGAGCCCACTTGGTGTGGCCCCTACCCCACCAGATGAAGGGATGGTGCCCCTTTAGGCTGCTGCAGTCCCAAACCGCTCCTTTTTCTCCCCAGAGGCAGGGAGGCAGATGGGAATTTCAGCATCAGTTTGCTCAGTCACCATAGGGAAAGGCTGATGTGACAGTCCTGATGCTGGGAGAAGGCACAGTCACTGAGACGAGGGCTGTGTCCCCCTCCTGAGCACTGTCCTCCCCCACCAGCTGTGCTGTCCCCAGTCCAGGTGTTCAGATACCACCACTGGTGGCAGATCTGGACTGCCCAGGAGAAAAGGAGCTAATGCCTTAATTATTAGGATGCTTCAGGAATAAATCCCTATAAACTAGACCTGTGACCCCTGTTAGCAGTTTGTAGGGAGGATGGCTGCAGGACACTGCAAAAGCGTTGCTGAGCTGCGAATTATGCTGGGCGCATCTTGGTGGAAGATGGGCAAAGTAATCCTAACATGGAAAATAGAAAAGAAAAAGGGTTGAGCTGAGACTTGCCAGAAGCACAGACAGCAAAATAAGATCTGGTGCTAAAAACAAAACATGCCTCCTCCTGTTTCCTGTTCACACACAGGCAGGTTTTCAAAGTGCAGGTGCTTCAAGACCTCTGTAGACAATGTTGTGTGTAAGAACACAAAATTTCCTCCCAGGAGGTTGGCTGCACCTAAAACTTTTCATTTAAAGCTCAGAAACGTCATCAGTTATATTCAATTATTGCAGTAGTATTCTTCAGCTTCTGCGTGATGCTATTAGTGCCCAAAGAACATGTAAATGCTATTTACCGGTGTGAAAATCTGGCTCTTCCGAAGCTCAGCTGCTCTCCAGGCTCTAGAGCAAGACATGGACACAGGGGACACTCCAACCTCCCAGGGATGCAGCACACTTGCCATCAATCACATGGCAAGAGAGCAGCCCAACCGCATTATTTCGAGCTCTACTGCACAGCTGGAGGTCTTCAAATTTTTTTGTCATTTTGGGTGGGCTTGGTGCTAGATGGGAACCACACACTGTGCTGCATATCACCAGCAGGGTGCACAGGGCAACGGAAAAAAAGAGAAAGGAAGATAATTTTTTTCAAACCTAGTAATGAAAAACGTCAAAAGGAGAAGAGTTCAAAATTAGCCCAACCAAAGACGTACCAAGGTTTGACCTTATTAGGGTGCTCAGGGCTTACCATAACCTGTGGACCACTTGGGGAAGCAGGACTTGGTCTCATCTCTGCTCTACAGCTGCTCCATGGGGTGGGAGGGTCAGACCATAGACAACAGAGCGCACCCTGTAGTGGGTCACTCTCTTCTAGGCTCAGCTCCGTACCTCAGAGGACCATCCTTAGCAGGAGGATGGTGGCAAATCTAGATGGAGCAAATAAAAATATGGCTGCTTCTCATCAGCTGGTGCCCTTACACCAGGGATCATGCTTTTTTTCCTCACCTGTCCCAATTTTCAGCCCCCCAAAGACAAGCTTTGCTTCTCTAGAAGCATCACTCCCTTTTTCAGCAGGAAAAAGAAAATCCTTTCTTAATCCATCTCTGTGCATTAGATGTTTTAGGAGCTGCATGCAGATGCGCAAGGTGTCCCAGGACCTGCCCCATCCTCAGCTGCTTGCAGGGATTGGGGAGGCTCTTGGGGGACCTTTCTCAGGAGGAGGGAAGTGATTCACCCTCTCACACCAAACAGCGAGTACGGAAATCTGCAAGAGGTGGATGGTCCTTCTTTCAGGGGCGCCTGGGTCTCCCTGTGCTCATCATCTCCATAGAATCAGAGCGTGACACTGGCTGAAAGTCACCTCCACATGCCGCCTGGTCCAGCCTCCCACCCCAAGCAAGTCCCTTTTGGGCTGGATTGCTCAGGTCCTCATCCTTCACCACAGTGAAGACTTCTCTGTCTCTTCCTGCAGCCTCCTCCAGCAGTGCACCGGCGAACCCAAAACCCGGCACTCCCTGCCAAGGCCCGGCTTACGGCGGCGGCGCCCCGAGCGGCGCGGGGGGGCTGGAGCCGCCGCCAGCCCCGCGCGCCGCCCGCGCGCCCGCCGTTGGCCGCCGCCACCGCAGGGGCCGCTGCTGCGCCGCGCTCGCCCCCGCCGCGGCCCGGCCCGCCCGGCACCCGAGGCGGCGCGCAGCGAGGGGCGGAGGGCGCCCGGCTCGCGGCAGGCAGCAAACCTCCGGCGGGAGGGCTGCTGACCACCCTCGCCCCAGGGCAGAGGTCGCGGTCGGGCTCAGCCGGCTCCCAGAACTGCAGGGAGGCACTGCCTGGTGCTGCAGCTCCCCTCCATCCCCAGCCTCTGCTGATGATCTGGATGCCTCCCTCAGTTTTGCACGATTGTAGGCAACCCTGCAGCGTCGTCAGCAGTTCCCTGCAAACCCAGCTGTAAAACCCCTGGGAGCTATGTGCTTGTGCAGGGGCTATATAGCAGCCGCCCCTTCAGCAGGAGGGAAATAGAAGGAGATGCAGGCAATCCCTAACCAGGACAGAGTTAATAGGGGACACAGCAGCTTTTAAAGCTTCCTAAGGCAGCCACCTGGCCTCGAGAAAAGCAAATAACTGCAAAGTTTCTGTCAGTTCTTGCTTGCTGTGCTCCAGGAGCTCCACTGTGTAGATGGTATGATAAGGAGAGTTATTGTTGCTCTGTGTTCATAAAAAGATTATTGTTAAGGAGGGGAAGAAAGTTATAAGTGAAATAAATTGGAACAAGCTCAGTGTTTGAATAGATAGTAATAATGTTATGATAATTTGCATGCACATCCTCTGCCACTCAAGAACCCTAATATCTTTTGTAAAGTCTTGGACTACAAAGAGCAATCCTATAAGCGGATAGCAGTAGTGCTGTCGAAATATAGAAAAGGCCAATCTGTAAAAATGATATTTTATTGTATAGGAGAAAGCAATGAGAAGTAGAGTTGACGTATAACCCTTGGTGTCCTTCCGGAGGAGAAAGCTGGCAAAAGATTGTTACTTGCTTATACGATCTAGTTTGCTATTATGAGTCCTACTGTAATTTTTTTCCTGTATTTCAAAAGGTTATATCTAAATGCATTTTTGCAAATGAAATACATGGAAAGAATCCTGAAGGCCTGAGCTTCAATACTAGATCCTTCCAGAAAAGGTCATATAGAAGAAGGGGCTGCTGACAGCTCCTGGACTGGGCTGGAAGGATCAGAGCACAGGAGAAACACGGGGGAAACTGCAGCCCCATCAGCACCACCCTTCACTGCTGGTTTTATTTGCTTTTAGTCTGACAACCTGAAATACCTGAGCAATGGCAAAGCATTTTGCAACACGGGGGTTTCCCCAGCTCCTGCACTGTGTAAGTGATAGATCTAGGGCACAGCACGCTGTAACATAAATCAGACCTTTACGAGTCCCCAGTGGCTGCAAATCAATGAGTTCTAGTAATAATTACCCATTTTATCTCTCTCTTTATTAATATTTAGACTTTTTAATCTTTTCTTTGCAAACACCATGTTTCGCTGCTGTGGTTGTACTTCAATGGGAGCTGCCACAAAAGCTCCTGTTTCTCCGATTAAAGACGTTGTCTCAAACCAAGCTGCTCCCTGATCTGAAACAACACAACCACAAAAGTTGGGTGACGACTCCGCCGATTCACAGTGGGTGAGTGGCACCATCTCAGCGCACAGCTGGTGTCCTCCAGACACGGTGCAGCAAGTCTGGCTACCACAGTGCAGATCTTGTGACGGTTGTAAGGGGTGTTCTTAAGCTCTTAGACTGAGCCCTCACCATGGGTGACCACCTGGATTACCACAATCTACAGCCATTGTTTAAAGAGATGTCTCATTAGCTCTTCAGGTGGTCCTGCAAATTAGGGATGTATAAACTAAAAAATAAGCCCTGTGTTGATGTGCAAAGGGAGGTGGGACTCTCAGTGATTTTTCAATTGAAATTACAGACTTTATCTCCTCTAACACAGGCATGGGAAAGCTGATAATGCACTAGCACCTCTGGAAAACAAAGAGGGAAAATATCAAAACAGAAAACAACTGCCCCCCAAAAAAGTAATATAATTTACATTTATTGTAAAGACCAACATTTTCCAGCAAGTCCAACCACTGCTTAGCTTTCAAGTAAGTGAGAGGAAGGACACTGGAGAAATACCTCCAGTGCCCAGAGGAGCAGCTACAAGACCCCATTTCTTGTCCAACAGTGCACAGACGGATCTGTGCCAGGGATGTGGCTTGGAACAGACATGGATCTGGCTTTTCAGTTCTGGGGTGGGGAGGGGAAAGCCAGGAACTGTATTTTCACTTCTGAGACTATTCAGCAGAATAAATCCTTGAGGGTGATCCCAGAGGTTGCATTCCCTCCCCAGGGACTGTTCTCTGAGCCCACATACTTTAGACAGGCTTTGATGTCCAGCTTCCACTGAGTAAGGAGAAACCGAGACCGATTTCTTGTCCGAAGAGATGCCTGGTGTGTCCAGCAGCAGAAAGACTCCCAGGGCTGAACAGGTGACTATGACCTGCTACCACCAGAAGCCTTATGGGGCTCAGGACATTTCACTTCACTATCTGCTCCCTCTGTGCCACTTCAGTGAGCTTCTGCCCAGGGTCACCAAGCCACACCAACATCCATCCCACAGTGGTTGGCTACACTGACCCCACCATTGCTCCTTCCTCAACTGGGACGCGCCCTGCTGCTTCCAACACTGAAACCACCCGAGTTCCCAAGACCCCAAGTCCCCAAGCAGACCTTCCCTTGGCACAGGGACAGCAGACAGCAATGGGGACAATGAAGATGACCTCAGGTCTCCCCATCCCTGCTATAGTGCACAGAGATGCTGCAGGCTTTGCCCAGAGATGCACACATTTCTCCACCGGTGCCAACATCTTGAGATGTTCAGCCAACTACAAGGGGTGGCTGATGTGCCACTATCACCTCTCCTGCCTCTGTTGTGCCACCTCTCTTCTCTCACCCACCTCCACTGGGGGACCAGACGTGTTGTCCTCTGCCACTGGTTCCACTGCTGAAACACCAACATGGGTTCAGGTGCTGCCTCCTCTCCTCTGGCTGTTTGCCACAACAGGCTGAGCCTGCTCCTGGGGCTGGCAGGAGGGAGGACAGTGTTTCAGCCCTCTGACAGAGGAAAAGTGGCTGTGGCATGGCGGAAAAGAGGGGCTGGAGGCTTTTCTGCGTCATATAAATGACACGATGAGGACACTGTGCGTGTAGAAGCATCTTTGATCTGGAAAGCAATTCCTGTTGCAGATGATGTAACTTCCAGCTCCCGCCAAGGGGTTGAGCATATGCCCAGAGCTCCCCAGCTGGGGGAAGGACCAAGACAGCTCTCCTGGCCACTCCCAGACAGCATGGGACAGATAAAACCAGGGCAAGAAAAACCAAAAGATATGCTAATGCTGTCCCATGTAGGCTGACCCAGCCCCAGAGCCTGGGCTGGGGACCCAGCTCTTGCCTGGGGACAGTGGCAACCCCCAGGCTGGACTTTTTTGGGCTGACAATGGGTCACTGCAGTGACACTCAACCTCCTGGCTGAGCCTACCTGGCCAGAGACACAATCCTGGGGAGCTATGACCTCCATGTGCAGGAACTGGTGAGTCTCAGGCTGAGCTAACATCCCAGTCACATTTTTTCCCATGGGACATGGTCGCTTGAGTCCTGCCCAGGTGGCCCACAGCCTTGTCACAGGTATGTGATCTCAACGACATTGGGCTCAGCGCTCCCAGAGGGAAGGTGATGCTTGCAGGAGCACTGGCAGCTCATGCCAGCTGCATCCACGCCAGCCAGCTCCCAATGGCAGGGCTGGGCAGGCAGCTTCTTCTGGGACCCCAACTTCTTCCAGTCTGTGAGGTGCACCCCATTGTCCAGGTCCTGCGGCATGGGCTCGTGGTAGAGCGTGATCTGGATGGTGCGGAGGTGAGGGCCGTAGTGCACCACGATGATGATGAAGACAGCCAAAAGGACGAAGATGACGACAATCACTGAGATCATAGGCAGGGCATCAGCTTTCTTCGTCACACTCCTGACAATGGAGACGGGAGTGAAGGCAGCCACGTCCTGGGGGTCAGGTTGTCTCAGTTGGCTGCCAGGCATGGAGTTGTTCATGGCTGAGTAGGCTGACCTGGGACCGAGAAACATGGGGTGACTATGGAGCAAAAGCCATCCGATGTCCTTATCTCCTGCCCTTGAGTCAGCAGCTCCTGCCTGTGCTGGCAGCTGCCAGGGAATGGGACGGTCCCATAAGTGCTCCCTCCCTTGATCTCACGGGACAGGATAAATTTTAGTGATTCTATCTGGGGTTGTAGGACAGTGCCCCAGACACATTCAGCCACGGAGGTGATGCCCTGCATCCCCTTGTCCTGGACACCTTCAGCATGGGGCTCTTCCCTCCCCACTACACCCTGCTCCCTGGTGGGGAGATCTACACCCTCTCCTCTTCACCCCCAGGCCCATGGTGCTAATCTGAGCCCAAACACCATGGGGACTTGCCTGGGAGACCCAACCCTGCCAAAACACACCACAAGGTATCCCTGGCCACAGCCAAAAAATCCCATGGGAGACAGCACAGGTGGGAGCAGGGGATAAGCGGGGGGGAGGAAGAGGAGGGAGGAAGAGCCCTCCACAGCCCCTCAGGTGTACCTCGGCAACCCTGTTGCATGGGAATCATCATCTCAGTGGCGAGGCTGGGAAGCAGACATCAGGACCAGCAGAAAAACCTCCCGGATGGTTCCCCAGTGTAGGTGCAGACAGACTCACCTCAGAGGCTGCCACGTCATGCCTCAGCCCTTTCCCCCCCTGCCCGGGATTCCCCAGGGCAGAGGAGGAAGCACTTGCTCATCTGTGGGCAGGAGAGGTACTCCCTTACCTAGCCCAGTGCCACATCAGCGCCGCTGCCCCCTCCCTCGCTGTCACGCACCCTTGCTGGAAAAACCCCTCCTCTTGCCTGCTGCAAGACAAGCGCCCTTTTGTTTGGGGAGAAAGCACCTACCACCCCTTCAGCTGCACACGTGCAACCTCTGGCTGCCAAACTGCAGGAAACCTCCCTCCTTCCACCAACATGGCGTTAAAATTTAATGCAGTTAAGAAATCGGAGTAAAAAAATCACCCTTCTGCATGTGAGATCTTTGCACAGCCCAGCAAAGTGTATCCACACAATGCTTTGGGCTGGAAGGACTCTCGCCCCAGCAAAAATGCAGCCCAGGGTTGATTTTCTCTGCTGGGGGATCCCACTGCTGCAGAAGGACTAGTTTTCAGCATCGCTATGGCCAGCAGCAGCGTGAGTCCATTGCGAAGCCCTCGACCCTGGGACCTGCTCGGGGTCGCAAGCAGGAGCCAGTGCCAGGTTAGTGCTCACACACCTCTCCCCTCGCATGGAGGCCATGTGAGCAGGCTGGCCTCAAGTCCAGCAGCATTTTAGCCTGCACACAGGCAGATACCATCCCCCTGGTCCAGGGATGCTGTGTGATCAGACCCTCTGCCACCTGGAGTGACCCCGAGCACATCTCAGAGCAGAAAAGATGGATCCTCCGGAGTTTTAGCCACTACAAAATATGTCTCCCAATCTTTCCATCCCAAAATGACACTGCTCTTACCTGGAGGTTGTCAGCAGGCAAGCTGGGGTGGATATTTGGGCTCTGTCTTCCCTGCACGTGGGGAGGACGGAGTGGGAAATGCCTATTCTCCCATCCAGCCGGACATCCAGAAAAGATTTGGCCGCATGTTAGAGCTTCTGGGAATTTGCACTCATTTCAGGATTCTGTAAAACCTTAATCTACAGCGTAATCTCTCAGCATCACATCTGTGCAAGAGAAAAAAAAATTATGGGGGAGGCTGCTAACAGAGGTTTTGTAAAAGCAAAGACTGCTGTGGGATGCTGGCTGCTTTTGGCCTGACGATTTGCTTGGTTTTTTGGAGCTGTTTGAAGTTACCCACTGAAATGCAAGGAGCTGCGCAGTGCACTGGAGACCCCTCCCTCCATTCCCGCCACCGTCTCCCAGTCATGGAACTCAAGGACCTTGCTGGCAGCATAAGGCACCCTCTTGATGCACTCCATGCAGTGAAGGAGTAGCTTCGATGCCACAGCCAAGGCTCTGCAGCTTTCCAGGGGGCTGTGGGAGGGGGCCGGACCAGCCCTCAAGCCAGGAGACACAATCCTGTGGATTTGCATCCTGAACAGCCACACAGACCCTCCGAGACAGGCAGACAAGGGAGCATTTCCCAAGTGCAGACCATTGAGACCCTTCTCCTCCCCTCAAACACACGTTCATATCCAACACGGGGCAACTTGTTACCTCTGAAATTCAAATTATGCCAGCAGGGGACAGACAGACAGACACAACATGCACAGACAAGTGCATCACAAGGTCAGGGCCGAGAAAACAAATGCCCTTGGGCTGGATGGGGTGTGGAACCAGCCCAATTTTCAAGTTCCTTCCCTTTTCAAAGAACTGGGGTCAGGGTAAGTCAGAGCCTGCCATGTGCTATATGTCCTGCAGGGAAGGATGCTGCTGGTACCTGAAAAGCAGCATCCCAAAACCAGCATGCCCTGGTGCCCAGACTTGCTGGAGCTGCACAGGGAGGGGCAGGGGAGAGGGTGCTGAGTTACCCTGGGCCCACAAGGAGCAAATATTTCCAAATCCATCCCAGAGGTGTTAAGAAATCCCATCTTGTGTAGGAAGGGAGGACCATCTCCTCACCCAGGAAGGACCAATATGGCCTGCAGCCCTCAGAGCTGATGCAGAGGCAGATTGGACCTGGGGTGCACATCCTCAACACAAACAAAGCATCTCCCAAAAGCCCCTAGCACCATAAAGAAGCTACTGAGGCCCAGAGCGGGGCAGCCCCGCCATGCTGCTGCTCTCCCCTGCTATGAGAGCCAAATCCCCCAACAAACTGATGGCGAGGTTTCCTTTGCCGTCGGTAAGCAATGTCTCACATCCTCTCTGACCATAATGGGCTAAAAAACACAGTTCCCCTGTGGATTCAGCCCGTTTCCTTCTATTCTTTAACAGGAAGCTCTGTGAGAGTCAGCCCAGGCAGGCAAATCACTCCTCACCCTCTTGTCCCTCCCGGGATGGACACAGCCTTAGCGGGGCCGCAGAGCCACAAGCCACCGAGAAGATGCTGGCTCTGTCCATCCATCCGCTCCTCTGGCTGTTTGGCTGCGTGCTGTTCCAAGGTGAGATGCTCCGTTCGCGCCCCAGGGAGGGTGAAGCAGTGATGAGCAAGGGGATCTGGGGAGCCCGGCTTCACGGAGGGCACCAAAGGGAACCAGCCAGACATTCGAACAGTAGTAGCTGCTGTTGGAAAGCTCAGCCTTTAAATTCAGGGGTGGCAGGAGTCAGGTTGCTGGGAAATAGGTGGCCATACTAGGTTTACTGGGTTTATTTGATGGCATTGGAATAAAAGAACCTGTTTTCTGGTTAACAAAGGGAGTGTTTCTGCTAAGGGTTGTGATGTTGAGGCATTTTGTAGTAAGTGACTTTTGTCAAATAAGCTTAAAAGTAGACCATTTAAATGTACAGGACATTATTTTCCTCAAAGATATTTTTTCCTTGGCTGATTTTAATTTTTCCTCTTGTTGATATAAATATACAGACAGTGCAAGACTCATGCAGAACATGACTTATCCTTATTGTAATAATTCTGCTCCTTTGTGATAATTCTGCTTTAACTTCTCTTTCCCACCTGAGTCACGGTGTGGGATGAAGGAACTGGTTTCCTGCTCTGAAGCATGACAGGTTTTTTTTCCTTCATCATCAGGCACCTCTTGTGTTGCTGACAGTGGTAGTCGCTAGGAGCTGAAAAGCATTCAAAAGAATATAGACTGCAACATCATCGCTGCTTCTAATAGACAGCCACCTAAAAATAATGTCTCCAATCTAAAGTTTTTATCATTAAACCATAGACGTTACCTATGGGTTACAGCCGCTGTGCTGGTAATAATGGGATTTTTAAAAGGCAGAGAATATAGAAAATTCTGTTAGTATCTGTGTAATTTTGGGAAGTAAGAGCACATGGACTGGAAAATTTCTGTCTTCATTAGAGGGCAAGACTGCTGGCTTCAGCAGAGGGGTGAATTGTGCCCAGTATCATATATGCGACTTTGAGGCCCCTTGGCCATACTGCTATACTCCTTAATGCCTGGCCAGAACACTATTTTTCCCTTAAAACTACTTGGTATGGTTTGCAGGGGACAGGAATGCCATAAAGGTTGTCAGACACCTCTGGCTCAGCTGCATGATGCCGAGATCCAGCCCCCTGCCCGGTGCAGGACTGCCAACTGCGCTGCCCCCAAAGATTCACCTCCCGGCTAGACCCAGCTGCTATAGCATCAGGTGATACGGATGCCACCCTCCTCCTTTGGTCCTGAGCACATCGCTCTGTCCTCTGCAGTCTGCTTAAAATCATGGGGCAGGGGCAGCTCTCACTAGATGTGTGTCTGGCAGCTAGCGCTGGACCCCAGCAGGGTGAATGCCTACAGACGATGACAACAGCATTGCTGGCGCCCACGGTGCATCAGCTGATGCTGCAGTTGCACCTCTCTGGCTTCGATCCAAACAACTGGCCTTCCCCACTGTCATATATCCTGTCTCACTTTTTTGCATTGATCCAACAGTTCTGAAATGGCTTTAATTTTATTTTTAACCTCTTAGTAAAGTCACTAAGTTGGTGTAGTGCTTGGGGGGGGGAAAGCTTCTGAGCAAGGCGAAGCCGCAGGCTTAGTGAAAGGGGCAGAGATGGGCTCAATGAATCTACTGGTTCCCCAACACACAGGCAGCTGGAGAAGGGAATTAGAGGCTCTTAACAAGACAGAAGAGCTCAGAGGCCTCCTTGCACCTGAGAAGGTGGAATTAACCTTGCAGGAGAGACAGAATTTGTTTTGGCTGGAAACTAATACCTGCCTGTGCAAGTTCATTAATTTATTAATTAATTTATTATTTCTTAATTTAAACTTCTGTGGTCTCACAGTTATTTCTAAAGGAAGGTTCAAATACTGTTGTTTTGAAATTGCTGAAGTGGGAAGGTTTGGAACATTTCCAACCTATTTTTCCTCCCCCAGAAACACTTAACAGAAAATTTGTCCAAACAAACCTCTTCCTATGAATGGTTTCCATTACAATGGGCAGGCATTTTCCAGACAAAAGATTTCCACTGAAAAATTCCACCTCAAAGCTGATGAGAACCCAGCAGGATTTTCCCACTGTTGCTCCATCCACTGCTCTCTTTATCTGCACCACAGCCAGTGGATGGATAATGTCACGAGAAGCATAGTATATTGAAAACATAGAAATGTGTCAATATATATTTTTTATAGAATAGAAAACATGGGGTGCAACTAGAGAACAGAAATTGAGCTACCAGGAGACCTTCCAGACACAGTGCTTGCATCCTAGAACCAGGGCATCTGGTGCATCCTGATTCCTTGGCCAAAAAGGAGCAGCCAGTGTAACCCTGACCTGGTGAAGAAGGAAGAGAAAGCAGGAGGTGCTTAGGAGAAATGTTTGTTCACAAAACAAACTGCTTCCTTCTAGTAACACGAAACTCTGCAGATGACTCTGCAAACCTGACCAAAGTGGCCAGAGATGGTTTCCAGTAATTATGTTCCATTTACAATAGGTGAGTCAACAACAGGTGTCCTTGGAGGGGATGGTGCTGGTAACCCAATGCCAGGAATGCTCCTGCTGGGAAAGCCAAGGCATGGGCTGGAAAAGGGAGATCTGCACCTTGCATAGCACCAGCAAAAGGCACCACTGCCAAGCCTCCCCTAGAAGGTCCCATTACTCCACTGCCAGAGGAGCCCACTCAGCATGACCCAACCACCATAACAAGGAAGAACCTCCCACTCAGTCTTTTTTTGCAGACTTATGGGCTGGGGCGGGGGGCTGATTTTACCTTTCAGCTGAATCATCCCAGCACATCAGAAAGGAGCAAAGTCCCCTCTAGTATCTCTGGGTGCAGGGGCATTTGGAGATATAAAAGTTTCAAGGAAGCTTTGCCCCTAATGCCAGTACCTCACAAAACTTCCTACAAACCTGTTGAAACAACAGGGATGCAGTTAAATGGCACTGCCTTACTAGCAGCTGGATTTCACAGGTTAGGGAGTATCTTCTCACCACTGGCTGGTGAGAAACCACTGGTTTGGGACCCAATTCCTTGAGATCAAGGTTGCTGATCCAGGACACAGTTATCGGACAGGGACATCGTATGACAAAAGCAAAGCTAGTGGCTTGGGCTTGCAACCCTGGATAAAAAAGAGGCAGAGCTCACACAGAGCTGTTTGTTGCAGAAATGTGGAAGAGGGGGCTCTGGAGATGTGGAGCATGTCTGTCCACCCTCCAGAGCAAACCAGGCAAACCCTTGTGGCACTGGGGACAGTCACTATTGGTTCTGGGCAAGAGAGGGCACCACCATCAGGCACAGCTGCAGACTCTGCATACTCCCGAGGGCAGCACAGCTCTGGATGAGCAGCTCCAGACATACGATTCAATAAGCTCCTCTTGTATGTTAGCTAGAAGTGACTCCTAGTTGTTAAAAATCTTGGAATCGCACTGAAATTAGTATGATTAGAAATGAGGGAGAAACATGTCATAGCTGATGATGCACTGGATGGAGACACAGGGCCACTGGGCTTTGTGTCTGGCACTTATCACAGACATATAACGCTCCTGTGCCTTGTTTTTCCCAGATATGAAATAGGTTAATAAAATGACCTCTTCCATAAAGTGCTTTGAAATCTGGGAATAAATCCTAGGTGATACCACTAGGGTCACTCACCTAAAATCTGGACTTAGATGAAGCTTGTCAGGCCAAGATGCTTTACCTGCTTTTTAGCTGCCACTTCTGCCAGACTCAGCACTTCAGGCAGCAGCTGCACAGTGCCTCCCCAGCACCGATGCACTGAAATGACTGCATCCAGGCAGCGATGTCCTTCAGCCACTCCCTTGGCATTCAAGCCAGGAGACTTAAGAAAATAAATTGGAAAGAACAGGAATTATGGGAATTCCCTTTGCCACCAGCCCCTTACACACCTTGTCTCCTGGGTCACTAGGTGGTAGCTGGACCGATCCCAGCAGATTACATTACTGCATGGTGGTTCACAAACACCACACAGTCTGGCTGCTACTGGCAACACCCAAATAAACCTGGGAAATCTTGGAATTACTGGAAAGAATACTAAATTTTTGTATAAACTTGGAAATGGTAGCAAAGAGCCTCCATGATCCTGGGGGAAGCAAGACGTGCCCAGTAGGCACCTACTGTTGACCCACCACATTGGCTGTGCTGCTGCAGGGCACAGTAACACGTGTGCTGACAGAGGGCTTTGCGGACGTCTGTCCAGAGGTGTAGCATACAAGCAAACACAGCAGCTGATCTCCTACAGCAGCCAGAGTAAACAACATTTGGAACAAAATCATACAATCTGATGAGGGCCACCTGCAAGGTGGCCTGTACGATGGCAGGACCTTGGCTGGTAGCTTCATTAAGGTGTGAAAGCAGTGCTGCTGAACCAGCCTGCAACTTGTGACACTTCCTCTGTGCCTCAGTTTCCCCATCTACATAAAACAAAGCAGAGCTAACACTACCCCTCTCCGCTGTAAAGTGCTTTGAGATCTGCTGATGAATAATATTATTTTAAAAAAACCCTGTAGGTAGGCAAAAAGCACATACTGGGCTCTGGCTCCCATCCAGCCTGGATAGGTGGCCCTCCCATCTTTCATTTGTACGGGGAATGATTTCCTCCCCCAAAACCCCAGACCCAGGGTCAAACCCACATCACCAGCACTACAGGGACCAGGAGCCAACACAGGGCTCTAAACCAAGCAGGTCACGGAGGAAACTGGAGCCAGTAAACAGCTGGGAGGGTGACAGTGCAGCAGCCTGATGGAGCAGTGCTGGTGCAGCCAGGAGAAAAGCCATGCTGATTTCCTCTTCCAGGAGCAACCACTTTTCATGGAAAAAACAAACCTTGGCACGCACAGCAATGTGACAGAGCCCGCTCTGTGATGCAGTTTCCCCACATCGTTTGTCTCCTGGCTTGTTTTCTACATTCAAGTGGGTTTTAATTGACTTCTGCTAAGATCTGCTTCCAGAACAGCTCACCAGAGAGGAGCACAGAGCATGATGCTCAGAGAGGATGCCCAGAGCTGGGTGCAGCCTTTGAGGAGAGGCAGAGGAAGGCTAAGATTAATTTTAATTGCTGACAAGATCCGGGTTTAGTTCCTGGCTCTCCATAAACTTTCCATAATACTTTGGCCAAGTTATTACAATTCAGAACCACTTAGCAGTGAGCTGCCAAACCCCCCCATTTCGTTTGGGAATTAGATGCTTAAATACCTCTGTGGATCTGGGACCTCATTTAGGCTGTCAGTTACCCAGCCTGCATAATGACATTTTTCCTCTTTCTCCGCCACAATTTCCACCTTACCTGTTCTGCTGTGTGACCCTTAAGGCAGAGGCACCTTTTTTAGGCACTTAATAAAATGGGACCTAGGCTTTTGCAGAACTCTCTGCTTTCCAGGTTTCCTAGTACAGGATTTTTTTCCATGTGAAAATCCTAAGAATTGGGTGCTGTTGCTCTCTGCTGCTTCAGCAGCTGCTGTGCCTCAGCCAGGAAACAGCTGCACTTGCATTAAGCAGTCGGTATATTTTTGTCACAGGTTGTTTGACAGATGTGCCAATATAAGAATTGAAAATTCTAATTTTAGGTGGCTAGGTCTCTTTTCTGAAAGCATTTGTTTATGCAGCCTGCAAGCAAAGGGTGCCACATGGGCTCTGCAGCTCCCTGCCACGCAATGCATTACCATATTTGCCCCCAAAACTGCCAGGGAAAGAGAACAGTTCAGCAAGTCCAGAGTTACACCTCATTGAGGATAGACAGTCCCTCTCCATCACCAGTTCTGAGTGGACAGGACCAGTCCCAGTGCCTTCATGCTGGTGCCAGAGATCCTCCCCTGTGACTCCATTCGTCTATGAATACAGACTGGACACCACAAGCCCTTCTTGAGCCTTTCCTAAACTCTGCTGAAGTGTTTCCAACAGCTGGCCCTGGTCTGGGCTCCAGCAGTGCTGCTATATGGAGGCTCTGATGTAAAGTTTGAGATTTTTAAATGTCAGTGCCTGTCTTTAGTCAGCAGCTGGAGAAACCACTCTTTAGATGTCTACAATTGACAAAAATAACACCAAAGCAGAAACACCTAAAATTCACCTTTTTTTTTTTTGTTTTACATCATTCTCTTTTTGTGCTGAGGAGTCAGCATGGTGAGCTGCTGGCTCTGGGAACATCTTGACTGCCATGAGAGAAGGCTCCATGGAAAGACCCCTCCACTCTCAGTCTAACACTCACATCTAACCTCACAGATGAACTGCTGCAAGTAACAGAAATCCAAAATTCCCTTTCTCATCCTCTGGAAAAATTAACCGAAAAGCAGTTAGTGCTGAGTTGGAGCTGAAATGCACCTGCAGTTCTGATGCACTCCTCTGTAGCCCCACGGCTCTCGTGGGTAATCAGGAGTTTCCCATTACAGCAAGAGCAGAAAGCTTTATTTCCCATTGTAAATCCCTCAGCAAGCTCCCCGTCTCCACCTGAACTGCACAATCTGGCTATAAATCACTTGCACCCAAACACACAACAAATATCTTGGCAGGGCTTACGCTCAATGGAGAGTCATTTGAATGGCTTTGATGTTAATTGCAATTACAGCCGTGCTGGCTGCATCCTGATTATTATTGTTAGCTGTTTATATAGCCAGGGCCCTCCATGAAGGGGAGCAGGGCTATTCTGGCAGAGCACTGGGAGGAAGCTGTTTCCAGCACCATTTGCACGAGAGTCCCCAGGGGACGTCTGCAGGGAGCTGCGACGCGTGGCACTTTTTTGTTTGTACCCATCCTGCTGCCCAGCCCCACGACATGACTTGGGTCTCTTCCTGCTTTGTGCATGTCTTTCCCTCTCTGCTGTAATTCAACCAGGATGCTAAACACCTTCAAAAGAAAACACCTAATATAGCAGGACTTTTGATTATTTAAGTTGGCACAGACGGCATAACAAGCAGCAGTGGCCAGAGGTCAGAGCCAGACATGCTCCACTTTGAAATAAGGTGTGGTTGTGTTTATAGAGCCAAGGCCATTTATTCCTGAGCAAAGTAGATCTCCATCCATTGGCCTCTTCACAGCAAGACCAGTCACTTCTTTGCAGCAAAGCTCAAACACGGCAGACCAGGGCGAGCACCTACTTGGTCAGGTGAATTCCAGGGACTGACCACTGGAAAAAAAGTGCTTATTCATCTTATTTACAATAACCCCAAGGTTTAGTTTTGCAAACGGAGAACTCCTTATAAGCCAATGTTCTGGTGTGACCTTTAGTGAAGGGCTGGGCTGTGGTGGAGGAAAGCATTGAGTACAATCCTCTTGTCCTAGCGCCAGGGATGCTGGAGCTAGCCCATGGGATGGTCCCCTCAGGGATGGCAGTACAGGGCAGCAATGTCATCTCCCTTGCTCTCAGCTTCCTGCCATCCCTAGAGGCTCTGTTCAAGCTCTCAGATTTCTCCTCAGCTTCACAAAAAACAGTTGAATAAACTGCCAGCTCAGCACCTTTATTCCCCTTTTGCTTCATCAAAGACTAAATGTAGTCAATAGTCCTTTCTTCAGCAATTCTTGATGCTTTCACATGCCACGTGCACTAAAAAGCACCTGTGATAATTTTAAAAAGAAAATGTGTTACAAGCAGCTACTTCTCCCCATGGGGAAACAAGACAATAGCTTCTGCAAGGGAATTTTGGAGAAATGAGCTACTTGAGCTTGGCACCTGCTAGAGGATACTGGCCCCCAAGATGATCTCAGCACATTATTTTTTGTGCTGAATGCATACAGAGTACCTTAAGGCATTTGCAAACCAATGTCCAGAAATTGTGTTGTAAAGCTGTTTCGGAAGAGGAAGCCCAGAAAGACAGAGAACTTGGCAAACTCTTGGGATCGATGGAAACAGCCCAAGTCACTCCACGCTCTCCATGGAGGCAGCTGGGCCTCCAGGGAGCTGGCAGTGCCCTGCAGTACCCCAGGCAACAGGGTTGCAAAGGGGTGCATCCCCTTTCCTCAAAAGAAGCATCTCTACCTCTTTAAGAAGGACAACCGTGTGCCCAGAATATCTTTCTTCCATTGTTTGGATCTTTTTGCATTGTTCCATAGTTGATTTAGTAAGTGATGTTACATCTGTCCATAATCCTGTCTATGTTACTAGACTGATGCTCATTTAACCTGCTCTTTGAAACCTGCAGAGAAGGCTATCTCATAATTCTTCTATACAATCACTCCTAGCAACTCACTATCCTTATGTTAAGGCAGTTTCCTATTACCCAACCTCCCTTTTCCTTGCTGCAGTTAAAAGTCCTTGTCTTCTGGTCCTGTTCCCAATGGATTTAGAAAACCAGTTAGTCCCTTCCTCTTTATGTAACCAAAGATATGATCATGTCTTCTCTTTCACAGACTAAACAAGACAGTTTTGCCAGCCTGCTGCCCAGTAAGCTAGAAGAGAAAAGCATGGAAAAGATCTGAAAAGTCAGGTCTGATTTTCATAGCCAAATCCTATCTGGAAAGAGACCATGTTTTATTATGTATTCACAATAGTTTACACACTGTTTTGGTTCCTGTTTGGCTGGGATCATTGTCATAAAGCCTCAGACTAAAAAACAATTACAGCTCCAATGGAGTTACATGAGAAAAGTGAGATCAATCAGGAGCTTGCTACACCCAGACAGTCCCAATGGGTAAGTTCTGAGCCAAGCCCTGATAACCCACATACACTGGATGCTAAAGGTCTCATTCCAGGTACACACCACTATCAGGCCAGTCATCTGACCTCTTTCAGGCACTTAGAGTGTAGGTACCTACCACAAAGTTCATCACCTACACCTCCTCTGTGGTTCCTGGTAAGAAACAGGATGTTGCAGGCTGTGGGTCTTCTAGCCACAGCTAGAGTAAGGTAGAAATCTGAAATAGGTACGGTAAGGTAGAGATCTGAAACAGGTCAGAGCAATAGGGTTTTAGAAGCATCTGGTCCTCTCTTTGGTGAGAAAGAGCCTGGAGATGAGCTCTTTTGCAGGCTGGCTCAGGAGAGATGTAAAGCAGCAGGTGAGATGAAGCTCATGTACAGTGAGGCCAGATTCTGGCTGTAAATGGGTGCACAAGCACTGCTCTGGATAGTGCTGCATTGCTGGGCCTCCCCTCCTGCCACCCCACAAGGCGCAGCACCCTGCAAAGGAACTGTACCTCATCACAGACCACTGTTGCAATGGAGCTACATGGCATTACAAGGGGACAGCAAGCTGGAAGGATTCAACCTTTACTGCTGTCCCTTTTTGTGCAAAACCTTTAGCTCTCGTGGGACTCTGGTGAGATGGATGAGTGGTGGGATCAGATTCAGCTGGTTTCTGTAGCTGTAATGTAGTTTCCTTCATTAATCTTGACTACAGACAGCACAAGGATCACCAGCTATAACCATTTAAAAATACCAGTTAGGATATGCATTTCAAAAACAACAGACTCAAAGTCACCTTTTCAAAGTTAAGTCAGTTGGTTTTGATGTGAGCGTTTAAATTGCATTTATATTTTCTAGTTCTTGTGCCCAAGTATGGGAACTGAACTTTTCTTTTTCCCATTTTAAATAGCAGCATTTTTAACTGTCATCTCATCTAATCATAGGACTCCAGGAGCTGGGGCTTAAGGAAAAATACCAGGGATCCTGAGAGCAGGCAACATAGGGGATTAGTGCAGGGATGCTTTGTCATAAGTCCATAACAAAAACAAACAAAAAAAACCCAAACAAAAACACCTTTCAGATGAGAAATTAGGGACTCAGTGCAACACCTATAACCCTGGGAGAACAGAGCCCGGCATGGACCTACAGGACTACCCACCACTACCACTACCCAAGCTGCAGACCCCTTGCTGTGTCCAGACTTACACGGCCACAAGGCTTCAGCCAGCTTCCCAGGATGCAAATATATGGGACAGAAGAATCAGAGATAGGAGGCAGGAAGGAAAACAGTCCCTTTGGCTCCTGGAAGCCTTTATGAACCTCATCCATCCACTCATTAACACCTCAAGGGAACAAAGTGTTCAAATGTGTCTTAGCTCTTTAAACAGCTCCGAAATAAGGTCAAACAGCCTTTTTCTGCAAGACTGAGCTGGAGGGAAAAAGCTCATGGGGAGGGAACAACCCCACTGATTTATATGGCCTTGCATTTTTCCTGTAACAGAGGAAGATGGCTCCCCGAAGGGTTCGGCTCCATCTGGGGAGGAGGGCATTTATCCTGACCGAATAAACTCCAGTACTAATTTACGCAGAACCTGATAGCTTTGCACTCAGTGTTTGCCACTACTTCTTTGCTAATGCTTTTTGGGAAATCATGTATTTCAAAGTAATTCTTGCAGAAGATGAGGAAAACCCAAACCACACAACCAGCAAGAACACCAATGCATTAGTGACAGTCACAGATTAGCACCACTAATACTCTTATTCTTTCATTTCAGGTACCACAGCCTCTGCAGACTCCTCTGTCCATGCTGTAACAGGTACCTCCTGGGTTGTGATCTTCTTTAAAAATCTATTTGGATGTGGGTGCACATGCCTTTGTGGGGATGCAAATGTAGAGTCCACACATGGGAACCAGATTCAGAACTCCCATCCACCTCCCACCCTTTTCTCAGGACCCTGTGTTGCCCCCTCTGCCTGCCCCATCTATCATCATTCACCCCCAGATCTCCAGGAGCCATGGAGGGCACTGCGCCCCAGAGGATAACCTTGCCTGGTTCCCCCTTTTCTGGTCTCTGCCCGAACCTTGTCCGGAAGAAAGCAATGCTGTGTTGCAGGAAGCCTAGTGAAAGCAGAGGGATCCTGCCTCATCTTTGCTATCAGTTCCCCCCAGCTATTTCCTAGCAGTTCTCCCTGAGCATGCTGTCCTTCACAGACCCTCAAAGCCAAGGCTTCTATAGCCACACCAGTGACAAACTCCCTCCATAGCATCTCTTGCCGCTATCACCATTTCAGCTCTTACTGGCTATAACGGCTCCTTTCTGGCCCATCCTTCTGCCCTCCCCTCTGAGGATCCCACCAACAAGGAGCACGTGTAGATGTCACCTCTGTGTCTCTCTTCTTGTGTTACAGGTCAATCCCAAACAACAACACGCAGCCCTGAAGTGAAGAACCATACCTCAGGTAACACTCATCTGGAGACATTAGAGTGCAGCTCAGGGGCATCCTGGCTTGTAACTGGTCTGACCTTCCACCCAGCTGGGCCATCCAGCAATAAATGGGGCTGTGCAGCAGCAGGTTAGATGAGAACAGTGGTGGGGAAGAAGGCAGTTTTGTGGCGTAAGGGCTTCTGATCCACCCAGCTCACCCCAGAGGGATCAAGACACAGGTGTAAGCAAGAACCAGGGGGAGAATCACTACATTGAACAGGGAGAAACAGGGTCAGCAGGTCACAACCCGGGGAAAACGCTGGGCTTCGTATCTTGTGTGCACAAAGGGTGGGCCTGCCCAGAAACCAGGCAAGGAGTCAGGTTGGGCAGTGTCCATGTTGCTGCATCCTCCTACCTGGCATCACCTGCTTTGCTTAGCACCTCTTCCATGCAAGGACCATTGGGTGTGTGCAGTATATGCAAGCACAGTGCCTCACACACCAGGTCTGGCCTTGGCTCCTGGTGTCGTGATGGAAGTAACAGCAATGAAGTCATTATTGTAAGACCTTCCCTGCATTACGTTTACTGTTCAATCTCTTGACTGAACAGGTCTCTTGACAAGCCTGACCACATTTTTTTAACTAAAAAATTCCAGTGCTTTGCACACCCTCAGCACCTCCCATACAACAGGTCAACATATTCCCCATTTCTCCAAGAGGAAAAGGAGAAGCATGAAGAGGCTTGTCCTAAACTGTACAATGTTTGTGTCAGCACAGGGACTGAATGCTGCCTTAGCTCTAGTCCAGTTATTCATGTTGGGGGCTTTGCTTTGTTATCTACCTTCATGGAAACAGCATCACTCATAAGAACTGAAAAATATTTAAACATACTATGAATCTCTGGGGAGTTCTCTTACTTTATTCTCTTATTTCTGTTCTCCCCTTCTGCTGAAACCAGATTCAGGACACTACCACATGTACGTGGTCACACAGAAGCCCTGGAAGTGGGGGTAGGGAGGTGTTAGCAGAAAGTTACATGTTTCAGTCTGAAAATACACAAAATCAAATACACAAGAAGGGGTCTCTCCAACTCCAGATCCACATCTGGTAGCCAACTTGGAACTTTGGATACAGATCTCTTCCTGCTATTTTGAGCAGTGGAATCTTTCTAAGCATATCTACCCCTCCAAAGGGACCCCAAAAATATAAAGGAAAAAAATCCCAAAAAGATCTCAGTTTCTGCTTCCATGCCTCACAGAAAAAAGAAACTTATTCCTAAATTCAAATATTTTGGTGCATTTGGATAAAAGGGGAAAGAAAACCCCAAACCTTAAAACCATTTTCACTCTTTTCTCATTTTTATTGGAAAGCCAAGAGAAGTCTAGACAAGGAACTTGCCTATAAATTCCAAACTGGTGATCCACTCTTCCTTGCACGAGGCTTATGGAAAGCTTTTTCCCCCACATCTTGCTCTGGATCATGTTCTTGCTATGCAGCTTTGAGTAGCAGGTTGAGGAAGATGACAGAGCCTCCAGACCATTGCAAGAACTGAGTTATTTGTGCTTAGAGACTTTCAGTGAAATGAAACATAAAAGTTAGCATTTCAGATAACAAGCAAACAAACACATGGCTGCCAGGCAGCTCTAGCCAGTTAAAGTGTCCAGTGATAAAAATACCTTCATTTTCAAAGCAGGAAGAAAGTGGTGGCAAACCCCAGACTTTCTCTATGTATCACCTGAGCTCCACCAGCTCAGCACCTCCATACACTAAATAAAAGCAAACGCTAATGCCAAAGTACAAAAGCGCCCTGACTCTGAGCCAGACAAAGGCTATTTCCTATTTGTCTACTCATGCCCATGCTTTCCCTAGCCAGTTATCCATAACTCCCAAGGACTTTGAGGACTTTTTGCAATAGCCATGCCCTCCTCCAAGCTGTTTCTGAGCAGAGACTGTGGTGAGCAGAGCTCTTTGAAGTAACACTACGCTTCCTCTACAGAGCCTTCAGTAAAATCAACACCACCAACCGACTTGAATCTCACCACTGTGGGTCAAACCACTACAGCCAAATCCTCTTCTTTCACCACAACACTGCTAGCATTGACTATACGAGGTAAGTATGGAAAACTCAAATTTTTGCTCAGACAGGACCTGTTTATGCATCCCTCCTTATCCAAGGAAAACTGCAGGCATCAGAAAGACTGGACTAGTCCATGCCATGCTACTTATCCAGTAGCAGTGACTTTTTGAGTCTCTCTGACTCTTTGCTAAAAAAAGCAAGACATTCCAGCTCCCCAAAAGCACAGGGTTGGACACAAACATGACCTAGATGTAACAGCTGTGCAGCAAGCCCATATGAGAGTGTCTCATGCAAATTTTTTACTCCATGGAAACCCAACAGCTCTCCATAACATAATCAGTAGCAGCTTCAAGATTTAATTCTTGTTTTCCATTTTTCTTTATCCAGATGAAAAGTCTAGTGGAAGCAGAAGCACAGCAGCTTCACCACCACAAGGTACTTTGTCCTTTTATAGAGTAACAGTAAGTTTAGATAACTTCATGGCAATTGGCTTTCTTGGTTCACACGGTGCAGGTTATCTAAGCACTAGTCTTTATCTTGGAGTTGAGCCATCAGTAACACCCAAAATCACATCTGTTATCCTTACAAGCACTGATAAAACAAGACCAAGTGCGCTTAACACCCTCTGCCTGGGATGAACTTGAACAGTTGAAAGACTGATCTATGTTTAGGAAAAGGTAGCCCTTTTAACATCCTTTTTTTTAAAAAAAATCATTTTGCTTTTGACAGTCTGCTTAACCCAGCCTGTAAGCAAAAATTAAAGAATTCAGTAAGAGCTTTCTCAGAATAAGGGCAGAATCCAAGTGAGTGGGAAGACTGAAATCTGACAACTGAGCTGATTCCCTGTTCAAGATTCAGTCTCAAAAATCTGCAATGGTCAAGACAGAAATTGCTCTGCCTCTCCAAGCACCTCTCAGATCTTCTCTAATGCAATCAAGGTTAAAAACCCGTGGCCAGCTCTCCAGCACAGATGTCCAACCAGCATGCTTGTGCCCAGCTAAGCCAAGAGCCCTTTGCATCAGAGCAGACTGCTATTAATTATAAACTTGCTTTATGTCCAAAAAGGTCCATACATCTTTGACTATAGAAATGTTGCTGATGCTTCTAAAAGTGAGATCTGTGTGCAAGACCCAGCATTCCCCAGGGACAGGGTATCCATGCCAGGCTCAGCAAACCACAGCTTCTGCCCACCACCCATGGCTAGAAGAACAATTTCAGAATGAAACAAATGGTTTAATAACTGGTGAAAAAATTGTACAGCCGTAGTCCCTGCTTCTCCAGACTGTTCTTCTCCATGTGGTTTCTGAACCAGTTAGATTTGTTATTTTATACCTTTTCCCCATTTCATACCATTTCTCCTTTTCTTCTGACTTTTGGCAAAATTATGTTCTGAAACAGTGATGTTTTCAGCAAGACAGGAACCCCAGTTTCAGCTGCACACCCTGCATTCCACTGCAGAGTGCCAGGAGCTGTTTCACACTTTTCCAGGCAGCACACACTTTTGGCCAACGCTGCTATTGGGAAGGTGAGGATAAGAAAGGACGAAAGAAGATCCTGCTTGACCTACAGATGATCTTCTGCAGCTTTAAAGTATCATTTTTACTCTCCTGCCAGGGCCTGTAGCTATTCATTAAGGTCAATGCAGAAAATCTGGCCATTCAACACACATCCAGGAGGCAGCAAAGGATTTTTTTCTCTGTACAAGTGAAACACAGAGGCTACCTTTAAACTTGTTTGCACAGGCATTGGAAGCAGATGTCACAAACCAAACAGCTTCATATAAACCAGTTTATCCCACTGAGAACTGGAGGCCTTTCTCAAACAAACCTCTGTGCTGCCACAGCTAGACTACATATGGTGTACAAGTTAGCCCAACTCAAACTAGCTTAATTACTTCTAGATAAGCCAAGACAGCATACACACTAATTCCAAGGACAAGGACAAGTTGAACAGTCAATCCACACCCATAATCTGCAGAATTTCTTCCCCTAAACAGATTTATTTTTTCTGAAGTCTCAACATTTATGAGCAATAGCAAACCTACAACTTTCCCAGTTCACTATTCCAGTATTCAACTGCTGTAGCTGCCCAAAACCTGCATCTGGGACTGCAGAACCTGATCAGTCTGTACAAGGATATTTGAATTTTGGTTCCCTGAGTTTCTTTGGATATGGAAAATAGCACAAAAAGTGTTTGGTGGAAAGATTTTAGCCCAAGTATGAATTCCATTTTTCCCAGATATCACCAGCATCACAGTGAATCTGTTCTCTCCAGCATGCCCACTAATTCTTTTGGTTATTAGATGACACACAAGGACAAGACTCACATTCTGCATTTCCTCTGTGCAGGTCAAGAGCCCAAGAGAAGCAGGAGTACCACAACTTCAGCAACTCAAGGTGCTTTCTCCTTTCTCTCACAGAGAGATGATTACCACTAGATATTTTATAGCCCTTTTCACAGCCAACAGAAAGCCATCATATTGGCCATCATACTGCTACCTTCAAGGCAGCATGGTGAATGGCCAGCGAGCACCTGAGGGATGCTGGCAATCCCATCTAGCTCTTGAAAAGCCTGTAAAGCTCCACCGAAGGAGCACTTTGGGGCAACCTGTTGAGCCTGGAAACAGTGGTTGTGAGTCACAGCAGGAAAGGTGTCACACTATGGCAAAAGGTTGTAAAAGGAGGAAGACAGGACAAGCCTCCCCCTCAAACACACTGCCAGATCAGTCCTTCACCTGCTTTGTCACTAGGGCCCCAGCAGAAAACGCTGCAGGTGTTCTCAGAATGTCAACAAAAAGGGCCACACCAAGGCAATCCAATTCCCACACAGGTCTTGGTCACTTTGCTGTTAACATTGATGGGGCTGGTTAGGATCCAACGTTATTCTCTTCAATAAAGTGCAAGTGTGAGTTAGGTCCTGTAGCATTGCTCTTCCCAACCCTGGAAGGAAAACTTTATATAAAGCTACCTTTCTCCCCTCTCGTAGGCACCTCAAACCCAGTTACCCCAACACCGAAGTCCCCTGACTACTTGCCTGTGCCCACTCCGACAGATCATAAATCACCACTGACGGTGGCAGCTTTTGGTAAGGTCTTGTGCAACCTGGGGAGAGGATGTGGGGGGTCTGTTTTTCCAGGCCACACTGTTTTGGACACCCAACTTCAAAGATGCTTCCCTGAAGATGGCTCCACAGTTTTCTTCTTCATGCTTGCCTGATCCTGGAGTTTTCAGAGTGCAAGGGAAAACCCTTGAGAAAAACACTTGTCACCAGCCAGCAATAAATCACCTAATAAATACTCCCAGCCATGCCCGGTATGCAAGGGACAGACAATGTGGAAGTCCATCATGGCTACACCTGAGCTTGGGATCTTGCTCGCAGCACCAATGCTTGCCCCAGCTCCATGTCAGAACAAGACCTGAGCACAAATGATCCCATGCTATGCCTTGGTTTCCCCAACAGGGTCTAGAATAAATATGCTATTTGCCTGGAGTCTTAGACAATTTTTTCCCTGCAAACCTGTTGGGACTGCGTTCCCACCCTATCTTACTGCCTTCCCCTATACAGTTTCACCCTGCTTGGCAGGAAGCAGCCAAGTCCTCCACATTCTTCAGGCTGTGGAAGGATAGAGCAAGAGATGCCACACAAACTGGCAATAGATTTGAAGATAGGCAGGGGGTAGATTTAAGAGACCCACTCTGCCTTGGGCTGCACTGTCCTCCTCTTCCATGAAGGCGAGCAAAAAAACCAATTTGCTCATTTCTATCACACTGTAGGAAAAAGTGTTACTTCAGAAGCATTTTTAAAAGTCAGGTGTTAACTTCATAAGAATCATTTGCTTATATCCTCCAAGGGAAGCCACAAGAAATCTTGAAGGAGTCTTAACAGGACCAGATTCCCATGCAAAGAACAGTTTGATTTATCAAGGGCAGATGTATGAATCGAATCTGCAGTCAGCCACTGGTTTATGAGACAGATAACATCATTCACAGCCTTTAGCTTGTCTCTCCCCATTACATATTTACCTGACTTTAGACACCTTTAGGACAAGATTTACCAGCTGTAGTAGGGACATACTGACTTCAATCAGTCCCCAGTATAATCAGCTGACTTCTGCCCTCCTGATACTGCCTTACCAATTAAGTATTCATCAGAAGCTCTTTGAGGCTAAAACACAAGAGGATAAAGCCATTCGCTGTAGTCACTACTTACTTCTCTGCCTGTTACGTACCATGCTTACTTCAGTGAAAATATTGATTTCCTACCCATGTTTTGATGACAGTCAAAGTCTCTCTGATACGCCAGAAGCTGAGGACAGGCATGTTACTATATCAATTGCAGACAGTTCTTTCCTCCATCCTCAGGTGTCATCAGCTTCATAGTCATCCTGATAGTGGTTGTGATCATTCTGGTCAGCGTGGTCAGCCTGAGGTTCAAGTGTAACCGCTCAAAGGACTCAGAAGGTATTTGCCTGGTGTGATCTGTCTTTGATTAGGGAACTAATCAAAGAGTCACTAGTTTCTACATGGATCTGGCAATTCCTAAAAGACACTTTTAAAAAGCTTACACAGTGGGGAGGTTTTGAAGCCAAACTGGAACACAGATTCAGCAGTTAGGAATGTAGTGGGACCACTTCTTTACAGCCCCAGCCCAGACCCATCTGCACAAAGAAACACTCTCAAGCTCGCTGCAGTTAAATGTGCAGCTTTCCAGAGGTGGGCAGCTCTTCCAGCGGGAGTAATGGAGTTTGACTCTCCTTTTCCCTAGGAATCCCATTCTCCACTAAGCAGTGACCACTAGAGGGCAAGGCTGCTCTACGGCAAGACGGTAACTGCCAAAAGACCAAAGAATACTGGTGACTAAACAGGCGGCAAAGCATTCAGTCCTGCCTGTATGTCACGTTAGTTGAAGAATTTTCTCTAATCAACTTTATAGCATCCCGTGTAGTGTCTCTAATCTCATTTGGATTTCAATTATAGCCCTGTTCAACATAATTCTGAACATAGCTGACATTTTATTAGTTGGCTATGATGTTTTCTTACATCACCAACTGCCTTTCTCCCTCCAGACAAACAGAAGCCAGGCACCTCCATGGTATCAGAGAGGTAAGGCTGCTCATACTATTCACACGCTATTTAAAGTGCCTATTTTATTCCAGAACTAATTTTGCAAGGAAAAGAGGCTGCTTTCATTATTTCAGGTAGAAGGGAGCATTTCAAGGCATCTTTGAGATGGGTAAAAAACCAAACTAAGCACTCATAGCACCTCATCCACTGCCTGATGGAGTCAAAGGTAGCAGTTCAATATTTAGGGGTCTCATTTCAAAGGTGCACTGATATCTGTGAAGACTCCTTACCTTCCAAAAGCAGTTTTCTTGCCTTTCTTTGCCTAGATACAGACTTGAGGTCTAAACCTGGATTTCTGGATCTCAAAGCACCCTCAGTGAGATGAGATCAGGTCCCCAGAAATATCTTCCCAGACACCTATAACCATTATTTAGCAAGAGCAGGATAAGGGGGCCCCAATCCAGAGACTTTTGGAAGATAAGCACCAAGCAGAGTATGGTCCATCTGAACACCACGGTCCATCACTGCCACCCAAGAAGAGAGCCTGCACATGGGAAAGCAGCAGGAAACAAGAGCTGGAAGGGACCGCAACACATTGCTCCTACTTTTCCATCTGACAGTTTCCTACCAAAGTAACAAACCCTGCTTTGGACAGAGGCAATGGACACAGGGAGCAAAGCCCCTAAGTGTTTAGGTACCAAATTTGCATCAATGTCAATGGTTCACAAATACCCTTAATGATCACGATCTAAGTGATCTGCAGCCACTGAGGCAGGACATATCAAAGCAGAGGACTGGGCCCCCGTGGCACCCTAAGCCCCAAAGTCATCCCATCTCCATTGGAACTAAATGCATATCCCAGCCCTCAGGATAGGGAGAAAGGGGAATTCCACCTTCCTAATACTTGTAAGTCTCACTCTTAAGAGAGATGGTGGCAATACACGAGCAGCAGCATCGGATGTGAAAATATCCAGGGCGCCCGTTGTATGGCAAATAAATTTAAGGGCATAGATCAGAGGGACACAGTAATGTTTCCTTTTGTTCCACTTCTGGTAATGGCTGCAGGGCTAGAAGGTAATTCAGTCACTGAGAAACAGACCCAAATTGCTACTTGTTTCTGCCTACAAGCAGTGACACAGCTGACAATGGTGCTTTCTGTCAGGTAAACCAGCACCACATCTGAATTTGAATGCACTGCCTGTTCCCCCAGAGATCTCTGAACCTGTGTTCAGACAGGGGATGGGGACTTTGGCACTAGGGATGTGTCTGAATCAGGACAGCAGCTCACACAGCAGCGTAAATCAGCTCTGGTCCCATGTGCCAGCCTGCCACAGCCTTGCCAGTTTGCCTCCAGTAGTGTGCAAAGAAACTCCCTTCTCCCATTTTCCAGAGTAGTTAATACTGCCTTTTCTTCTTGACAGCTGCTCAGCAGGCGCAAACCAGAAGGATAACAGCATCACTCTGATCTCCATGAAGAACATCAACATGAACAACAGCATGAGTTACCCACCGTCAGAAAAGGTTTCCCACTTAAGCCTCACTTTTTTAGAGGGTTAGCTGGGGATTATTTGTCTTGCTGGATAAGAGCATGCCTTTGAGTTATTTCTTTGCTCTCTTATTCCTTCAGAAAGATAATAAAAAACAGCTGCAGTCAAACTCCTAAAGGTCCAAACTAGTTCCAGTGAGACTGGTGAAAAATTTGGATGCCCATCTCAGGTTTATCCAAGCTGCCTGAACTCAAGGCATCACCTATACCTCACGTATATAGGTGCCATCACCTAGGGCCAGCCATCAGAGCTAGAGTGGTTTGTCATTAAATGAAGAGGTAAATAAGCTAGCCTTTCTGAAGCAAAGGTCTCACCCTCTAGTCCAAGCTTACTGCACTCGTGCTCCACAGATGATATTGGAGCACATTCCCATCATTACTCTCACATCCATCCCACACGGGTAATTCACATAATTTTAGGGCTTTTTAAAGCTAAACTAGCACTGGGTCTGGGTATGACGGAACACATTGCTTAACTTCTTTTGACAGCCCAAATAGGCTGCTGATCCATCATGTTTCATTCCTTTTCCAGGTGCTATAATGCCAAGGGCCCAAAACTTGAAGCTGACACATGACAACCAGCAGTGACTTTCTAGGTTCTTTTTTTTTTTTTTTCCTTCTTTCTTCCTTTGGGGAAAGAGCAAGGGTGGACTTTATATATAAATTATTATGTCCCTTCTGATGATCCCACATAGCTTCCCCTCCTGCAGCCTAAGGGCTTTCTCCAGTTACCATGCTCAATGGTTGATATCTAATTCTATTTTTTATATACCTTCAAACCCTCAGATTATTCCAGCAGCAAGAAGCACCAAGGAACCATGTACTTGGCTAATAAAGTGCTGCCTTAGATTAATGGCCTTTATAGTCTATGCCAGACAGTCACAGGCTCGTTAATCAGTATAGCCCCCCACTGAGTCAAACCCATGCATTAGAAAAGCATGATTCAAAGCTGAAGGCCTAAAGGGACTTAAATGGGCAAGCGCTAGGCCAAATCCCAGCATGACTGCTCCAAGCCCCTTATTCTTGGCACCCTCATTGTCCGCACAGCAGTGGGGATGATCATATCCACCTACCTCACAGGGTTGTTGTGAGGCCATGTTAATCAATGTCTGTAAAGTGTTTGGAGAGCCATAGATTAAAGGTGCTGCTGCAGTGCAAATTGCCATCTTAAATACTTGATTATTAATAAATGAGCTTCAGGCAGGCAGATCGCTATCTTCCCACAGGTCCAACATGCTCAAAGAAGACTCATCTTAGGCGTAAAGAACAAGGTTTCTGCATAGACAGAGTTTTATCTGAGTGTAAAAAGGAGTGGCCATAAGCAAAATGCTAAGCTACTTCAGCTCCTGAAATTTGATAGCCAGAGTTTGCTGGGAGAGCTTCCATCTTCTGTACCACCACCACGATAATGAGAACAGCCCTCTGTTAGGCTCCACAGTGCAGCAGCTCATGTTTGGAGCCAGCTGGTTCACAACCCAAGCTGGCTCAGACCCAGCTGCCAGTCACTTTTACCACCTAGAGCAAAATACATCCTTGTAAGTCCTGCGACCAAGGATGATGGAGATGTCAATACCCATCCTCCACGTGACCCTAAGAGAAACAACGTGCTGTTGGGTATTTCTGGAGGTCCTAACTGCCTTATTCAGTAGCATAATATACTACAGCACTAACTCTGCAACTACCTTTGCCTCTGCCCATCTTCACCATGACTCCCGCTTGCAAGCTTCACCAGCTCCACAGTCAACACAGACCTCCAGAGTACCTCATCTACCCAGCAGCAGTACACCAAGATACTGCCTTCTCCTGACGTAAGCATCCACATCCATCAACACTGAAGGTAAACTGTGAAGTCAAGGAAAAAAAGATTTAGCCAAGCCAAATACACATCACTGCACACGTTCCACACACACCCCCTGCCCCGGTTCAATGAAACATAATAATTGCTGTGCTTTGCAGCTGGCAATTAAATGGTCAGCAAAATAAATGCAACATTTGCATATCTCCTGATAAGATCCAACACACTTTCTGTCTTTAACATACACACCAGGTAGTTTGATAAACTATTTTTTAAAGAAATTAAGCCTTTCTGGTAAAATTCCTGAAAAGTGACATTGCTCTGACATGTGGAAAGCGGACTCCACAATCTGTAAGATTGTAAAGTAGGCATGTTTATTCAGCGCTGGGCAGCATGGGGGGTAGTCCCACCAAAGTCGTGCGCACCTGTGTGATAGTTTGTCTTGGATTTATACAGTAAAGCATTACATATACATAAGATTTCCCAATACGCCTATATATATATATGCATGACCTTTCCCTGCTTTGTATTAAAATTAGCCAAAAAAAGTTATTTCCATAAATCTTTCCCGACTGAGCTTGCGCAGTGCCTCCTCGTGGTGGTCGTCGGGGGTCATAAAGACAAAGGCTGTTGGCTCCTCTTCATCACCGCTAGTAACCTTTTGGTTTTGCGCAGACTCAATTATCTCTTGACACTTGTCCAAACTGCAAAGTCGGTTTTAGCTGATTCTTGAGACAATTTTCTATCCTTATCAGGAATTTGTCCTTTGCAGGTGGATTCCAGGCCTCCTTGCTAATTATTTTACACAGCGGCTAGATAAGCGTTCCGCAACAATTAACTTTCAGCTGGATAAGCATTCAGCAATAGAACAGTTAACTTTTTTTTCCCCCCTTTCAACTCTACTCACCCAGCCTCCACCAGACTGGTGAGTTTGCTTAAGCACAAGATCACAGATGATTCCTAGGTAGGGGGATCCAGATAACTCACAAGTAGGGTTTTAGTCCCAGGAAGACACCACAAAGACAGCTGGTAAGCACCTGTGATATCAGACACCTCAGTAATTGTCAAGCTTTAACTAATCTTCCCTCCACAATGACCTCTGAAAGATGGTCCGATGCTTAATTTTCTTTCCTTTGTGCTCCTTCTTCCCACAGACTCTTGAGGGCCTTGACAAATGACCTGAACCTGCTCCACTCTATAACTGATCCATATAAAAAAGCAATATTCCAACTTTGACCTTGTTCAAAAGAAAGAACAAATAAAAAAATAAACAATAGACATGATGTAACCCCTAACTTAAGAGTCACTGGTGCTCAAGTAAAAGGAGACATCTTCTCCAAGCTGCCATGCTCCTACAAAGCACACTGATGGAAGATACCAACTCCCTCACACCATGACTCCACTCCAAGAGCTCATTAGCCCAGCTTTAATTGGCACATGGGATGAGGGGAAGCACGCAGCAACATTAGCAATGCGTGAATGCAGCTGGAAGGAGTTGCAGGACAAGCTTGTGAGGTGTTTCCAACCACAGGCTTGGTCAGAAGGTGTGGAGCAGGCATTTGTCCAGTCTCTTTCCAGCCTCAACACAATGACCCAAGACCATCTCCCATGGCCCTGCCAACCCATCAGCGCTGTCAGGAAGGAGCTTTCAGTGATGAGACAGCGATGTCGTTCCCTGTCCCAGTCACAGCATTGACCTCACCCTGGTTTAGCCCAGGGCACGCTGCAGCAGGGAGGTGAGGAGCTGAGGCTCGGCCCACACGAACCACCACCGCAGCCCTGAAGGCAATCCCCCGTACTCCCACCGCCTCCCTGGCACCCTATGACGTCACCCTGCCTCGCAATGCGTCACAAGGCCGGCCTGTGCGCGCTGCCCGCTGGGTACTGCAGTCCGTACTCGGGGACTCCCGCACCCAGAGGCCCCCGCGCGGCCACCGCTTCCGCGCACAAAATGGCGGCGCGGGTGGGCAGGGGCGGCGGTTTGTGAGGGGCGGGCGGGTTGCCCCGGGGCTCGCCGCGGCCGCTATGACCTACACGGCGGAGCAGCTGGACGGCGTGCGGCGGTGAGCGCGGCGCGGGGGCTCCGCGGGGACGGGGCCCGGAGAGGAGCGCAGCGCTTGGGGGAGCAGCGGGGGCCGGCTCGGGGGCAGCCGCGGCTCGGTGACAGGCGGCGGGGGGCGATGGGTCTGTGGTGGGGGCCCGCGGCGGTGTCGTGGGGGAGAGGCCGGTAACGATAACCCTGTGTGCGCCTCCAGAATAAAGAGGTGTCGGAACTACTATGAAATCCTGGGGGTGGAGAGGGACGCCAGCGAGGAGGACCTGAAGAAAGCCTACCGCAAACTGGCTCTCAAATTTCACCCTGACAAGAACCGCGCTCCCGGGGCAACGGAAGCTTTTAAAGGTGAGGTGGGGGCTGGGCCGGTTTCGAAGGTGGTAAAGCAAGACTAAAACGAGGACAGACTGCCTCAGACTTACAGTTCTGCGCCTTATATAAAGGCACCATGTGGGCCCATATAGCTTGTCATTTCTGTAGATTTCTGCGCATCTCTACAAAATCCTGCAGCTGGTCAGCAAGATTTGCCTTTTAATCTTCAGAATGCAGATTTCCATTAGAAACAAAGGGAAGCATGTCCCAGATCTCATTCCTAGATACTGTTAAAGGTTCAGAATGATGCTTGGAAATGGTACTGGCGCTGCAGGAGAGTGTGTTGTTGTGTAATCAGTAACTGCTCTGTGTCATAAATAAAATTTTATATATATATGCAAGCATATGAAATCTGAGTCCAATATTCTGTGTCTGGACTTCTCAGTAATGTTGCAGTTTAAACCTGTATCAATAATGTTAGCATGTCAGCTCTTATATCTTTTGCCTTTTCCGTCCTGTGTTGCAGCTGTCTGCAACAGCACTGTAAAGGCAGCATGAGGAAAGTAATATGTTCATTTATAGTCTATTAGAATGAAGAGGTTTTGAAGGACTTTACTTTTTGTTGTGTGTGTGTTAGGGTTGCATTTCTCTGTGAACTTGTTTAGTGCATGTTCTGTCAAAGATCAAGGAAGAAGACAAGCCAAACAAATACTTCTAGGTGGTTTGACATAAAGTGTGAAACAGATGTGCTATACAGCTTCGCAAGCATCTCTGCTGACAGAAAAACTAGGAATATGGTTCTACATTTTAACTAGTCTCCGCAGTTATTAACTGTGTATAGTATATGGAGGTGCACTTCTATATCAATGCTTAGTCTGGTAAAATACTACATTCTCACTCAGTCACTTCACTGAAGTGGACACTCGCACCTCAGCTTTACGAATATTTCACCTCTCTCCATATACCTTAACACTTTTGTTTTTGTCTTGGTTATCAGTGATAGCAGGAAATAGGTTCCATCACAGGTAATGCCAGTGTTGTAACGCTTTTTACAAAGGCAGTTCTTTCAAAAGTAACTTAATCTTTGGTCAGGCACAGATTTTCTATGCCTGTTTGGGATTTTTTGTTACTCTGCTTATAAAAGTCTGAGATCTGGAAATAACACTTGATATGCCTGTGTAACACTTCTTTTAATTCACTTTCCAGCAATAGGCAATGCTTTTGCAGTTCTGAGCAACCCTGAAAAACGGTTACGATACGATGAATTCGGAAGTGACCAAGAGCATGTCAGCACTGGCCAGGCCAGGCACTATAACTACTACACAGAATTTGAAGCAGACATTACACCAGAAGAAATATTCAATGTGTTTTTTGGTGGGCACTTTCCTACAGGTCAGTCTCTGTCTGCAGTGGATTTGAAATGCAATGAACTGACACTAGACCATAAAGGAAGTTCAGCTTGGTACTGCTTAGGAAGTTGATCATATATCTGAAAAGAGTAAAAACTTTTTTGGATTTACTCTTTTCTCCCTTCCTAGCTTTTTATGTCTGGAAAAGCTCCCTTAATGCATAGTTTAAACTTCAGATTTTAGCAACTCTGTTCCCCCAAAAGATGTTGTCAAAGCCCAGCCTTGCTGTCTAGGGATGCTCCCAGGAGACACAGCTGCTGGTGGGATAATGGCTGTTGCTGCTTGTGCAAGTTCCTAACCTCTCAGCAGGGAAAATTTCTGACAATACTAGTTAGAGGTAAGAATATTTTAGTCTGGCAAGGGATTAGGCGGTTTCATTCTTGGGTAGGCAACATTTTATTACCAGCTGTAGCTGAAGACCCTTCTTTTTGTCATTGCTTTTATTCCATCCGTTGTCTGAAGCCAGTAATGGTATGGGAGGTAAAATGAGGTGTGAATGGGAAAGGATCGGGGGTATCTTGGCTGATGGTCTTGTACTTAAGACACCTTACTGCATTCCAGTACAGCATGGCAGCAGCTCCTTGCATTGGGATCTCAGTGCCCCTATAACTAGGAAAACACACGAGTTAATTTGACTTGCAGCAGCTTGCGTACTGTAAAGAAATTAAAACTTCGTAGCTTAGAAAGTGATGCCTGCCAGGAAAGGCTGGCGGTTACTAGATATACAGTATCCAGTAATAGAACAGTAGGTCTGTACCTGTACCAGCTCCATGCGTCTCAGTCTAGCCTTGGCTTTTATATTTGTAGTAAAAATAGAAAGATACTGCAAAATCAATGGAAATACAGCTTTGGATTAAAAGCGAATCTGAAAGGTATGGTGTGCTCAAGGGTTCTCTTGGCAGTATCTAACAAATTGCTTTAGCACTCTTGTAAACTTTCTCACCTCCAAGGCATGTTAGAAAGCAACATATATGCCAATTACTACAGTCTAAAGCTTTAGATACAGGGAATTACTTAGAAGCTCCCCATAACCTTAGTCTGTGTGGTAGCATCTTGCATCACTGGTGACCTCAAATTGTTTGCAAAATTTGATTGGTAGATGTGGAAAGTGAGACAAACTCAGCACGGCATAATTCCACACGGAGTCTGCAAGCTTTCCGTTTCTGACTTTCCAAGAAATTGCACCTGCATGTGCCTTTTGCCTCAGCCAGCAGTGAAGCATTGCCCTCGTGAAATGTGACCGCTGTGTAGCTGCGGGCAACAGGGATGCTTGCATTGGAGGACAAGAAACTGAGGAGCTGTGGGAGGCATTTGGGTACTGGGCATGGCATGTTTAACAGGTAGAGTGACATGAAGAAGTAAATGGGGAATTTTTACTGAAGTGGCAAATAATAAAAAAATAAAAAGATAATTTCATAGTAATAAGTGGTGGTAGTAAAAAATAGTTTCCTCACCAAAAAAATGTTTGGGTCTAAATTTATGTACGTTTTCTTAATCTAAAAGTGAGTTTTAAATTAGTGAAAATAGTTGGTTGGATAGTTTTCCAAATAGGTAAAGTCCACATAGTTTTTACTTAGCAAGACAATTACTGCTAAGAGGGTGTCCAGATAGTTGATATCAAGAGAACCTTTTTTTAAACTGTCATAAAGTTAAGTAGGACTTGTGCTAAGCTGCAGTATTGTGCTGATTTTTGTTTTGTGATGCCTTGCTATGACCAAACTTTCTGGAAAACTGAATAAGAAATTTTGGTGTTAGGGTAAACTCATCTGTATAGCTTTTGTGGGCAGGTCCATGACTTTGTTTTTACCATGCATTTTTCCTCTATGGATATTCAGTGGAAAAACACTGGAGTGTTGAATGTCATAAGTCTAAAAGGAGACTGTCCACATGGCATGGTGTTGCACTTATAAAAAGCAGAGGCTGCAAGCTGAACTTCCTTCTCATAAAAAATAAATGCACATGGAAGGAAAGTAAGTGCTGGAAGAAATTCTTTGAGAAACTTCGGATTTGGGAAAACTTTTTCCTAGGCACCATGCAAAAGCCATTCTTCCTTTCCCATGCTTGCTTCTGTTTTTTCACAGCTTAATAAAATATTCTCTGAGTAGTGTTGAATGATAGAAACAACCTTTCTTTTTCAAGAAATAAACTTTTGTTCTTCAGCCTCATTTGGCCCTCTGTTGGAGCTCTGACTGCAAACATGCCCTGACCCTTGGAAAAAGTCTGTGAACAAGCAATGAATGAAACAGGTGTTTTAACACAGTGGCAAAGATCAATTCTGCCCAGGTTTCTTGCAGAATTCTTTGGGACATTCAGAGAAAGGGCAGTATAAGAGTGTAAAATAATGTGACATCTTTCCCAGGGCTTAAAAATAGATTTGCATTTCTGCTCTCATGATAAGGCCATAAATTTAAATTCTCTAATACAAATGCATTCTGAATTTCAAAACAGGAGAGCACAGATATTATTAAGATATTCATATGGTGATAAAATCGGGGTCGAAGCTTCAAATCGAAACAGCATATGCAATTCTTACCTCATTTTAGAATTTTTAAAAATAAATCAACTACATCCAGTGCACAAGAAAGGAAATCATGAATTGTACTCTTAAGTATTTTTAAAATATATTTCCTTATTATAGAGTCATTAAGTGAAACTATTGGTAGCTTGAAGAAAGAGGAAGTAGAAGTGAGTGTAGAAGACCACATTCAGTAATTATGGGAAGCCATAATTCATGGCCTGACTCTGGTGAAGCAAGTTAATTTTTTTGCCTAAAGCCTGGGGATGCAACACAAGCTATGGCTTTGCAAGTGCATGTGACAAAAACAATATCAAAATATGAGATACAATAATAAAAAGCATAGCATGTTTCTGCAGTTTGATTTAAATTAAGATGGACTTGGGGCAAACTTTGCAACTTCTCTGGTACACTTTTTGGAAATACATTATTTTGACATTTAAATCTGAGGTGTGTTTGTGCTTTTTAATCTGAGGTCTCAACAACTGTTACTCAGGCCATGTAGTATAAGCCTGGATAGTTAACTAGAAACTCTGAGAAATATAGGTGAGTGCCAGCAACTGGATGAAAATCATGACTCTCGCTTCATTTCATTTAACAGGAAATATCCATATGTTCTCAAATGTAGCCAGAGATGCGCACTATTATCCACGGAGGCAGCGAAATGAAAGAGCATGGACGCAGGAGCAAGAGGAGGAAGAAAACAGGCCACAGGTAGCCAGGAGGAGGGATGTTTTGGGCTTAAATATTCCACCAGGGTGAGGGGTCCACTCACACGTATCTGAGGCAGGGACTGACTTTACCATTCTTAAATGCTTAGTGTCTCTCCTCAGGTGCTGCAGCCAAAATGAATGTTTTCAAAAGTAACTAGATTGTCTTTTATTAATCACTACTTTTAAAATACATTGTGTTGATAGGATGACAGGCCCTGGGGTTTTTGTCACCAAGTGTTTTGCAGGTGCTTTCTTTTTGTAAGCTCTAATGGCTTGGTAATCCAAAAACAATTAGTCCAAATGTGGACTGATAACAGATGTGGAAAGACTGGCTTGTTCTCATGGTGTATTTAATCCTTCCATAAATTAGCACAAAACTTCTGCCCAGGTGCTTCACAGGCTTCTTCCAGCCCTGGGGCAGAATGTGTCTGGGATACTTTTCTACCAGCTGAAACCTCCAGATGAGTCACAAGGTGTTGTTTCTTCCTAGTGCACATATACACATGCCACCTGCCTTGGAAAAATGTTCCTCTGGAGGCACTCTGTTAACCTGACGAGATCATTCTCCAAGGAAGATTAATTTTTCCCTATAAGTCTCTTATAGTCAGGCTCTGAAAAAAAAAAAGGCTTGTGCAGCCTACAGACAGCTAAGCTAGGGCAAATGCGTCCCACTTACTACCATGTCAGGTATCCTTGTTGCTGTCCTAGGGCAGAGGGCGAAGCCTAAATAGCAGCCTATTATATTTTGCTCCTGATTAGAAAAGGCATTTTAGAAGTCAGTTTAGAAATCAAATGAAGAGTAGAACTAAAGATCTGTGGTATCTCAGGTGCTTTTTCCCCACTCTTTTGTTCTACTAAATTCATTCAAACAAAAAAACCAAGTGCTTGCATCCTGTCCCAAGTTACACTGCATATGGTCCCTTAACCCTTTACTTTTCAGCCATTTTATCCAGTCTCTGAACAGAGATTGAGATTTTTAGAATGCAAGAAGCAAACTTCAGAAGATGCATGGAAAGCCCTAGGCACAAATGAGAATTGCAACGTATTCCTTCAGTTGGGATTGTCAGCTGGTCACTGACAGGTACAGTGCTGTGGGTATCTATTGCCCCGTGAAGGAAGCTGTAGATGAAAGAGATGTCATTAAAATATCATTGAAAGAAGATGGCTTTTCTGAGATTATTAATAATTCGAAAATTCAAAAGTACTTCCTCTTTTTTTTCTTTTCAGTTTACATTTAATACATTGTTGATCTATGATAGATAGCCTGGTTTCTGTGAACAGATGCATCCTTTTCCATCTATATATTTTCTTGACTACTAATTGTTGTTCTTTTCAGAATTCATATTCTGCATTTATTCAGTTGATGCCAGTTTTCATAATAATAATAGTATCAGTTGTAACTCAGCTGATGGCCACAAACCCACCCTACAGCCTATTCTACAAATCGTAAGTAATTTAAAAACACATATTTGGGGTCTTTGGTGTTTGTGATAAGGAGGTGGACAGAGTTGGACTTGATAGCAAGATGCATGTTAGTGTTCTGTTCTGCTCTTTCTAGAAAGCATTATTGATTTGTAAATAAGGAAATACCAACAGCCTCTACTGATGAGTTTTTCTAAGCGTTATCACTATGAAGTTAACTATGGTGTGCTTTATTGTACTGTGTGCTGAACAAATAGAGGCACTGAGGCAGAAAACTTTCTCAACTGGTGTGAGATGTTTCTGCACAGTGATACAGTATCTGTCATATGCACGTGGGTGTAGACCTCAGCTGCAGTGCTGATCAGCCTGTGGTCTGCCCAGCCCCCAGGGACCTGTGGACCACCACTGAGGTTCCTGTGTAAAGCAATTAAAAAAAGAAAGCCTACAATTCACAGGATAAATCCAAATCTGCTCTAGAGCCTGAATTCCATGGAAGAATTGTCAAGCTTCACAGATCATTAAAGCCTTGAAATGCCCTGGTTTAACATCTATAAAGAAGCAGGGCCCCAGGGTTGCAGAGGGCAAACTGAACTGGTCAGCTCTGGAAGCAGAAGGAACACAAACAGGCGGGCCGTGGTCTGAGCTTGTGGGGCAGAGGAAAACACACTTGCTCCTCTCAGCATCCAGTGTTGGAAGGAGGGAAGCGCTCTAGTGGGGAAGAGCTAAGTTCAGTCACCTTCACTGGCTCTTGCAGAGATGGGAGTGGGAATCAGCAGGTTTTGGAGAACATGCTGCACATAGCAGTAGCAGAGTGCTCCAGACACTCCCCTTGCTCCCTCCTAGGAGGAAGGCTACTTAGGTTTAGGTCCGTATCATCTCCACTGTCATAGTAGCCCAACACCCTTTATCGTTTTTCACCACAAGATGTCAGTGTGTAAGTCTAGTGTAAGAACAGGAGGGTGGTTGTTTTTTGGGTGCGTTTTTTTTCCAGAGTGTTTTTGCTATCTGCCAGTCCCATGTGAAACCTCCCACACTGCCCCCAGAGCAGCTAATCTCTCCTGTTTTTCTTCACTAGCTCCCCTTCTGCTGTTGATTTGAGATAGTCAGGCCTGAGCCTGGGACAGTTATGTTCTTTCTTTAAATCATATCCTTAAAAACGAAGAGCCTGAAAACTAAAAGAAATTGTTTATATAAACAGACCATACACCTCTGGGACACAGCAAGAGAGGAGGACAAGAAGAATCCAGGAAATAGAAGGGGCAAACTGGATTCCACTGAGTAGAGTGTAACCTTTGTGTTTTGGCTGCCTGCCTCTTTTTCTGGGCAGTGATTTCAAAAAACGCCTGGGTATCTTTGGTCAAATAAGGAAATTCAGTATAAGAGTATAGTTTAATCCAGTGGCTGTATCAGAGTGGATAATTCTACCTACAGGATACTTTTGGGGATATTCTGTGCCCCACTTCATTACTGATGATTATAAAACACTAAAGGAAAGCGTAACTAGAATCTCCCTTGCTAATTTTTATTTCAACTAAAGGATCCAGAAATCGGGAAAATCCAGATGCAATTGCATTGTGACCTAAGCAATACTAGGGCCATATGCCTTTCCTATAATCTCTATGTTTCTTGTCAATTCCCATGGTTTTTTGGATCTAGCTTGCCAGAAATTACCAGCAAACAGAAGAAAGTGTGTGGAGCTTCCATTCACAGATAGAATTTGCTCTTATGTTTTGGAAGTGTCTTGACAGAGCTCTTGAGAGCAAACACAGTATTGGGCAGGAACAGTGTCAGCTTGGAGTCAGTTCTTTGCAGATATCTCCAAATATTAGATATTTTCCTGTGGTTTTTAGCAGGGGAGGTGAATTCTGTTGTAGTGCACAGGTTGCGGTGCCCAAGACTTGTCATTTCCTTATTGGATGGTTGAGGGAGCTGTAGTCCTGGAGAAAGTAAGTGTAAAATTGTAAATACTGTCTTCTGGAAATGCTAATAGAGAGAAACATTTCTTGATTTATTTATATTTGAACTGCTAAAAAATCTGTTTTCTCCATGATGTTTTCACAGGTCCATAGGCCATGTTATTAGTAGAGAAACAGAGAACTTGCAGGTGCCTTACTATGTCGACAAAAACTTTGAAAGGAATTATCAAGGAGCAGAACTTCAAGAGCTAGAGAAAACTGTTGAAAAGGATTACATAGACTATATTCAGACCAGCTGCTGGAAGGAGAAACAGCAAAGTAAGTTATTTTTGTTACACGTGTGTGCCTACAACCCATCAGTAATTGTATGGTGGCTGTGCTTCACAAAGCACTGCCATTTTTAGCCTCATTTTCCGATGCATTTAATGTCTCAAACACTGGTATTTCTCACATCTGCTCCTAACATTGAATTTTCTATTCTTGAGGGTCTGTCAAAATTCACTTCCGGTGATTCTGAGAGACAAGTAGAAAGTAGATTTCACCGTTTGAGGCAGTTTTTTTCCACTCAGCTTTTATGCTTGAATAACTCATATTGATGATGTTTTAAATGTGTAATCCACCACATTTATCTAGGTCTGACAGATTGCTAGGGCAAGAAAAGATCTTGAGACCTCACCCATTTCATGTTTCCTTTGCTAGAGCAGAATTATTTCTGCTTCCACTGGCTCCACGAGAAGATTACGTAACTTTTTCTTCAAAACTTCATAAGGAGGAAGGCTTGTAGCCTATTCAGGTGCTTTTGGTAATCTTGCAGTGGACTGTGTTACTGGTATCAGTTTTCAAACAGCATGCTTCTGTACTTGTTTTGTGCACTTATTTGCATTTGCTATCTTTAGATGAGTTTGAGATCGTGGTTTTCACCATAGTCAAGATTGTCTTTTAGAAACTAGAATTGAAGGGAGAACACAAAAATGTGAGCATTCAAAACTGTTATTCTCACAGCAGCCCTAAGTTGATCAGTGGCACGTATAAAGGCATGTATTTTAACCCCATATTGTATTATTTGTTAATTATTACTCTTCTAGTTCATTTAAAATAGAGCAAATCCCTGCTGCTTTTGTAACTACAAAAGAGCAGAAATCAGATTACAGGGACTAGCTGCATTTGGGATGTTGTGACTGATTTTTTTATCTCAGCTGAAGAACTCAGCACCTTAAAATGAGGAAACACAAACTACTGCTGTGCATGAAGGAAACTGGAAGTTTTTTCTGTGTAAATGTTTAATAGCAGCAGGCAAGATGGTTTCAGTCAGGCTTTCTGAATTGTGCCATGTAAAACAGTCCTCAGCACACAAGTAAAAAGTGACTTTGCACTTGTTTACAGTTTCCTTATTAATTATAGTAGCGTATACTTTGTCTAAACAAGACTTGTTTAGTCCTGTGCTAGACATAACAGTAGTGTTGCTGACTCCAAACTATTTACAGGTTTTTAATGGGAAAGGTTGTTCTGTTTTAATTCAAAGACTGTTTTGTTTTATTTTGCATAAAAGTTACCAATCTTGCTTTTAAAGAGAAATATACAGATGTAAGCTCTGATGTTAAAAAAATAAAAGAACCCATAGTGAAAGACCATAAAAATCCCAAACAGTCCCTTAGTTTTTTGTGTGCTTGACTTGTGATCTCTGAGCTTCTGTGGCTGGCAATAGCAGCCTCTAGGTGTAATGTGGCTGTTAATAACCATAAATGTAGGCTTCATGCATAGGCTTGCTATAGGGATAGAATTTATTTCTTACTGGAAAAAAATCATTGACCTTGTTCAACTGAAATTTGCCGTATTGCCTCTTTCACATAGATCTTGAGCTACTCCAAAATGGGCACCAGGGTTAGCAAGTCAGAGAGGCGGAGAGAATCCAGCATTGAATGCCAAGTAACACCTGCAAAACAGTGCTCCTCTGGAGCTTTTTACACTCAGAGACTTTATTAGTCACACATCTGCAAATATATTTACAAGGTCCACAGTTAGCAGTAGCCTGAGGAGACCACTGCAATTAGAAAAAAAAAAATTTCAGAATGACTACCATCTAGGCCAGCAAGCAGGTAATGAGCAGAGCTGAGACTGTGCTAACTTTAGTACAGCCAAGTCTGTAAAAATAAACTGTGAATACAAGATGGAGTGCTGGGGAAAAGTTCTCTAGAGATGTTGAGACAGGTCTTAGTCAGCTGTTGCTTCATAACTTTGGTCCATTAACTCTTGTTTAAGTGTTTAACTGCATGTGATCAACTTTTTTTTTGTCAGTTGAATGTCTGTTAATAGTATGTTTTGTTTACTGAGGGTGCCTTTCTCTTTAGCACCAGCAAAATGTACATAGTTATATAGCAACAGTCTGATTTTTTTTTTTTAGTCCTTGATGTTACCTGGTGTACAACTACCGTAATGAAAACTTGAGAAGTAACTGATGCATCGCTATCTTGTTCAGCCAGTCGCTTTTATACTGCTGCAGTAGACAGTGTTCCTCCCTTCACAGCAGAATAGCGTGTAAAAGTTGCATATGCTGTGGTTTTTATCTTCTGAAATCTTTGATAGTTAAGTACAAAAGGTACGTCCCAGGTTTTTACGGGAGACTGTTCAGCTGTGATAGCACAATTGTAGAGTAAGACTCTACAGTCCAAGCCAGAGAAAATTCCAGAGAGGCAACTGAAAACAGAGGAGGAGGACACGTAGTTGGAATTAGGTGTATTAGGAGTTCCTTAAATAGAAAAAGTACAAAGGAACAACTCTATGTAAAAGATCAAAAAACATAAGAAACCAACGTGACAGAATGAATGCTGTCAGAAGTGCAAGCATCTGCATTGAATATATTTGCCCAGCTGGATAAGTGTAAGCTAAGATTCCTCACCGCAGAACTCCAAAAGCTGTGGACTTGGAGACAATTACCCAAGTCTAGTTTTGCTGAAGGCTGTGTGCCCAGCACTACTTGAGTGGCATTTTTGTTATAAATCCTGACAATTGATTTCTGATCTAAAATAAAATGTTTATGCCTGTCAGTTTGTAAAGCTTTTCAGTAAACAGGTGTAGGATTAAATGGCTTTACATTTCAGTGGGACATGGACGGAGGATGTAAGGCATGAAAGGACTTACTGAAGTTTCATTCAGAGTGGAAGGTTTTGTAAAATGAGAGACTTGTAAGATACACAAAAACTCTTTGAAAAATTGAGTGTCACCAGGTAGCCTGTGCTTAGGGAAATTTTGACCTTTTCAGAAACAAATTACTGCTAGTCACTTCAGTGCATCTAATCCTGGATCTAAATTATTCTTCAGGGAGGAAGCTATATTAAGACTTCCTTAGCTAATCAGCAAAAGACACTTTTCTGAATTACTGGGGGGAAATAATTTAAACAATGGGATTATTTGAGTTTTGAGAAAAAGGGGAACAATAAGCAAAGTACATTTGAGGTTGTATTGTTAATGAATGGGCACAGAGGCCTTTCAGACGAGTCCCTCAGCTAGCTGTTCACCTTCCTATACTCAATACCAAAAAAAAAAAATTATAATGCCTTCTGGGCAAACCCCTTGCCAGACAGGGTTTGAATTCTGAGAAGTGCAACATCAAAAAACCAGTTACCTATACCTTAAAGTATATATTTGGATGGATGCTCTGGGCCCTTGCAGAACAGATCTGCCAAAAGCATGGCATTTTTCAGTTACGTGGGCAGGGGTGTATGTCTTGTAGTTCCTGCTTAGCTTATGAGGCTGCAGACAGCTGACACAGCCCCGAGGCAGGGATAGGAAAAGTAGTCACAAGGTTCCCTTTCCTTCTAGCTTGTCATTTAAATACCACTGAGAGGGGCAGAGTAACCCCCCTCCGCCAGTCTGTGCCCACTGATACCTCCACAAGGATCAACGAACAATGAGATGAGATCTAATTCACATGCAGATAGCGGTATTGCCTAAGACACCTTCTGTATCCTACTAGCCCCTTTTTATGCACCATTAGTTTAAATAAATGTGTATATTTTAAAGTAATCACCTATTCTTTAGATCATTATTGTAATTTTAAATCTTATGTGACTTCTAAGCTATATTTTTATAGTTTGTGTTTTCTTTGTCAACAGTAATAATCTTAATTTTTGTTTTGGTTATTGTCCTACTAGTGTACTGGTAGAGAGGGTTATTATATATATATATATAAAATATATATATAATGTATATATTAACAGTTATAATAACTGTTTGAGTTTTTGAGCAATTATAAAGATACTGTTTTCTTAAGCAGCCAGCCTGGTTAAACCTGATGGCCTTTCTTTAAAGAAAGTTGTTAACATGCCCAGTTTCACTGAAACAAGGTGAATTAAAAAAAAAAAAAAAGAAGCCACAGGGATAACAAAGCACTGACAAACAGTTAAGTAAAGTAGGCTCACAACTTCATCCTAATATATGGGGTTTTTTATCTTTCAGAGTCTGATTTGTCAAATTTGGCCAAGCTATACAGAGATGAGCGATTAAAACAGAAAGCAGAATCGCTGAAACTTGAGCACTGTGAGAAGCTCTCCAGTCTGATCGGGATGCACAAAGGGGGCTGACCGGGACACACGTGTTCTGTAGTTTTATTTATTGCTGTTTTAACTTATGGTTTTTATTTTCCTTTGTATATAAAGGGAAGGAGTTTATTGTAAAGAGTCTGAACATTCGATTCCTTCTGCATATAGTGCAGAGATGGGCCAACACAAGCTGTAGGGCTAGTGTTTGCTGTAATATGCTGTACACTACATTTGGTTCTAAGGACCAGTGGCACTTTGTAAATTAATTCCCTGGGAAATGCTATTAGTTTGGAACCTGTCTTCGTTGGTAGTTCATCTGCCATCCAAACAGCGTATGCTTCCCGGGAGAGCAGACAAATGTCCCAGCTTTCTGTATTTTATATGGACCTGCAATTCACTCGATCATACAAGCAGCATAGTTCTCAGTATTAAGTGCGCTAGCCTTCTGTACTGATACCAAGTGGATGTCCTTGCTTCTACAGTGGTTTGTAATGAGAATGTAGATGGAAGGCGGCATGTTTCCTCTTCAAGTGTAATATGCAATGCATACTTCAGAAGTGTCAAGTATCTGCTTCAGGTGAGCACTTGAGCACACTCCCAGCTTTCCCTGCCATCAATGGGACGTAACCCTGTGCTTGTCTGACTGTGGGCCCTGCCCATTCTGTTCCTTGGTGAGACAACACGCCGAGATGCCAACAGCGACATCGGACAAGAAGATGAGGGGCTGTGAATGGCACCAATTCCAATGTCTGCGAAACTGTAAAGAAAGGACAACCATATTTATTTTCTCATATGTTTTCAGTGGCTTTTTTTTAAGCTGGCTGTTTAATTCTGACTTTTATCTGCAGACTCTTCTCTCCAGCTGTTACAGGGGTCCTGCTTTTTCTGGTACAGTTTTGATGTAGCATATTTTTACTCTGTTAAGCAGTTATGAATGTTTCACTGTAGAGATTAGCAGTGCAAAGAAAAAGATCCACGTAGTACTGTCCTGTTTTTTCTTGATCCTCCTTTACAAAACCAGGCATTTAAAGGCAGGTTAAGGATGGGTTATACTCAGCAGCAGCAGAGAACAGTGTTACGCCGGCTGAGTATTAACTTCCTGAGCCGGTTTCTCTGGTGGCGTGCTGCGGGTGCATACCACATGTGGAACAAACTGTTCTTACAAAGGACATCTCCGAGCATTGCGGGCACTGGAGGTGCAGGCTTCTGCCCTACGTCCCTGATGTGGAGACTTAGCGTAGCCACAGCAGAGGCGGTGCTCACCTCTCTGATGTGGAGGTACGTGTCTATTAAAACTCAGCAAGTCTCTGGTTTTGCCCCCATTCCTAAAACTTGCTATGAGTAGCACAGGATGCCACAGATGGCCTTGGCTTAAACCTAGGAAGCGAAGTGCTCAAAAGCTTGAGATATGCCAGAATTAAAATTGCCTCTAAAGCTTAGGCTTCAAGTCTCCATGTGCCTGGGCATTACAGTGCACGGGCATTACAGTGCAGTCACATCTTAGTGCTCTGCCCATGCACTGAGAGTGTCCCGTTGGCGTGGTGCACCAGGCAGCTGGTACCAAGAGCAGAGAACCGGGACCACAGGTACCAGAAAGTGTCCTAGTGGTGTCCCTGTTCTGTCCGTGGCGGTGACGGGAGGCTGGGCAGCAAAGTAGGAGCTGGGAGCAGCAGGAAGAGAAGCTTTTCTGGTGATCTGCACCAGAGGGGAGGTGTTTGTCTTGGGTTTCAAGAGTTGGTGCTTCTGCAGATAAGATAGATGTACATGTCCCCTATATGATTACACCATAGCAACCACAGCAATGTTGCTGCTATGAAATGGTGGTGTGTTTAAAAAAAATTAACAACGTAGTGACTCCTTAAAATAGCATTTTCATGTTAATGTTTGTTCCCTATCAAGGACCGCTTGGGGAAGCTGAGCAGAGTTTGTCAGCCACTCGGGGCAGGAAGAACACCAGTAAAAATGGCATTTAGAGGGGACTGTTGTGAAACACGTTTTAGTGTGAGAGTCTGTAAGGGCAAAAGTGTTTAGTTTGATTATTCTAGATTGATAATGTGGCTGGCAGTAGGACAGGTGGCCTTAATTCTGGTATTTCCCAGATTTGAGCTCATAATATGAGTATGTATAAAAAGCAAAATTCTTTTAATGTTGCTTTTTATATATTAAATAATTTGTAGACTATATTTGAAATGTGTTAACATGGTTGGACTTTGTTCCAGGTTTGGTATCTTCCCTGTCATTCCTGTTTGACTCCCATGGCTGAAAGCGATATAGGTGGGAAGACCAAGCACAACAACTTTATTGGACCTGTGATGTCCTGTATGGAGCTTGAATTCATACATAGTATTTTGCACTTAAAATAGATTGCACCTTTCATCCAAAGATTTCAGAGTGCTTTATGGAGGTGGGAGGCCACCTGTGAGAAGCACAAAAGTCTTCTCTGTGACTAGGAAAGAGGCCAGGATGAAGCAGAAAATAAGACTGAAAGGTAAAAATATTTCAAATAGCAATAAGATGTTCTTTGTTCATAATCAGTCAAGGGTGTTATGGATGACTCTTTGCATGCCAGTGTTGTGTGCTGTGAAGAAGGGCATTTGGCTCTAAAATGTCTTCGGTGATAAAGAATTACTCACGATTATGTAAAGCACTGGCATCCTGCTCAATAAGGGGGGAAAAGAAGAAAAAGTGAAAATCTTATCTTGTGGCTGTTGAAGTGCATTGCTGTTGTTAACCAAAGGTTACTTGCCAAAATGCGATTGACTTCTAGTTATTTCTTGGGTCCCTAAAGGGAGAAGAAGGTGTTCTGTGAGCAGGCCAGGTTCACCTGGAGTGAGCACCTGGTGGTGCCAGCCATGCCGTGTTCCCCGTGTGTGGCAGTGCTGTGGGGTGCTCCTATTTCGTGGAGAATACCAGGGACTTGCAAATGGGCTTGTGTGTGTATATATATATAATTTGTTTTTTAATGAAACACTTGACATTTCTGTGCCTGTCTGTACTGTGGTAAAAAACCTGACTTTGAAACAAGAGCTAATCATGCTGTCGGGGAGTTTGTTCCATGTGAAATGGAGGCGGGCACTGAGCTCACGGCTGTCCCCGAGGCGGCGGCTCGCCCGGCAGAGCCGCGGGTGCTCCCCAGGGCCTTCCTGGGTCTCGGAGACGTGACCGTGACCCCGCCGCCGCCGTGCCGCTCCGGGCCGGGGGGCGCCGGCGCATTCCCCGCCGCGGCCCCTTTAAGAGGAGGCAGGCGCGCGCGTTGCTACGAGACGGGGAAGGCCGGGCGGCGGCCGCCATTTACCGTGGGGGGTGCGGGAGGTGGCGGCGGGGGCCGAGGCCTGGGGCTGCCGCGGCACCTCGCCGGCGCCGATCACCGTGTCCTCGCCCTGCCCTGGCCCCCGTGGTGGGGGCGCCCGCCCGGGCAGCGGGGTCGGAACCTCCGCGTCCCGGCCCCAAAACAGCACCTGCGGGGCCGGCAGGATCCTCCCGCCCCGCTGCGGGCCGGGCCCGCGCTCCGGGAGCTGGCGCTTAGCACCGCCACCTCGGCAGGCCGGGGCTTCGAGGCGGCCCCCGGCGCCCGGGCGGGCGCGGCCCGCTCTGCGGCTGCCCGCGGCAGTCAGCGCGGCGCCCAGGGACCGGCACCCCCACAGCCTCACAGCTGGATCGCGCTGCGGGCTTGGGCCGGCCCGGCTGTTTGCACTCACCCCAGGGTGATGCGTCCGACCCTGGGGTACCGAAAGCACTTCAGATGGGTCAATGCTGCTGGCATGTTTTGAATGCCCGGTTCCCTTCCGAACCCCAGAGGCAGCTTTGAAAGCCTCTGCCAAGCTGGGATGGTGCTTCCTGCTCCTCTGGGGTTGCAAAAAGAAGCTCTAGCGTGGGAGATGCATGTCCTGCTTTTAGCAGCCACAAGCAGCTGTTGTCTTCCTCCTTCCTGCCTCCCTTTTAGGCTTGCCAGCATTAAGAGGTGAGAATGCACAGAGCTGGCACAGAAACCAAGTTAATAAGCAAATGCAATGGTAAGTCTACAGGCACAATCACCTGGCTTAAGCATTAAAGTATTCAGTATTTAATTAGCAAGTCTGGCTCAGCCTGGGTCCACCTGTTCTGTAGCGTGCTTGTGCTGAACAGGCTGCTCACCCACACACCCCAAACTGCTTTGGCTGCTGGAAGGCAGGTGTGCGGGGTCTCAACCTGAAATGTTTGTATTCTATTGGTAGGTGGACCCCGGGGGGCCTCTGCCATGCCCTCCTTCCTCTTTTCCTGTGTAGAAATGCCAAGACACATTGAGGAGGGGGAATGCACCCAAGGACCAGGAGGAGGAGATGCAGACACTCGAGCGCAGGTCTTGCCCAGCAGGTTGCTGGCAGCCTCAGGCTGCAGCTGATGCAGCGAGATGGGACTGCCCCACCGGTTCCCTCTGCTTCAACAACATGCCCAGACAGGCTGTGGGAGCCTTCGGGGTGTTGGAAGAAACCAGCCAAGGCAGCAGTCCTTGCTGCAACCTGGACATGCTTTTCTATACAGCTGGCCCTACGGAGCAGGGGCTGTACAGGGCCATCCTATCTCCAGTTGGGTGCTGAGAGTGGGTGCTGGGGAAGCGGATGAACGGCTGGGTGTGGGGTGGTACTTTCCAGCCACCCTCGCAGCCTCCGGTATTGCCATACCACTTGTTGCAGCTGTTGACACTCTGACTGTTTCAGTTTTGGCAGGACCTGGGTGTCAAGAGTGAAAGATGCAGCAGGCACCATGCCTAGTGTGAGTGCTGGAAAAGAGGCAGAGGGAAGGTTTAAAGCAGTTAGACAAGTCATTGCCCTAAATCTGCCTCACACCCACTGCCAGGGCAGCAGGACCTGTAGGCAGTAGTGCAAGGATCTTTCCTTTTGTGCCCAGGTAGAGCTGCAGCGATCCTCCCACTGAGCTGATTATTTTACTTTATCCAGAGCTTTGCTAGCTCCTGCAGCCTGTGTTCCCCTTTTGCCTTCTCTGCCCGTCTTCCTCCTCGCCAGTAGCGGTACCCTGGATGCACCGAAGGCATCGGCAAGGCACCCCAGGGAGGCTCAGCAGGACACCAGTGACCCTGGGCTGGACCAACCTCCCTTTCCCACAAACTACCTGGTGTCAGTGTACCCTGGGACATGGGGCATGACCCTCGGTGGGGGAGAGGGAATGAAACAGCACCTCTCTGGGATCGGGACTGGCTGGGCACTGAGGAGCCAGCTCAGCCTAAGGGGAATTGCATGTCCTCCCTGCTGTGGGTCTGTACAATCGCCCCACAGCACTGCAAATCAGCAGCAGGTGGGGGCTGCGTGCATGTCCCCGTCCCTGCAGTGTTCCTGGCTATGCTGTGCTGGGGCCGGAGCCAGCAGTGACTCAGCAGGTGCCTACTGGGCTGCTGTGTGGGGAGGCCGTGCTGTGGGGAGCCAGGTGCGGGGGGCTCGGGGATGCTCCCGGCTGGGCCCAGGCTGAGAGCTGGAGCCCCTTCTCATAGGGACCATAGGGTTGTTGAGGTACCCAAGCAGCAGCCCAAGTTTTTGGGGTGCCACAAGCCATCCAGGCAGCATGGGGAGCTCCTCTGCTGACAGCTGCATCCCACTGGCTCCCTGGAAAGTCAGACTGTAGGGATTTGGGGATTTGAAATCCTTGCCCTTGCTCTCTTGCTCAAGGCCACTGTGTCAGTGAGCGTGGCCCACGGCAGGTCTCCTCCACTCCACGTGGCCACAAATGCCACCTACAACCATAGCCCTGCTTAGCAGTGAAGGGTTAAGTGCCAGGCCAGCTATCAGGGAAGCTTTCCTCTCCTCCTTTTCCTTGCCAAGGTTTAAATTTAGTCCCTGCATGAACCCATAGGGCTTGGGCATCGGGTTGCTCTGGGGGCTGGTAGCGCCAGGGAGCACCTGCTACTGCTGCTTCACTGCAGAAATCCCCCCAGGAGCCGGGGCTGAGCTCTGCTGGCAGCAGTCAGGGCCAGCAAGCTGCGGAGACCCTCGTGCCGTGCAGAGCGCCCTGGCTTCTTGCTTTGGGTCTCCCCAAAAAAGGCAATTAATAGCCATCCATTGTTCAACTCTTGTAAGCCCCAGAGGTGCTTAGTGCTTGGTTCGATTTCAAGCCTTGAGTTTGGTCCTGGCCACTTGCAACTCATTTTAGGGGAGCTGCTGCTTGGGGCAGGGTGGTTTTTGGAGAAGCCCACAGGATGGGGACATGCTGTCTGTGCAGCAAGGTGGGCAGAGGCACTGGGAAAGGAGCTATGGCAGAAACAGAGCGGCAGCCCGGGGCCCAGCTGTGCCCTCTGCACCGGGGATGGGACATCTTTGGAGGGGTCTGCAGGCCCCCCAGCCCCAGGGCATGACCCAGGTGCCTCTGTAGGATGTGGGGATGTCCTGGCATCTCTCCTGCAGGTTTGGGGAGCAGCAGCGTGGGGTGAGGGGGCAGGGGATGGTGCTGGCAGACCCCCGGCAGACCCCTAAGCCTGGGGGCGGAGGTGGCATCCCTGCAATGTGCTTGGCATCGCCTCCCCCGGGCTGGCACCCACTGACGTCCATGTGATCGAGGGGCTGCTCCATTCCGCCGCTGGGTCCAGCCACTGTGACAGCAAGGGAGCCAGAAGGTCGAGCCGGTGTCCCTGGTGGAGCGTCCCCAGCACCAAGGACGGTCCCCTGGCACCAGCTGGCGCACCCAGGGTCCTCCCTGCCATGATGCCCCGCAGGAAGAGGGACCCTGTCCTGCTCTCTGACACCAAGCTGCCCGGCACCAACGGCGAGGGTCCCCACAGCGGTGGGGACGGCCAGCGATCTGCATCGGAGGAGGAGGGCTACCTCCCCAGCCTCCCCTGTGATGACCTTGCCAAGAGCATGTCGGGCTCCTCCGTCTCCTCCTACCACTCCGCCCTGTGCTCAGAGGGAACTGAGACCTTCAAGGACTGCCTGGAGTTTCTGGATGAGGAGGGGACAGCCCTCCGGGATGGGGCGCGGCGGAGTCGCTGTGCCGAGGGGGCTGCCCCGGGACACTGGGCTCCAGCGGGGGCCCCCCGCGTCCCTCCGCCGCCTGGCCCCCTCGCCCGCCCGCAGCAGGCTCAGCTGTCCATCATGGCTAAGAATAGCCTGGCACCGGGGCAGGGGGGCAGGATGGGTCCCCTCAGCAGGGACCGGCAGCCTGCCACCACCACTGCCGGCAGCGGGGAGCTGGCTCTGCCCCGACAGCCCGGGGGGATGCTCGGTGGAGCGCCCAGTGATTCAGATGAGGTGGACGGCGAAGTGCAGGCGCTGACAGCCAGGGCTTTCCGCAGCCTCTCAGGTCCCCCCGGCGCCCGCCTCGACATGTGCAGCTCCCACACCTCCTCCAGCCTCTCCAATTCACTGTCGGAGGATGGCGGGCGGCCACGGCGGTGGCTGGCAGCTGGCGGCGAGTCCCAGGGCACAGTGGCAGCCCTGCATGGCAGGATGGGCTGGCCCTTCCCCACTGGCGTGGATGGGGAGCTGCTGGGTTTGCTGGGGAAGGAGCAGTTTGAGTGTGTGGACGTGGAGCTGGAGAGTGGGGAGGCCAGGAAGGGCCACTGCAAGAAGAGGACCGTCCCCAAGCGCCAGATCCTGCTGAAGAGGAAGGAGAGGAAGGAGACAAGTTTCGGCCCCTGGGATGATGGCCTGGCCCCCCAACCCTTGCCCCCGCCCAGGAAGGAGCCCCCCAGCAAGGGCAGGGCTGTTGGAGACAACTTCAGGCTCAACTACAAACAGTTCATGAAGACAGCCTCCCTGGATGCTGATGCCAGCAAGACCAGGGCGGCCTCTTGCCTTGTGAAAAATGTCCTTGCCAAGAAAATGCAGTACGAGCAGAGGATCAAGATGGAGCAGAAGGGGCTGTGGGGCAGCTCGACCTCCTCAGGGCCATCTTCCGCTGGCACCGACCTGCTGGGGGATGGCCTGGAGGGCAAGTCCAGCTCACTCTCCCGCTCAGACTGCAGCCTCTCAGCTGAGGACCTGCAGGGTGGTGGGATGCCAGTGGCTGCGGTGGCCATGGGGGATGACACCACAACCTGTCCCACCAAGGGGGTGGTGCTGAGTGAAGCGACGAGGGAGAGCGTCTGCAAGCTGAAGAAAACCTTCAATGAACTCAATGAGAGGATGAAGTACCAGGAGGTGCTGGAGGGCCACCGGCTGCCCAGCGCCACCAAGGAGCCAGTGGTGGAGAGGATCTGCTACCAGCGAGCACGTGCTTTGTTTGAAGCCCACCCTGGGGTGGGGAAGGCACTGGATGTCGCCCCCAGATTTGAGAGAGTGCCAAAGCCATGGCCCAGCTTGAAGCAGCGAGCCATACGCCCCAGCCACTCCCAAACCCTCCCCTTTGAGACCGACAGCCTGGCACTCCCCGCCACGCTACCCCGACGCCTCTTCACCTCCCGGGCGCAGGAGATGAAGCTGGTGCCACAGAGCCGGCAGGAGGAGAAGCCACCAGCAGTGCCCCGCCAGCCACCCAGCCCTGGCACCCCAGCCCGGGAGCCCCTGCTCGCTGCCCCCACCAAGCCAGAAGATAAGGGGAAGGGACGCGTCCCGCAGCCCCGTGATGTGCGTAAGCTGGTGAAGAGCAGCTACAGCCTCTGCTTCGGGACTACCGGCACATCCCATGGCACCAGGGCACCAGTCAGCAGCGGGGGACCGCCACCGGCCACCCCGCTTGTCATCCACTGCACCTCAGTCTGCCGCCAGGAACCAGCAATGGAGCCAGGAGACGGGGAGGTGCTGGCAGCTGCCAGCCAAGAGCCAACCCCAGCACATGCTGAGGGCCCTGCAAAGCTTGCTGGTTGCCAGCCCTCACCTACCCAAGGCTCCCCCATCCACATCACAAGAATCCAGGCCACACGGAGGGGGGTGGTGGCCACAGAGAGGCCACCAGCATCCCCCCAACACCGGGAGCGGAGCGAGCTCAGGGTGCCACCGCGAGCACCGACGGCTGAAGGGGTGCCGCATGTGGAGACCCACCTCCACGTCCTGGTGGGCCAGCGGCCCCCGGCGGTGGACGGGAAGGGCTCCCCGGCTCAGAGCAGCACCATGCTGCGGACAGAGAAGACTATTCTTGTCCCACCACCACCACCAAGTCCCATGGAGGGAAAGGACGGACAAGGCCATGGCTGCACCAGAGGACACCGCACTGCCGAGCGACCCGAGTCAACAGTGCAGCAGCATGGCAGCAGTGACAGTGGGGACCCCCAAGCCAGATCCCCAGCCGGCAGCAGCATGCACCCACAGCCTGGGGAACCGGTGGAGAAAAGCATACTGAAGGCAGCCGTGAGTGAGCAGGTAGCAGCAGGGAGCAGCAGCTCTGCAGGCAGCACCGGCCCCACTGCCCCAGTCCGAGATGGGGAGGCTGGCAAAGGTCCCTCTGGCCAGCTGCCAGAGCGGAGGGAGGCCTGGGAGCATTTACCGAAGTGGCCTGCAGCCACCGAGCCATACCTTCCTGCTTCACCAGCAGAGAACTCCAACTACCTAGCAATTCCTGTGAAAGCCCCCAAATCCTCTCCGATGCCAAAGCTGCCCTCAGTTCCCAACACATCCAGCATGTCCTTTGGGACCCCCATGGTCCCTAAGCCAGCCACCACACCTTTTGGGACCCCCTCAATCCCTAAGCCAGCCAGCTCATCCTTTGGGACCCCCTCAGTCCCCAAGCCAGCCAGCACATCCTTTGGGACCCCCATGGTTCCTAACATGACTAACTCATCTTTTGGCTACCCATCAGCCTCCAGCCTGGCCAGCACATCTCTTGGGGCTCCATTGGTCTCCAACGCCACCAACAAGTCTTTTGGGACCCCCTTGATCCCCTACCCTGCCAGCGCATCCTTTGGGACCCCCTTGGTCCCCAGCCTGGGTGGTGTACCCTTTGGAACCTCCTTCATCCCTAACTCAGCAAATACATCCTTTGGGACCCCCTTGGTCCCCAATCCATCCAGTACATCCTTTGGAACTCCCTTGGTCCCCAATTCATCCAGTGCGCCCTTTGGAAACCCCTTGATCCCTAACTCAGCCAACACAGCCTTTGGGACCCCCTTGGTCCCCAACCCATCCAGCGCATCCTTTGGGACTCCCTCAGTACCTAATCTGGCCAACTCATCTCTTGGGATCCCCAACCCAGCCAGCTCATCCTTTGTGTCCCCTTTGGTCACAAACCCAGTCCCCACTTCTCTTGGGCACCCATCAGTCTCCAATGTGGCCAGCTCATCCTTTGGATCCCCTTTGGCCCCTAACCCAGCTGGCACTCCATTGGAGACCAGTGTGTGTCCCCTGACCAGTGAGGAAGCACCTGGAGCAAACCCAGCCCTGAGGCCCCCTGAGGGCCTGGCTGCTGGGGAGCACCTGGTGCCATTGCTCCCAGCCCAGCCCCAGCCTCGCCTCGAGGATGCTCCCCATTTCATAAGGAGGACCGATGGTGCCTCACCGAGCAGTAAGAGCACACCAAGCCCCACCAAGCCCTTTGCCCCCCACCTGCCCATGCACCGGAAGATGCTTGTTGATCCTGACAGTGGAAAATGCTACTACATGGAGCCACCGCGGCAGCCCCAGCTGAAAACACTCTATGACCCTGAGACGGGGCAGTACTTGGAGGTGCTTGTCCCACCGGTGGCATCGCATGCTGGGCTCTACCAGGCTCCTTTCAACCCCCTGGTCATGGCCCCAGGGGTCTACGCTCCACCCTATGTGCCCTACAACAGTTTCCCAGGGCTCCCGGCAGCCCCGCCACCCACTGCCCCCTCCCCGGTGCATGCCGACCTGCCAGCTGCCAAAAACCCCAGCTTCTCCAGGACCTTCAGCCCCACTCCCAAGGGCGAGGGGCCACCTGCTGCCGGGGGTCCTGACTGTGGGTACCTGGACAGCCTGTACTACATCCCCACGGGGATGCAGGCCAGCCCCGGCCCCAGCCCCAGCCAGCCCCCTGCCCGTGCCAGCCCTGCCAGGCCTGAGAAGGGACCACTGCTCCAGATGTGACAGTCCTCGGCCAGGGACAGACCCGTGTGGCATGTCCCTTCCCATGCAGCTGGGCTTTCACCCCAAAATTAGCATCATCCCCTGCACAGGAGAGACCCCCTGCCTGCAGCTGAGCTGGCAAAGCTTTGAGGGGTAATGGGCACCAGCTGGACCTCACTGACTCCTTATGGAAACAGGGAGAAGAAGGGTGTTTTCCAATGTAAGCACCTGGCAGCCCGAGGGGGGCTTGAAGTCACAGGCCCTGGCCTACAAAAGGGACCAGACGCACTGCCCCGCCGCTTTCCCCTGTACTGCTGGTCCTGCCCCGAGGCGACTCCAGCTGGTTGGCATAAGGGGACAATGGCCCTGCCACCACCAGCCCCCCACAGCCACAGCTGCAGCGCAGACTCCCTAAAATAGCAATAAAAATGCTGAGACAGCATTAAATCCTGCATAGTCATCCCATGTTTGTATAGCCTGTAAAGGGTGGAGGTGCGAGGGGCTTCCATGGCCCCATTGCGGGAGCTGAGGCACTGGGACTCAGCAGGCTGTCTGTCCTGGAGCGCCCACTGGATGACTCCCTGGTCCCCAGGAGCAGGAGGGGACTCTGGTCAACGGTGATCCCTGAACCCCAGCCCTGAGCCCTCAGCCCTTGAACCCCAAACCCCAGCCCTGAACCCCAAACCCCTGCTCCAGCCCAGGAGGGTCCATGCCAATCCAGGGAGGATTTGGGTCGATGAAGAGGGGTCAGGTGTTACAGCACTGAATTATACCAAAAACCTCCAGGAGAGGGGACGGCGAGTTGGGGGCACCCCACACACATGCACACCCCCCGCCCTGACACTCTGGGGATGGATGGGGCCGCGTCAGCCGGATGCAGGTGTGTCGCTGCGCATCATCGCCTGCGTGCCGGCCCTGGAGGGGGTTTATAGCCGCCCCGCGCCTCTGCCCTGGCACTTTCAGCATTGCAGCAGGATGTGGCTGGCGCTGGCAGCGTGGCTGGCCCTGAACCTCCTGGCAGGGGCAGGGGCTGAGGAGATGTGCGGAGGCCCTCCTAAAGCCCCAAGCCACTCCATCCCTGCACCCCGGCTCAGCCCAGAGGAGAACCTCTCGCCCCACATGCCTGAATCCCTGCGCTGCGACGCCTGCCATGCCATCACCTTCCAGGTGGGAACTGGGGAGACGGCACCCTGAAACTGGGGGTGAGAGCACTCACGGGGATGGTCTGGTCTGGGGTGATGCTGCTGGCTTCCCTGAGGCACCGGGCTGATGGCAGCCCAAAAAAGCCCTTTGGGGCAAGCGAGCTTCCTTGCAGCTACTTATGGACTCACCACCCCCTGCAAAAGTGCTGGGGCCACAAGGAAGGGGGTGCAGATCCTGTCCCCACTTGGGAACAGGGTCATGAGGAGGCTGCTACCCTCAGCAGCTGGTTTCTGCCTTTTTCACCCCAGATTGAGGAGCAGCTGCGCAGGGCAGAGGGGAAGGTAGGCAGGAAGGCGCTGAGTGAGTCTGACTACATGGAGGTGCTGGAGAGGAGCTGCTCACAGGGCTGGGAGAGGTGAGTGGGGCGTCCCCAAGGACAAGGGTGTCCCCAGGGACGAGGGTGTCCCCAACCCTTGCCTCTCCCTGCAGCTACGGGGTGCAGGAGCTGGACGGGGAGAAGCGGCTGGCAGGGCCAGGGCTGCCAAGACAGGAGCCCATGAGCGTGATGGTGATGGGGGGACCCTGGCCCAGCAGGTAAGTCAGGGGGGTTGGCAATAGTGGAGAGGTGCTGGGCACCACCCCCTTGCTGCTATGGCAGGAGGATGCAGTGTGACCCTCTCTGGCTCCTCGCAGGCTGTCCAAGATGTGCCACAGCTACGTTGGTGAGCGGGGAGAGGCGCAAATCTATGGGGCACACCGACAGGGCCCGGCCGCCCTGCGGGAGCTGCTCTGCCATGGGGAGAAGGGAGCCTGCACCAGCAGCAAGGCTGGGGGGCCAGCCCCACCCAAAGCGATGCAGAACGAGCTGTAGCCCCAGTGCGGTTAATGCTTAATGCCCTGGTGACCTTCGGAGCCGACTTCGTCCCCAGCAAAAGCCAACATGCGCCAGGAGGTGGGCGCCTTCCCGGCGTTGCCCATCACTGGCATCACAACAATCTCTTGACGCCCAGCCCAGCCATGCCAGGATGATGCTGGTGGCAGCTGGTGCCCCACACCACCGGACCCCCCACGAGCCAGGAATTACTCTGTAACCTGCCAGTTCTAATGTTTTACCAACATGTTGCTCACGGCAGGGGCGTCCCAGCCCCGCCGGCGGTGCCAGCCCTAATTAAAGGAGTTAATAGCTGATCCGTCCCCAAGGCAGCACTCCCTGGTTTCACAACCGGCAGCCAATGGCCGCCTTCCAGCCTGCCACCCTGTGCCGCAGCCCGGGTGGTGACTAAAGTCCTTCCCACAGCCATAAAACCCCCTGTGCAGTGACACTGCCACCAGGGCCGCATCGCTGGAGTATGGGGACCCGCTCGGGAGACCTGGCTCAGCCCCAGGTGAATGCAGCAGCCTCTGTCCCCATCCCCACCCCAGCCCAATCCCCTCCTTGGCTGTATCCGGGAAAGTGGGGAGGGAAGTGGGTGGCTGGGAGTACCGACCCCAGGTGATGGCCAGCTCGGGGCCATAATACCCAGATGGGACTGACAAAGGATGGGATGAGTGCAAGGACTGTGGTGAAGCCCGGGACCAAGGGGACATACTGGGATGCTGCAGCTGGGACTGGGTGTGCCATACTTCCTGGCACCTGCGGGTTGGTCTGGGCACCCCAGAGACAGTGGGCACCCCCCTCACCCCTCCCCTGGGGACAAACCATCGTGTAGGGACAATGAGTTTTGGAAACCAGACCCCTCTCGGGGAGCAGAGCTGGTGCTGGTTGGGCATGCCAAGCCATGGCCTGGTGGCTCTCATGTCCCTGGGCCAGGGCCCATCCCTGTTCCCATGGGACACCCGGGACAACACTGACCCAGCTCCTGCCTCACCCTCACTGACAGAATGGGAACTCAGCTCTCGCCCCTGCTGGCTCCCCGCATCCCTCTGGGAAGAAGCTGTCTGCGGTGGGCAGGGTGAGTACCGGGTCACTCCCACACAGCACATCCCCCCAAATCCTTCTGTAATGCACCATTGGATGGATACCAGCCAGCCGGGACCCCTCCTCATCCCTGAGGCTGCGGGAGATCCCATGGGGCAGTCTGTGCCACCCATGGGGATAGTGTGGGGTTTCCCCACCTGCGTCCCCAGGGGTGAGCCAGGGCTGAGCTGTGCCCCCTGCATGCCAGGACCCTGGGGCAGGCACTGCGCCCCCCCGAGCAGAGGTAGACATGCTCTACAGGATCGAGGATGTGCCCCCCTGGTACCTCTGCATCCTGCTCGGCTTCCAGGTACGGCCTGGAAGGGGGTACCCCCCGCCAGCAGAGCCTGAGCTGCTGCTCCCCATGGCATGGAGCACCCCACAGCACCCCAGCCCGCTGAGCCCCCTCTTGCCCCCCAGCACTACCTAACCTGCTTCAGCGGCACCATTGCTGTCCCCTTCCTGCTGGCTGAGAGCCTGTGTGTGGGCAAGGACCAGCTCACTGTCAGCTACCTCATCGGCACCATCTTCACCTGTGTCGGCATCACCACCCTCGTCCAGACCACCGTGGGCATCAGGTAGAGCCGTGGCCCTGGTGGAGACCCCACCCCAGACTGTCCCCAGGCCATGGGCACAGGCCTCCCCTCTCGTTCCCCCCCACAGGCTGCCCCTCTTCCAGGCGAGCGCACTGGCTTTCCTTGTCCCCGCCAAGTCCATCCTGGCCCTGGAGAAGTGGCGATGCCCGCCCGAAGGTGAGGGCAGAGGGGGTGCAGGGGGACGTGCCCAGTTGTTCCCCTACCACCCCAGGGGCCACCTCACCCCCCTCCATCCCCAGAGCAGATCTACGGCAACTGGACTCTGCCGCTCAACACCTCCCACATCTGGCAGCCTCGCATGCGAGAGGTATACCCTGCCGCCACCCCCAGGGGAACCCCAAAATCGCTGGCGGGGTGCTCACCCCCTCTCTCCCCCCGCTCCATTCCCTGCAGATCCAGGGGGCCATTGTGGTGTCCAGCCTTGTGGAGGTGGCCATCGGGCTGCTGGGGCTCCCTGGGGCGCTGCTCAGCTACATCGGGCCGCTGACTGTCACTCCCACTGTTTCCCTCATCGGGCTCTCCGTCTTCCAGGCGGCCGGCGAGCGGGCCGGCTCCCACTGGGGCATCGCTGCGCTGTATGGCGTTGGGACGGGGGTGGCGGTACAAGGGCATAGGGGTGTCCCCCATGGAGCCAGAAGCATGGCAGGGCCATGAGGGACCTCATCTCTCTTCCCCCCCCAAGGACCATCTTCCTGATCATCCTGTTTGCTCAGTACCTGCGGCACGTCACCATCTGCCTGCCTGGCTACCGGCGGGGCAGCGGCTTCGTCGTGTTCCGCATCCAGATTTTCAAGATGTTCCCGGTAGGGACTGGCCAAGAGTGGCCAGGTCCTGGGGGGTGGTGTGTGTCCCAAAAATCCCCCCTTTTTCCACGCATGGATTTGCAAGCAATGCAGGGCATGTCCTCGATCTCTGCCCCACAGATCATCCTGGCCATCATAGTTGTGTGGCTGCTCTGCTACGTGCTGACGCGCACCGGCGTCTTCCCCAGCCAGCCTGAGGCGTATGGCTACAAGGCCAGGACTGACGCCCGGGGCGAGATCCTGTCCGTGGCACCCTGGTTTCGGGTCCCCTACCCCTGTGAGTGCCAGGCAGCCCTGCAGCACGCAGGACCCCCCAATAGCCTTTCACCCTGGGGGATGCAGGGACCCAGCAGAGCATCACTGGGGCTGGGGAGCACCCGGGGGACCCCAAAGCAGCACTAGTGAGCACCAGGGGGCCCAGGTTGCAGGGTCCCCCCCCCACCCTGACACCCCGCTCTGCCCTCTGGTCAGGCCAGTGGGGTCTGCCCACGGTGACCTCAGCAGCTGTGCTGGGCATGTTCAGCGCCACACTGGCGGGCATCATCGAGTCTATTGGGGACTACTACTCTTGCGCCCGGCTAGCAGGAGCCCCTGCTCCCCCCGTGCACGCTATTAACAGGTACAGTGCGCTGGCCCTGCCGGTACCCTGCGCATGCCATGGCATCCCTGGGCACTGGGCAGGGATGCCGCAGGAGAGCAGCGGTGGGGACCAGCCTATTCATGTTGCTCCCCAGGGGCATTTTCACCGAAGGCATCTCCTGCATCATTGCGGGGCTGCTGGGAACTGGCAATGGCTCCACCTCCTCCAGCCCCAACATTGGCGTCCTGGGCATCACGAAGGTACTGGGGCCGGGGAGGGATCCTGACTTGGATGGGGGTACAGATGCCATCACCTGCTGCTGGTCTCTCTGTGCAGGTGGGGAGCAGGAGGGTGATACAGTACGGGGCTGGCATCATGCTCATGTTGGGGACCATTGGCAAGTTCACGGCGCTGTTTGCCTCCCTGCCCGACCCCATCCTCGGTGGGATGTTCTGCACCTTGTTTGGTAACCTTGGCATGTCAAACCCGGGGCACCGTTATCAGCAACCCTGAGCCAGTCTGCAGGGACTGGGGGGCTGGCGAGCCTGGGGGATGCAGGGCAGGCTTTGAGGGTTCGGGTCAAACCATGGCTGGGTTTGAACACCCTTTGCTGCCTTCGTGGGCAGCCCACCCCAACGCCCAGCTCCCAGCTGGCAGCGTGGGTGTCCCTGTCCACCCGCAACCCGGCTGCCATCTCTGCTGGCAGGCATGATCACGGCCGTCGGCCTCTCCAACCTGCAGTTCGTCGACATGAACTCCTCCCGCAACCTCTTTGTGCTGGGCTTTGCCATGTTTTTCGGGCTGACGCTGCCAAACTACCTGGATTCCCATCCCAAGGCCATTAACACAGGTACCTGCCCGCCACGAAAAGCCCCAATTTTGGGTGCTTAAGAAGAGAGTAAGGCAGTTCTCATGGGCGCTTGCCCACCCTGGGTAAGCAATGATTAATTGGGCAAATCTAGCTTATTGCTGCACGCCCCGGCTCAGTCCCTGTGCTTTTGCAGGTGTCCCTGAGCTGGACCAGATACTGACAGTGCTGCTAACGACAGAGATGTTTGTTGGGGGGACCATCGCCTTCGTCCTGGACAACACCATCCCGGGTAAGTAAAGCACATGGAGCTGGGGGAGGAAACAGAAGGGGTGGGAGGCAGATTAATTTTGGTTTAGAGCTGCAAGAAGGGACTGGGGAGGAGGGATGATGCTGGGCACCCCAGCTGTGGGCAGACAGGGGCTGGTGCCTCAGCTGACATGGTGCTGGCTGCCACAGGGACGCAGGAGGAGCGAGGGCTGGTGCAGTGGAAGGCAGGAGCACACTCAGACAGCACAGCGAGGGCCAGCCTGAGGAGCTACGACTTCCCCTTTGGGATGAGCGTGGTGAGGAGGAGCCAGTGGCTGAAGCATGTGCCCATCTGCCCAGTCTTCACAGGGTTTAAGGCGCGGGCAAGGGGCCGCGATGCAGCAGTGGCGGCAGCAGACGTGCAAGATAATGCAGACGGGCTCTCCGTGTGCACGAAGGTCTGAGCAAGGGAAGGCCTCACACCCTGGCGCCGGAGTAGCTGAGCCGAGCTCCCATGGGTGCTGTCGGAGTTCATTAGCACTCGCCAAGTCCAAGGGCAAGGCTTCTGGTGCTCGTCTCAAACACAGGGCTAGGGAAACTCAAAGGTGCCTTTTGGAGACATCTCAAGCTCCTGGGGTACCTGCCTGGGGACCGCCACCCCCGTGTCGTTGCTCCACCTCAAGCTTTAGCTGGCTGAGACTGGTTCAGTTCTTGCTGAAGCTCGCTGGTCACCATCGGAGCCAGCCAGAGCCCCCGGAGCCATGAACTCCCACCTTGTGGGAATTTTCACACTGTGCCCTTGGCTTCAGCAGGGCTACCCGGCAGCTGAAGCAAGCTCTGTGCTGGGTACAGTGTCCAGACCAGTTGGACACCTATTTAACATCATACATTAAAAAAAAAAATTAAAAATTCAAGCCCACCTGCCCTACTGGTGTCTTTGCTGTGTCCTGCGCTGCTCCCTCATCCCTTCTGCATTTTGGAGGCTCCAGCAGCTTTCCACACTCCCTCCCGGGCTGCCCAACATGGACACACGCCAGATGTTTTCCAGCCCTAGCAACCATGTGTTCAGTGGCACCGCTCAAGCTCCAGTGCAGCAGGAGAGGTGGTTCAGCACCAGCCCTTGGCACACCCGTCCTGCTGCTGAGGGCACTGGACAGCTGGCTCCATCCCTGCCGCTCCGGCGAAGCATTGCCTCCTGCAGCCGGTTGGTTTTAAGCAGCATGTGCAGTAGGCAGCCGATGGCCTCAGTGCAATGGCCGACAGAGTCAAACCCATTTCTGGGCTTGGGTTTAGCACCAAAATCAAAAGTTGAAGCCAGCACTGCATGATCATGGTCTGTCTGTGCTAGCGTGGTGGCATGGCCACACGCTTGCTCCCCAGCCTGAGTGAGAAGAGCAGAAGTGAGAAAGCCCATGGGTTGAGGGAGTTTAGTAAGTGAAGAGAGGGAAAAAAATAACCACCAAAAAATGACAAGTGATGCAAAGGCACTCACTCACCACCTCCCACAAGCACAGTGATGCCCAGCCAGGCTCTGAGCAGCAGCAGGACCCCCCCTCTTCTGATGCCCCAGTTTTGTTGTCAAGCATGATGCTACATGGTGTGCAATACCCTTTTGGTTGGCTCTGTCCCCTCCCAGCTTCTTGCCCACCCAGCCTACTCACTGGGGCCCGAACAAGAGAAAGCCCCGATGCTGTGCAAGTACTGTTCAGCAACAGCCAAAACACAGTGTGTTATCGACTGTTGCAGTCACAAACCCCAGACACAGCAGGGCAGGGGCTGCAACACAGAATGGCAGCTCCATCGTAGCAGAGACCACGGGGAAGTTCACCTCTCCAGTAAGCCTCCCCATGTTATATAGTTGGCTGGGATATGGTGGGGGGTGGGAACCAAACCAAGGTAAAGAAACCAAACCATGGTAAGGCTGGCTGTTTCACAAGCTGGCTCCTGGCAACAGCATTCAGTTGCCAATCACCCCAAGCTCAGGCTGAAACACTGAAACCCATGAGGAAGCTCACAGACAAGCAACTGCTGCCAGCCATGCAGGGGTTCTCTGGTGAAACTCCCACTCCAGCTAAAAATAAGCTGGGGCATGGTAGCATGTTATTTCCTGACCTTCTGTCTTTAGGTGCTCAAGTCTAAACTATTTCCAAGTCAGTGGAAACACCAGAGTAATTTTGCTGCTTCTGGAAAGGCCAGCAGATTTCAGAAGGTTAGGAAGGGGGAAGGTAACACGCAGGAAGGAGCCCGGGATAATTGTCATTAGCATTTTGCAGAGCAACAGTAAATGAGTTGGTCTGACTAAATTCCTCCGAGAGGGGCTCCTCCACCTGGAGCAAGACTGACACAGCAATGTGGTTATGCTGTAGGCTAACACCTGCATAAAGGCTTCATCTCACTCTTCCTGTTCTGCAGTACTGCATAGTTTCTGAAGTGTTTCCATTTGGTTTAATTGGAGCTTAAAAAAAAAAGAGAAAATATATTAACAGCAAGGCTGGGCAAAGTTATGAAGCAAGAGTGGATCAGACTCACAGCCAAGGACTGCTGGCGGCTGTTACTGCAGCCACCACACAACTCACCCACACCCTCCTGCAGCTCTCTCAGGTTCACAGGAGCGAGCGTGCTCCCGCTCCAGCAGTCACCGTGCCAAAGCCTCCGACAGCACGCGCCACGCAGTGAGCAGGCTTTATATAGTGCCATCAGCTGTTAACTAGGACTGCCCGTGCTGCCAGCAGCAGCGGAGCTGAACTGGGATTAGCAGCGGTGAGAATGAAGGAAAATATGCCCAGGCAGGCGCATAAAGCAGGAGGAAAGAAATAAAAGAGCAGTCAGGGTCCAACCTCAGAGGAATATTTTGGGCTATCATGTTACAAACAGCCTCACAGGCGCCATATCCATAACGCCACCCCTTTCCTCCGCACCATGCCAAACGAGTTTCCATGTGAGACGTAGATTCATGAGACGGCCACCACATCAGTTCTACTATTATTTATTTTTTTAAATATTTTTGAAAAAATATAATTTTTTTACAATATTTTCAACTTAAACACTATTCACACTGAACACGTATGGCAGCTTAACCTACCCGAATATGAAGTTTAAGAAGCCAAAACTGTTCTAGCTTTATTAAAAGAAAAAAAAAAAAGTTGTGCTGTAGACTATTGTGTAGTGATGATTAAACAAAGCAAGGGAAAAGCACCACTCAAATCACTAATGCTAGGGTTTCCTTGGTTAAATCCAGCTATAATGTTGTACGCTAAAAGTTACATAGGCAGTGCTATGTACGTATCTGGGTTCTTGGAAGAAATTGTGATGAAACGCACATCTCCTTTAACATTACCGGGAAGTGGAACGTTTCTAACATAACATACTGCAAAGTACAGGGAATTTCTTCCTTCCAATCGCCTGGATGTTAGTTCAGCAGCTGAGATCTACGACTCTGTACAGGTCTGTAAAATTTCTGTTAAAGCTCATCCTGCTTAAAAGGAGCATGAAGTTTATTAAGGGGGAAAATTAACATTAGTAACAATACTGATATTTCAAAGGAAAGTTAGCTATTTTGCATAACAATCAGATCTCCTTGCTTTCATTTTTAAGTTAAGGCATTATCAGGTGCAAACCAGCACCAGTTAACATATCTTTAGTTAAAAACAGACCATCCATAGCAAATTCCAAGTCCTATTTAAAAAGACAGAGTCTGCAGAAGGTTTTATTAACATGGTACTTTGTCTCAACTTGACTGGTGCTTCTTACCTCACTGTCTCACTTGCGGAGAGCCAGGGCCCAATTATATTTCCATTAAACTTTTGACAGATTTACTTAATAACAGTCTCAGCACTTTTATTGAGCATGCAAGACTAACAAAACTTTGGCAATGCATAAGTGTAACACAGTGACAAGAAGAGAGAGCTTTTACAATTAAATCTCCTAATACTGGCTTCACAGTGTGGAAATTGTGCTACATCCACCGAGAGAGGGCCCAGTCTACTCAAATATTTAAGTACTTCACCCCAGGAACAAACTCCTTTGCGTTTGGATTCAGATTACTCTTGACCTGAGGAAGGGAAAAACAGAAGTTGAGTTGAACCATTGTTTTCATCCTACATTTTCAAGCTGAATACAATACTAGGCAGACAGCATTAGGAACAGCTTACAGATTCAGACTAACAGTCAGGCGTATAATAGCATTTTTGCATATACCAGAAGTCTTTCAAATCACTAGAAAAGCCCGCTCCTCTGTGCCAGTACCTGGATTATCCATCCTTCCTTAGCACGACCTGGACACTTCAGTCAGGTAAGGGCTCAGGGAATAAGAAACAAGAAAACCACGGGGATGCATCAAATACAGCAACTTCACTTAACACTGAACTAGCCTTTTCTGAGGTTGAACTGTTAAAACACACCATGAAATTTTCAGATGTTGCTTATTTAAGCAAGAGGAGACTTGTCCCAGTATGTTAAGGCACTTGTGCGAATTTAACGTATATGAGCATCGCATTGATTTTTTAAAATTTCTGTGTCTGTGACTCCCCTGTCCTCCCACTTGCAGGTCCGCTGCTCTACAATGGGCATCCAGCATCTCCAGAAGGAACTCTTTATCATAAACAAAGGGAGGTTTAGGCTTTTCTGTTCTTAATTGAGTCTAAAATAGCTGCCTGCAGCTGCTTAAGCTTGGAAAAGTAGGTGCTTGCATCCGCATTTCACAGCAGTTGTGACATGAGGATCCGTTTTTTTTTTTTTTTACTTTGTATCAGTAACTTCTATATTGTTAGGGAAAGTAAGTACACACCACTCTTCCCTTTTAGTTAAGCTCTGGACAGAAGTCATACAGCAAGAAACAGGGAAATACAGTTTAGCTGCTTTCTTCTTCCTTAGGATTTCTATGAAGAGTTCTGCCGTGGTTCACACGATCCAAACCAGACCTGAGAACGCGGCTTGTACCTACCCAACACATTGACAGGTGCTGAATTAAACTTTCACTGTCCTGTCACCAAATGGTACTGCACAAGGTCAGGGTGCTTCTCTCACTGCCTTTCTTTCAAAACATACTACGCCTACCCAAAACCACTTGAATTTATGCCATGGGCTAGAAAGGTACCACATGGTTATGAAGAAAACCACTGAATAGGTCACGTCACTCAAAGAAACATCCCTTACCCAACTGTTCCACATTTCCCCCTCCACCATAGCCAGGCATGGTTAACGAGTCTCTGGCCTATGTGTAAAGGATTTTCTCTTGCCATTATCGGCAACAAATATCAGCCTCGGACAAAGAGAGATATCAAGCTTTAGAAATATGATGAGAAACTGAATTTACCACCAGATCCTCCAGTGATGAGCTGTCACTGATAACAAGGTCATTGAACTGGTCCTGGATTTGATCCATTGTTTGTGGGAGATCACGGGCTGGAATAAACCATTCGTGCTCCTCCTCTTCTTCCAGCATCTCCTGGAAACAGCGCTCAATAAATTCTTCCTCCCACAATTCCTCTTCGATCTATACAAAGAGAAGAAACCGCTTCATCAACAAACTTTTTGAGAGCTTGTGTCTTCATTCCAAGGTTTGTGTGCCTAACTGACCTTCTTTCTTTCTATGCAATAGGACTTCTAGCAGAACACCATGCTTGTACTGCAGGAAGGCAGTCAGCTTTGATTTTTTAACGTAGAAAAGTGCTTTGTCCCAGGAGCTTGGGTTGCAGTTAAAAGGGAATGGCAGGAGAACCCCTCATCCCTAGCTCTTTTATTTGCAGCTTGTTACAAGCTCAAGAAGGAAAATGTTGGTTCCAACTGAAAATTTCAGTTGTACCAACTAGTCTGGACTGAACTCACTGGAAGTATGAGGAAGGAAACCAGGGACAACCCTTGCAGCCAGGCACACTCCCTAGGAAAGTGTCCTGCAAGATTCTTGGGGAAAAAAAAAAACAACCACTGCCTGTTACTTGGAAAAGCATCATCTCCTTGGGTGTAGATTATGCGCTCACCCAATGTAGTTCTCAGGAATTCCACAAGATCTTAGCAGTTGTTAAGAATGCTGACCTGCTGTACTATAAGCAGGACAAATCAACTGATGCAGAACTGACACACATTGCAAAGATTAAAGGAAAGTTTTGCTTGGTTGTTCTGTAAACAAGCTCTGGCGGGAGTTCATCCTTACAAATTGTCTGTGTCCTTCATCACAGTACTTAAGAGTGGAAAGCAGGGAAATAGAAGGTGGTGTGAATGACTCACCAGACTTAAGGGAATGGAAAAATGATTCAGTTCACTCAATGGAAGCTAAAACAAGTTTTCCTACCTATCCATCACTCTGAAATCAAAGACGTACTCAATCCTAAAGTGGAAATTCAGTTACATACCACAAATACCAAGTCAAAAAAGTTCACACCAGAGTTCAGGATTCCTGTAAAATCTAGGTCCCCTGTGCTTGGGGCAAACACACTCACCAGCTCACTTGGTGCTCAAGACACACAGCTCTGGGGAACAGGGACTCCTCACCATATGCGCTAAGCCACTGTCCAGACAATTCAAACCCCGCACAAAACACCAATTTAGTGATTTCCCCAGTAAAGCACTCCAGCAAGGACAGCAGTCTCCAATCAATCCTCCTTGTGAGGCGCTGCCTCCGTCCTGCATACGCGCAAAAGGCAGACGTGGGCACACAGCCACAAGCTAGTATTACAGCAGAGGTTGCCCAGCTCCAGGTTTTTTGTTACATGGTTGTACACCTACAGGTGCCTCCTATGGCAGCTCCAGAAGTACTAAATAACATTTAATACCCCAGATGTCTTGAAATTAATATTGTCTTTTTGTACTTTCCAGCCGAAGTTTAACTTGCTCGGGTTCCCACAGAGAGAGGTGCCTGCAGCAGCAGGTGACCAGGCTACCCCAAGGTGTTTGCCTGCCTGAGTAAGACCATTCTCCCCTCATGCTCCCATCTTTCCTTCTCTCCAAAAATGGAACATGTACCTGAAAAACAGTTCATTCACGGCACAACTCTCAGCTCCTTCCTCAAGGACTACACGTCCTGTATGCTAACTACAGTACGGCCCCCAGGAGGGAAAACCCACCTAACAGGAAACAACACTGAGACCATCCTGGCATATGCACACAAGAATTTAGATTTTGTGAGCAACCTGAATTTCAGATTAGCTTTGTGTCCTGCTGGCACCTTAAAGAGAGAGCAGCAGACATATCGTATTTCAGAAGCTCAGAGTTCAGCACAGCCATACTGTGCTGGAGTGCAGAGAAAGCAGCTATTTGAGTACAAAGATCAAGTTTTAATTAAGAAAGGGGCGGTAGAAAGAGGTAGGCTTTTCCCAGCCTCCACAGGAGAGGAAACCGTGTCCAGATGCAAGGTGAAAGATGAAGTTTAGGCTTCTTTCCAACCTTATTGCGAAGGCCAGCTGTAAGCCACTTAAATATTAAGCAAGCAACAGGACTGCCACCCAACAGCTATGTCCACCAACTCCCTTTGGAACAACAGCCCTGTTGATGAGGCAGGCATGTACCTGGATGCATCCAGTTCAGAACTACAACAGCTGGCATGTTTGCACATGTAAAACCTCCGCAGCTCAGCAGCCTAGCAAGATCTGTCCCTTCCAAAGTGCCGCATAAAGTCTGTCAACTATTTTTTCTCCTTCTCACAGAAGTAGGGAATGAATGGATGCATGAGAACAAGCCACACTTCCCAAATTTTCCACCACGATTACAGAAAATAGGCATTTACTGCCAGAAAAACTGCGATCTGTCTGTTCCCCTCATTATTCTAGTACGCCTATCTAAAAACCCCATCTCTAAAGGATTCCCAGTCTTGTACCCTGGTTGCTAAGCCACAGTACCTCTCCCTTCAGCTAGAAAATGGTAAAGCACATCATGAGACATTTATAGAGAGAAATGACTTGCCTGCCTGTTAAATTCCTCTTCATTCTCCATCCACATGTACTCTGCAAAGGGATTGTCATCTTCATGAGAATGACCATTTATAATCACATCTTCACTGATGATGCTTGGGCTAGTACTGCTGCGACTTGGATCTTTCATGGCTACGTCTTTGAGTCAAAGTCTGCAATGAAGAAACGCAGTGATTAGAGACATGTGGATTCACTCATCACCCTGTTTCTGCATAAGCCCAGCCCAAGGGAAGGCTGCACCTGTATTTGAAGGCTCCAGGTAGAGCCTTACTGTGACCGCAGCAGAGGTGCTCTGCTCATCGCAACAAGTGAAAGATTATCAGAAACACCATTTCCATTGCATACAGATTCGAGAGACAAATTGATTTCCTAAAATTAAACCCCACCAAATCAGCAAATGCCAAGCACCACAGCCAATGAAAAGTGATGGAAAAAAACCAAACAGAAAGCATGCATACTTGCCAGTAGGGAAGGAAGTATTTAAAGGTGAGGTTAAAGAAACAAAAGAAAAATTTGTTTTCCAAAATACTTTTTAAGCTCCCACCTGAGTTCCAACAAGCACCCCTGGAAATGAACTGCCCAGTGTCCGTACCGTTTCAGAGTGGGTGGGCAACACTTCAGGGGAATTTCCAAGGATACCCATGGTAGGGGAAACTTCAGTGCAACTTTTAGCTTACCCAAATTCAGTTACAGGGCATTCTGTGTGATCGCATGAACCAACTGTCACGACCACTGGGAAACCTTGGAAGTGAGGCAGAAACCATTATGCACCGATTCCTACAGAGCCAGGCTGGCACAACAGTTCTTTCAAACTGTTCAACAGTTCTTACAGCTACTACATTAGCAAAAGCCCACTGACTGGGAAGCTTCAGGTAAAGGCAGTGAAAGAGAGTACATGCTTGCCTCTCATCCCACCTCATTAATATGGATTGAGCCACACCTGGAGAGCACTCAACATTTCTGCCCATGATATGTGATATCGCAACACCCTGAACTCAAGGAATGAAGGTACAGTTGGCAAGCATGCTTTCTTCTACCTAACCACAACCAAAAGCAGGACAAAACCTAAATTTGGTCTGAATCCCTGTCATAAGAATGGTATTGGAACCTTTCCGTCAGGCCCATAAGCCTGTGTGAAACTTGTAACTCAAGTTCAGAGACCCAAGTCTGCTCAGAGGCTAGGTTCTAACTGAAAAGCTTACTTGTGCTATAAAGTAAATGAGACAATGCTGCTGGTTTTTCCCTATACCATGCTTAAGTACAGATATCAATACTGGATACAGACAGTGTTAGTTTCTTAACAGTATACAAAGCATATGAGGCAATGAGCTAAAAAAATACCAACACAAAACACAAACTTGAATGTTTTTCCAGTGCTAAAAATTTGAATGAAACGATGCAGCAGTGAGAGAAAACATTTTTATTTTCTTCTCCAATCAACGTTTTAACTCATTGTCTGCATACCAAAAAAATGACTTATTTGGAGAGGAGAGTATCAAAATATAGCCTTCATTGTTATTAAGAGTACAAGGGCTTATCACAGAGCAGCTCATATTTTCTATTTCAGTTGGTCCTATTATCTATGGAAGTAATGCAAGTTTTGGTTCCAAATGTATTCTTATAATAGCAGGTCAAAGGCTCGTCACATCCAAATGATCACTTAAGAAAAGCACAAAGAAAAAGAAACTTGCCTGGTTTGCTCTCTTCAAGGTTTTTAAATCAAAGGCAAACCCAAGTACGGAAGTCACTTTAGCTCCCTAGGAAGTACAACAAATGAGACCAGAACCCGGGTATTCTAGCAAGAGAACACAGGTTCTTTTTGATGTTCTTTCAAAACAAACTTGCAAAGGATTATTGGCAGCATTTAATATAAAACAGGAAGACACTGCATTTAACACCCCAATTCAAGCCTGAAATTGCTTTAAGCAACTTCAGCTGTTCACAAGCTAACAAACAGGACAGACAAAAAGAAATCAAAGACCTCAGAGTCTAAAAAGCCTAATTTCTCCACCACCACCCCTCATCCGCACCTTTTTTCCCCACTAGCAAGTGTTTTCACCTTTTCTTTTCTGGAGTGAATCTTAATATTCCACTGGGCTTTCTGCACGGCAACAATTTACACTATAGGTGAATAACTGTATTAGCAGTGTAAGGTACTCGGGGCAAATTCCAGGCAACTTCTGTACGAAGATGACTGCACCCAGGCAAGACCATAAAAGCAAAAATATTTTAAAAATACAAACACAAACCCTACTTGTTTCTGTAAATGCCTGAAAGGTTAATTTCTTGAATCATGGGCTAGTTTTCTAACTCCTTAAGTGTTACCATAAAACACAAGCTATTTGCTTTAGCAAGGAGGGAACAGAAGTTCAGTGGTTCACATTTGGACTGAAACAACTCTTTCCATTACTGCCCAAGGACGATGTGGATGATTATCTTCAAGAAAGATCCGAGGCTCAACCTGAATATCCAAAGTTTATCTGATGAAGCCCTAAGTCCACTTGTGTTTTCCCACAGGAAAACATGTCAACGAACACTTACCCTGCACAGTTAGGAAGCCCCAGGCCAGTACCTTACTCACAGCATTCCTTGTAATTTGATTTTCTGCACCTTGTAATAAAATACGCTGTATAGGGAGCTTTCCATTTCACCATTTCAAGATACAAACCAGTTGGCATCTGCGAGGACAAGATTAGTCTCATTTCACCGGTACTAGATACAGGCTTTTTAGCCATCAGCTACAGGCAATTCTGAGGAGGAGAGCCAAATGCCACTTTAGTCTTGCAAAAAAGTCACAATCTAAGAAGGCTGCTGCATAAAAACAAGCCACAGTGACAGGCTACACTGCTGTTGTGAACAAAAATAATACATTTTCCATCTGGGAGTAGGCGGAAAGCAGAAGATCTCAAAGCTCTTTACACTAGAACAGGAAATAGAACATTAGTAGTCCTAAGGAACAGAAAATATAGAGAACTCTGCCACAGTGATACGATTGGAGATCCAGCCCCAAATTATGCAGCAATTTTGGCAGAGGTTGGGGGCAATACAGGAAGAACAGTGTAAGTGCATACGGAAAGACAGAAAAAAAAAAGATTATCTTCAGAATGAAGTCAGAAATCAAAAATCCTGTAGCAACAGGCCCTTTCAGTTGACTTAGTGTTTTCTATATGAAGCACAGAACTCATTACTCCAGATCATGAGGGCCCATTATTTTTCCTGTTTCTCTGAATTTTGCTGCTTTTATAACAATGAAGAGCCCTAGACCAACCATCATTAAAATTCAAAGCTTTGCGGTTGAAGATTTTGCATTTAAACCCCAATCACGAAAGAAGATTATCTACCGCCTACTTCAGAAAATAAGGTCGATGGGCCTAATTCCACAGAGCAAAACCCAGGTCCGTACACTCGATAACAAAAAATAGAGAGAAAAAAATTAAGGTACTTGCTTCAAGCACCCAAAAGCAACCCAGAAGGGCAAGTAGCACATTAGGATTTTAGCATAAGCTAGAGTTTAAGCAAAGGTGGTGCAGCAGGGAGTGTTTTGAATTTCTGCAGAAGACTGTGTTATTTGTTTATTAACTAGCCCTTACTCTTGTGAGTCAGGAGTGCCGGCCAAGTTTCTTGTTATTGAATTAGATTAGCAAACGGCAGTTATCAACTAATCTGGTTATACTCCGTGTAATAAACAGGTTTCCCAACCGAATTTGTGTGGGACGCCGATGCTATCTGACACAAACGCTTCAAAGCATTGCACTGGAGTTTGCTTGAGAACAGCCGACTCGCTTACACAGCACCCCTGCACCGACACTGAAACAAACCGAACCCAAGCAGGCTGTGAAGAGCGAGGCCCTGGCCGAGAGGGGCGGCCCCGCCGAGCCAGGCAGGCTCAGCGGGGAGCGGAGCGCTCGGGCGGGCAGGGTTTGCCCCCCGCACCCCGTCCGCATACCGATAGGAGCCGCTCTGCCCCGGCGGGTGCCGGGCGGCCCCCGGGGCAAGCGCGGCTCCACCGATGCCACCGCGGCTACGGGGGCGGCCGCCTGCCCGCTTCGGCGACAAACACCCCGGAACGGCCGGCCCCCGGCCCCGCCGTAGGGGGTGCCGCTCCTGCTCCCCCCCCACCCCGCTTTGTTCGCCCACAAGGGCCGCCCCCGCGGCGGGGGCTCCCCCCGCTCCCGTCAGGCCGCGCGCCGCCGCCCCCCGCCCCCGCCCCGCAGGACCCGGATGGAGCTGGAGACAATAAAGACGGCGCCACGGGGCGGCCCCGCCGCCGCCGAGGGGGGAATAGGGGGGTGGGGCGGGCTCCGCTGCCCAGTGCTGCCTCAGGGGAGGGGGCGGCTCCCTCCGCCTCTCCCAGCACCCCCCGCCCCCACCCCGGGGCGGCTGCGGCCCGGGGCTGCGCGACCCCACCCCACGCCTCCTCACCTGCGGGCAGAGGGAAGGGCCGCGGGTGCGCACGCCGGCTCCGAGCTGCTCCGCTGCCTGGTCCCCACTTGCTGCCGGCTCCGCTCCGCTCCGCGCCCGCCGCCCCGCTCCCGTCCCAGCGCCGCAGGCCGCCGGACGTGAAATCACTTCCGCTACCTGCGTGACCTCCTAGGCACCGCCCCTCCTGCCCGGAAGCAGCGGCGGCCCGGCAGACGGAGGCCTCGGGGCATGCCGGGACCTGTAGTGCGGCCTGACCGCCATTTCGCGCAGCGGCGCAGAGCATGCCGGGAAGCGTAGTTCGCTGGGACGTGGCAACCCTCCATCTTGTGGCGCCGGCTGGGATGGAGGCGGCGTGGGGGCCACTCCTCCTAACAACGAGGTAGTCACCAAACGCCCTCCCGGGGAACCAGCGGCACCATAGCGAGGGGGGTGCTGCAGCCTGTGCGCAGCCCGGGTAGCTGCAGCCTCGCCCCCTCCGGGTAGGCCCGCGGGCAGCTTCTAGAGGGAAGAGGCCTAGGGGAGCGTTACCACATGGGAAAAACCTGCCCGGCCGTGCCTCAAGGACTCCCCATCGTTCCCACCCTCCCTCGGAGAACTCCAGCCGACCCAGGGGAACCACCAAGTCCTGGGCTTCAGAGGGGGGGAAAGGAATTTAATACTTTCTGAAAAACACACGGTCTATAAAACGTTTCCACACTAAACTCGTGCATTTTTGAAGCTATTAGAAACAAGTTGATAACGGTCCTCTGATCCTCACAACCTCTTAAAAAGCAACAAAACTAGCCTTTGTTCCATCCAAGCCTCTGATGAACACAATTTGCCTCCATGAGGAATGAAAACAGAGTGTTCGTGTTCGAAAACTACCTCTGCTCGACACCTGCCTTGGTACAAAGGAGGGGTAAGCTAACCACCACAAGCAGGAAATCTTTCCCAACAGCAAGTCAGGAAAGGTATGGCAGAAAAATGTTTCTGGGTGCAACTGCAAAGCCCAAAAGTGTATGCTGCTGAGGACTAAGTTGTACAGAAATAAGTCACCTTCGATAACCCTGAAATCCATTACTGGTTAAAGAGTTACCATAGGCGAACAGTTTTTTTCTGGCTCAGGAACAGTTAATGAGCTAGCACTGTATGGACCAACTTCCTCAGCTTAGCTCTTCACATTACACCACCTGTTAGGCTGGAAAGTCTCCTGCGCTATCAAAACACTCGCGTAGGCTGCCTTGTGGGCAGGAAAGGGGCTAACTAAGGATGCCGATTTCATTAACGTTTCTCTGCTTAGCCCTTTCCTTCCTTCCTCTGAAATTTTAGTAAGGGATAACCAACTCTACAGAAAGTCTGGGTTTTCTCAGATTTTCTGGGACTGATTCTCCCTCGATCAAGCTGTTTATACTGACTTTATTGGTCGCCATTACTGACTTGTTTCCAGAGCCTGAGAGCTTTATCTCTACAGCCTGTCATATGCTTACAAAATACTTACCATCTCACCACATACAACCTTAAAATACCCCTGCAAGGATCATCCTTAAAAAGAAGAAAAAAAATCTACTCTGCTTTTACTACTCTTATTTCTGCAACTATTTCCAACTCTGTTTTAATAAATCCAGCATGACACATAGCTTTCTCATCTACAATGGAAGCTTCATTTTCTACTTGCTTCCCACGGTGCTCAGCAAGCCCAGGGCCTTGTTGCACCTCTGCTAAACTACACACAGGGCAAAGAGGCAACAGCCTCTAGGGTTACTCTTCTGAGTTGCAACTCATGTATGAAAGCTGGCATCTAAATCTCAGAGCAGTGCAGATACAATTATTTCCAAAGAGTAAGCAGCCCTTAGCAAGACCACATATCAATCTGCCACCAAAGTGTGTTCCTAGCATCTGTCCTCAAGATCAAATTATTCTGATGCCTTCTTTTAATCAGAAATTAGTGTAAGGGATGTATTCTCTCCCTGTCCTTTGCATGCAAAACAGAAGACATTTTGCAGAAGCAAATTAGGTTTGTATTACTTTCTGATTTATAAAAGCATCATGTTGCACATGTACATACACCTTATCAGGGTGTTTAATAAAAGTACATGCATTAGGCATCTAACATCCACTGATGCCAGAAACAGAGCAGATGTGAGCAAGGGATTTTTGACTGCATTTGGACTGTGCTGCAAGTACTTTACTCCTGGGAATTCTTTAGTACCAAAACATAAACAAGATGTAACATCCTCCTGCAGCTTAATCTCCAGCAGTTACTCAAGTTAGCACCTGCAAGAGGCTGAGGACACTAGGTGCCAGATCACCAAATAGCACAGCCATTTAGGATGCAGGCAATAGCTAAGGAACGAATACTTTAAAAATAAAACAGAGTTGTAATGTATTGAAATACTAATCTCAACTGTGCATGTTATAAGGAAACAGTATTACAGTGCCTTGGGAGGACCTTGAGAGAAGGGACATGACTGCCAAACACAGAGACTGCTTTGAAGTCAGGTCCTCTGCTTGGGTGTTGAACAACAGTCTCTTGGAGACAGACAAATGATAAATGTCACAATAAGCAAGTGCGGTTCCAAGTACATCCTTGTGACTTAGCAGCCTTGCAGTGGGTTTGACTGTTGCTTGCACTTTCTTTCAAGGGCCTAGGAAAGCTGTAGAGTAGTTTTAAGACTGCCTCACTGCATTACATTTAATTGATTTGATATAAACACAAATAAAACTTTGCATACTAATGACTGCCATGTACAAAGCAGTAACTTATCTTCGCACTTTTACAAAAATTATTCACTGCATGGTAAGATTTTATAATTTGGATATGCTAACTAAGATATGTGCCATTAGCTGCTTATTAGCATTTCACCACTCTATACAGAGTCCCCAGAGAAACTGCTATTATCACAGTAGGAGAGGGTTGAAGTTATACTTAATTCTTGCACAAAAGTGATTGCACACCTCCCCTTTTTGTGAATATGCGACAGCAGAAAGTTACAACTAGAAAGACAAGGTATCAAGGCTTTACTTCCACAAAACACACCATCTTGTGTCTGCTAGATATATTTGCTTAAGTAGATTAACTTCTTCAAGATTCAGCCTCCTACATTTCAAAACTCTTCTTAGCACTGAAGCCTCCCTGGTGGCCAAGAGGCTCAGGTTGAAAGAACTGTCCCTAGTAATTTTCATCCACATGAATGTGATGTGGCTTGACCTTCAGCTTTGATGAAAAATACCATAAAACTCAAGAAATAAAACTGTCAGCAGAATATACCTACCAGTGTTTTAACAAGTGATACTTTAATTTGTTTGGAAACAAAAGAGATTTTAGGAAAGAGAAAAAAGTTATGCAGTAAGCTGCTAAATCACAGTTGTTAAAACATGCAAATTTTAAGAGAGCTAGAGTTTCAGTGTGGTATCATGAACACAGGAGTAGAGTTCAGTAGACACATTGGTTAACATGCCAAACATCTATAACAAATTACTGGTGCCTAGCTTTGTTTATTGGTAAATCACTTTAGTAACCTGAATTCACAAATAAGCAGTAAATAACAAAAACTACAGATAAACACAAGTTACACATGCAAATTCCTGTTCACATATCACATGTGCAGGTACATTAAGAGCACAGTTCTAAAGATTCTTGACAAAACCAGATTTTAACAAAAACTGTTTTAAAATGCAGGTATGAAAAAGTTACATGTGAAGAATATAAAGATACCTTTTTACATCTCAGGACTCAAATGCTGCTTTTGGATAGACTAGGGATCTATGACAGCTACAAGATTCAAGTAAAAGCAGGAAGAGCTTAAGGAAATAATACTGGTCAGAGGAGAATGGGCATTTACTTTTCACTAAAAATACATGGAATAGTTGAATAGGAAAGTCTACCAAGGGCTTAGGAAAAAAAAAATCACAAAGTTGTAAAGCTGACTAATCACTAATTTTCCTATTTGCTATATAACAGCAATGACATTAAAAGAAACTGCAATTCAACATTTAAAAATGCAACTTACATTTAAAGACTTTTCAAAAGTGAAATGCAATGACAGGCTTACACTCGAAATTAAATATCTGCTAGGCTCAGACTGAAATATGGAATGTTCTAGATAAAATAAAAATACAGCATTACTTTTTATTCTTTATTGAGAATGGAATTGAAAGACAATTTCTGAAGCTTGAAAGTAGTAAATTTCACTTAAATGAAGTTTTCTTCCCATAGATGAGCTTTCCACAAGGGTGCAAGATTTTTCTTTAATAGCTTGAAGTGTCAAAACAAAAACTTGTTGCCATTCTCACGTTAAGAACAAATTTTTGTCATTAACTTAACTGTGTATGCTTTTTGCTACAACATTTAACACATGAACAGACCTATAATGCCTACTGTATTTCACTAAAACAAAAAAGAATACAGTATTTCCATCTACTACTTGTACTGCTTTTTAAAAAGATTAACATTAAAAACAAAGCCACTGTTTTCCTTACATCCTTCCTTCCTTTTAAGCTTCTTTCTTTTGCCTGTGGTCTTCGGCCATTTTATCCAGAATTTTCTGTTAAAAGAAAGCAACCATATTTTGGATATATTTAAAGAGTTTCTCAGTGTCACAACATTAATAATAGAAACATAAATCCAATTTCCAAGTTGTAAAATCTGTGAATATTAACTGCAAAGGTCATAACTAACATGACTGGCACTTCTCCATATACTGAAGTGGAGCTCGTTTGAAGCTCCAGATTGTCGTCATGTCACCGAACATACAGCTCACCACCAGTAAGCACCAAACGGCAGCCTCTGCAAGCCATTTACCTGGCCCTGCCCATTAATGCCTTCCCAACAGGCTGGCAATCCAAGAGAACTACTTTTCATTTAGTCATGGACTCGTGACAGCACTTCTGCCACTTACCTGGTCAGAATTTGCCATCGATAAAGCCAGAGAAAAAATATCTCCCCTCCCTAGAGGAGGATTATTTTGGATGCTTGAGGAAATTTGTTATCACTTCGATGACATCTGGTAGCAATCCATCTATTTATTTACTCCTACTGCTCTCAAAGTGAACAAGACTCCCAGCTAGAGAAGTGCCTTGACATTGTGAAACAAAAGCTGCATTTCCACCCACTTCCTTCCCCGATTCTAAAACCACACCAATGTTACAAAGTCATTCAAGAACAGCTCGCTAGTCATTTGTGCCATGGAAAAAGTAAATAAAATCATGTTTCATTTAAGTGATAAAGTTAATAAATTGGGATTACTTCCCCCGCTTCCCCTTTTACATCAAGTCTTTAAAGTCCCATCAGGTATCTCAATGGAAAAAAAAAGAAAAAAGCTATGGGTGATGGATGAAGTGGGTTTTTCTCACTATAAGATGCTGCATGGTAACTGGTTTTCTGATCTACTCCTTGATCATGTCCTTTGCTTTGTGACATTTATTTGTGCCATCTGCCTTCCAGGGCCCTATATTTGTTTAGTGTTCCCTATTATTGCAAGGGAGAACGCAAACAGAGCCTGAGATACCACCTTCTTTTCTACAGAACCCCCAAGGTTTGTTTTCAGCTCAATCGTCAACTGGTATGACATCAATTTATGTGAACACTATTATTATTAGCATTTCATTTAGGATTTCCCTTTCTTGGAGGTCATATTTAAAAGCAGCTCAGAGTACACAAAGATACAGCAGCAGCATTATCATTCATGCCATGCAATCATGTGATACCTAATCCAATTAGAAATCGTAGAACATAGCTCACAAAATCAGAAGTTGCAAATATGTTTTTTAAAAATATATAAAAGCTTCAGTGTAAGCTGTTGGCTGGTTAAAAATACTGTCAAAGGAATAACTAGAAGGGATTTTTGTCATATGTACTTCCTCTGCACCACTATTTCTAAGCCTGGCCTTTACTGCAATTGGAATTTCCTCTTTAATTCAAATTTAAAAAAAAAGTGCTGGAGCCCATCTTTAAAATGTGTATCCTGTGTATTATTTTCAAAAGATGAAGTTTTGGAGAGGTCTAGCTTGAGTCAAAAAGTTAGAGAATAAGCCAATTTCCACTGCCTGAAAGCTTTTTTATTTCCTCCCTCGGTCCAGTCTCGTTCAGATCTATTCCCCAGGAAAGAATCACGCCATTTAAAATGAACAAGTTTTTGCCTTACCTTCAACTTTTGATAATGAGGAAGGCTGCTGCAATGGGTCTTTTTTGCAACATCTTCATTTGTGTAGAACAGGGAACACAATTTGCAATAAAACCCTGTTTTGGGTACCACATAATTCACACCTAGAGAAGTAAACACCACAAAATAAACTAAGAGATCTACTCTATATCATTTCTTTTAATGTCATATGTCATTTCAGCTAAATCTTAAAACCATAATTCACTTTACATTAAAAGCTGCTTTATCTTTAAAAGTCCTTGTTTTAGTTTAGTCAAGCCGGGGCCTAATAATAACTAAATATGTGCAGGTTTTTGTTGTTGTTGTTGTTTTTTAATTTATTTAAAATCAACCTTTCAGATTAAGGGTCCATTTTATTGGTTCCTTCAAAAGAACTAACAACATTCTGTGATCAGTTTCTGAGTTCTGAGTATTTAGTATGAATCTAAACTATTACCACTATTGCGCTTTGTGCTTTTAATTGAATTTGTCTTGCTAAGATATACCTCTTCCAATTTAATTTCTGCCTAAGGAAAGTGTTATGGAGAACTGTATGAAAATAAGGGAAGAAAAAGAAAATACTAGGGTTAGGGAAGGAGTGAATAAGGGGAGAAGAGTGGGAAGCCCTAACATGAAAGTCTCAGAGGCAATGTGCTGCCAGAAATAAAAGGCAAATGAGATGAGAAATGCTACTGCAATGCACAGAGACATATTTGAAAAAGAAATAGAAACAGCCTTACCAACAGGAATGTTTGGCTGGTATGGCCCAATCCTAAATTCATCTGGAACCAGAGGTTTCTCTTGGACATTCTTTGTTTCCTGTTCATCCTGGGTGTCTGCATTTTCATGGGCATTTTTCTCAGTATCCTGTGCTGTTGTGGTATCAGAAGCTTCAACAGTTTCAGCCTTGGAAGTCTCTTCGGTTTTGGTTCCATTTTCTAATGTTTCATTTTCCTGCTCTGGCTCCTCAATCTTGTCTACCTTGATTTCTGCCAAACTATCATCGTTTTTGCCAGCAGATTTTACTGCCAAACCCGACTTGCGGAGTTTTTGATGATCCGAGTCTTCTTCATCACCAACCTCATCTAGAGTGACAAAACCTTCCATGCTCCGTGGAAAGCCACCCACATATCGCTGTTGAGAAAATGTTTTCCTTATGTCAGCTTATTCTTAAATGTTTCCCTCAAACTGTCTTAAATTTCATAAGAGAAGTATCTTCTCCAAATCCCCTGGAAAAATGCTCAAATTCTTCCTTCAAGACCTACCCCACTCATTCAAAATGTTACTCAAACATGCAGAAATGTAACAAGCTCTTTTTAAATGTACTCCAGAGTCCCAGTGGTAAATTTCAGAATAATTTTTTTTTTTTTTTTATAATGAGGGCCCACTGTTTTATCGTATCAACATGTGATGTTCAACTTGAGAATTTATCTTTTTGCTCTATTCTTACTTTGAAAGTCCTTCTAACATGAGTATTTTAATTTTAAGTGGAAGTCATTTTGGAATGCACAAGTTTAATTTCTATTTGAGACAGTCCCACAAGTTCCTTCAAGCTGTGCCTGCACAAAAGGTAAAACCTTACCAGAATACTTCTGTGCCCACTAATAGTATGAAAGTTCATTAAAAAAATTTAAGAGCTCTTTTTCAACCACTGGAAAGCTCAGAGCTTCTGCATTAAAAAAAGAACCCCCAACCTCCCTCCAAAAAACCCACAACCCCAAAGCCACCAACCACCAAAACTATGGAGGTCTCTTAAAATCCAGCTTCATTAAGAGACAGTCAATCTGTCTGAATTCCAATTTTTTTGAAACATGCTTAACAGCAATCGTGAGTAGTACTGAAGCAGCATTAGCTTCACATCTGTGCTCTAAGAATGTAGGTCTTCAAGGAAGCAAGTATGGGTTTTGAGGCAGTTTATCATAACTGATACTCACATAATGAGAAATTATCACTGCCATTCACATTGGCAGTACTAATCCCACACCATGTAACTAATTTCCTGATAGAAGGATCCCCCAAACCGGAAACCATGCACACTTAATTAAGGAACATGCCGTACTTTTTTGTAAAACAACATTCCAAGTCAATAGCGTTAATAAAATTTTTCATGCTACTCCACATAAGCAAGTATGATTTCAACATGAAAAAAAGCAGTTGGTAGGACATAAAAACCACGTGAGCATGGGATCATCTGGTGAGAAACAGGAACTCCACAGCAAGTAGCCTATGACTGAAGACACCTTGAAACCCCCACCCCCAAATGAAAGTGGCCCTTGGCTAACTGCAAATGGACTTGCCTACCTTTCTGGCTAAGCATAAAGAGTAGATGTACATAGAATTTTGTCCAAGACTAGATCAGCCTCAAGTCCCAAATAACTAAGTGTGAATGGCATTGTTCTGTTGCACTCAAAAGAGTAACTACAGTCTCATGAGAAATGGCTCAGGAGAAGTTGTTCCTGGTTACTTACTATTACTCAAAAAAGGGGTGAAGAGAAAGGCAAGAAAAACCCCAGAAAGTAACATGGTTAGAAGGCTACAAGTTAGCAGTTTCTGTCAAAATAGGAAGTGATTTATAACTGATTCCATTTGTACACTGCATCCAACAAGATCTTCCGTTTTCTTCACATGGCTTTAACACCTGTTTCTCTTCAGACAGATGTGCCATACCTGTGCTTTAAAGGCTCACAGAAAAAGATCTGAAATAGAATGTACTGTGGTGTGCTATTTAAGTTAGACACTGTATTCCACACTCAGGTACCTTGCTGTATCATTACCTTTTTAAGCTTTTTCTTTGTTGCTGGATTGGCCACAACATTCCCCTCAGTTTTTAGGGTCACATCATCAGCTGTGTCCTTTTTTTCTTCAGTAGTCACATCAGCTAAATTGGCAACATCTGCATCATCTCCTGCTGAGCTGCCACTTTCTAACAGTGCTGCTGCTTCCTCCTCATCCACTAGCAGCTCATCCTCAGATTCAAGGAGTAAACTAGGCTCATCTTGGTCTGCCTGTTCACTACTTTTAGTGCCTGATGGCTCAGCAGCATCATCTTGTTTCTCCTCTTTCACTTTATCTTCTACACTGCCGCTTTCAGGTTTCTGAGTAGCATCTGTTTTAGACTTCTTATCACTTGGAGAATCTTTGCTGTCTGGAGAGTATGTTCTCTTTCTGTAAAGAACAAAGAATACTTGCTTGTAAACCTGAAGAAAGGCCAGAAATTACTAAAAAACAAGGTAGGTTGTATTTTTCTAGACAAGCATGAAAAAACTGTGTTTTAGTTCAGAAAATGGAAGGTTGAGGGAAACCCTGACAGACCCCATTCTTCAAATATACAAGAGGCTGCTGCAAGGAGGAACTGTCCCTAGAAGACAGGACAACAGCTCGTGGGTTTAAACTGTAGGAAGGCAAGGCTAATTAAGGACTGGAAAGATTTTCTGAGGAGCCTGAAGAGGCTGTGAAATCACCATCATTAGAGGGAGAGGGTAGGTGGCATATTAGAAACAGTTAATCTCAGGCCACAACAAACAATTTGATCTCAGAGCTTGCCTGACTTCTTTTACATCATTTCTATACTCTGGATAAAGTATTTTCATATTCCTTTTAAACAACATCATGCTTTAGCAATAGGAAGTTACCTAGTTTTATCCTTTTTCAGCAGCTCAACTCCTTTGTTTGGAATCTAAAATAAAATTTAAAAAATTTGTAAGTGACAGTAGAGTATTATTTATACAACTGTTGCAGCATTAATTCAGACCAGACAGTACAATCTAGCCAAGCACTTCCAATTACGTTAATCCACATGTACTCTTTTACCATGCCCACCTACCAACCAGTTAATAAGCTGCTGTTATGTTAGGACATTACCAACCTAGAAATCCCACATCTTCACCCACAGTAATTAAGTTATTTAATACAAAACAAATGAGATATCCTGCTCCAGAAAAAAATCATATGCAATTCCTTTTTTGTTTATGAGCTGAGACGGTGCAGTGCAGGCAACGGCACAAGTCAGTGTTAATCTATATTCCTCTCCCTATTGCTAACAGCGGGCTACATGGAAAGATTTTGAAGACTCAAATGATAGAATCTCAGAATCATTTAGGTTAGAGAAGACCTTTAAGATCAACACTTATTTAGGAGTTACTGAATAGGAAAATTCCACTTGAACGGTAGCAACATGGAAAACTATTCAATGCATTAGTTAAGTATTAGAATTTTCCACAAAGTGTTGGGTTTTTGTGCATGATCACATGCAATAGTATGATTTCTTCATAGGTCACAATAGAAAGCTTATGTTATTTTATGAGACAGCCTGACAGTTCAAATTTCTCTTGCTTTTCTACCTAGTGTCCTAGTCTGATGGACAATGTCTTAAAATTGCAAGAATATTAGCCTGGTGTTATGTCAAAAAAAAAGCTATCAGCCAACCCTTCCCTCGATGTGAGCTGCACATGCAAATGTACAGTCACATCCTAAGTTTTGACAAAGCTTATTCTAAAAAAAATAGATTATAAGACTATATCTAAGTAACTAAGTAACTATCTAAGTAACTAAGTTGGGGTTAGTATCCACAGAGATCAAAAAGCTTTATGGTGATAATGAAAAAAAATTTTGGATGGCATCCAACACAGGAAACACATTCTGTTGTAACACTTCATAGTTTAAAAAGGAGTCACTAATAACATTTTGTCTTTGTTCTGTACACAAGAGTACATGTACAACAAAATGGACAGAACAACCAGCAGCTGTGGAAAGAAATACAAAGAAATAAGCACACAGTGTACAAGTACATAGTTCTCCCACCCAGCTTGATTTTACTGACTGATCATTTTCAGAGAGGGGGGTGAGAAAAAGAGAACCCACATTATAGAATGTTCTAAGTGGAGAGATTGTAATTAAAATCTACACTAATTACTCTAAAAAATCTGAATTCTGGTAGTAGTTTGTTTTTTTGTTTAAGCTGAAAGGAAGTTCATTTTACTTTGTTCTAGGCCTCATAACACCATACATGCTAAGTAACTGCACTTAAGTAGCCAGAAAATACTAAAGTGAATCCTTCCATTTTATAAGTGGCATTAAATTCTCAATAAGAAATAGCCATCTTCTACTTCACTTTACCCCTTTAACTACAATTAAAAAACTAAAGACACTACTTACCCTTAACACCAGTTTCTTGTATTTTTCAGATAAATCCACTTTCACACATCTGCCTTGGAACCAGAGTGCTTTGTTGGCACAATGCTCAACCATAGCTAAAGCATCTTCTCTGGTCTCCATCTCAATGAAAGCCTGAAAAGATTAAAAACACATTAAAAACAACTATGAAATACACAACACATTTGCAGGCAAAAGGACTTAAAACACAGCATTTCCAAATGCTGAAACAAAATTATGCTGTATCCATCTTCTCCAAAGTAGCCATACGTGTTAAAATTTACCAAAGTGCTCTATATACTCCAGCTGTTGAACTCAGTAATATCTGTCCCCCAGAAAGTTCTGAAATGAAACAACAGGAATTTAAATAATCTGCAAAAAAGGTAACCGTAAAGTGATTCCAAATAAAAAGTGTATGGTCATTGAAACTCATTTATTTGGTGCTTAAGTATCTGGGAATTCCAGGGTAGCTGAGAAACAAACCCAGTATTTTGTTTTTTCCAAGAGAAGTCTGAAACAGAAAGGCAGCAGCCGCTGGTCTATAAGCCGCCCTGCTTTGTGAGGTGTTCCTCTAAGAAACAAGCCTATGACACACTAAGTTTGCTGAAGAAGCTTTTAAAACCACATCTGGGCTAGAGCATCATTGGCAGATACAAGAAAGCAGTTTCTGCATCCACCTTAGACAGCAAAGGATTTTATTTTTCCAGTGAAATAAGGTCAGGGAGGACTTCCTCGGGGTCATATAATAAGTTCTAGTAATTTTTTGTTCCACAAGTGTAGCATTAGGGGATTCAGGAACTCATCTCTGAGTAAGTGCTGGATTTTCCTATTTAACCCAAGGGAGCAACAATCTGGGACAGCAGAGATGAAAAAAAAGTTAGAACTAACTACTAAATACTTTAAACCCCTGTGTATTTATAGATACCATGTACACGCACATCCGAAGCATTTTACTAAATACCTGCAACGCACTATCTTCTAACTTTTTTTTTTTTTTTAAGTTAGAGCACCACAGCAGGACTGCTTTGGTTTAGTTTTAATGAAAAACAAAGGGTAAACGAAAGAAACATGTAATAATGGAATGTATTTGTTCATGTTTCATAGGTAATTTTTTTTCAGGCTTAATAGAAGTTCCAAGACTCCTAGACATCTGCATAACAAAAAAAAATTAAGCCCCAATGCTAAATATACTGTCTTCACAGCTGAGGCTTTTTTTTTTAAAGCAGCTCACATTACAGTAACATTTTGCAGTAAGCTAGAGAGCAGAACACCACCTACATAGTCCCCCAATAATTTCCGTATCCATGCTAAAGCAGAAAGTCTACACATGCACCGATTAAAGGCATGTAATTTCTTCACAGCTAAAAACCTTAGTTCCAAATCTTCACGCATGCATGTTCCTATGGTCAGTTACCTGGCTTTTCATTCTCATGAGTATGTAGTTCTTAATTTTTCCATACGGTTCAGCCAGTTTGAGTACTGCGTTGTCAGAGTATCCTGAATGAGGTAAATTGCTGAGGTGAATCACACGACCAAGCTCCGGTTTTGGCGGCTCAGTTTTTTGGTCAGGTTTACCCTCAGGTTTCTAAAATTAAGAGGGAATGAAATTTTTGAAGAACATACCACATAAGATATACATGGGTGACTGTCCCTTCATTAAGCTGATACAGCTGAGAAGTACATAAACTAAGAATAACTTAAATGCAAGAGCCTCGTAACACTGACTGCCCCAGATTAAAATAAAGCAACGTTAAAAAAAGCAAAGCATTTTACCTTTATTCTTTTGTATTTCTGTGATAAGTGGACTCTGACTGGTTTACCAAATACCAGTGCGGGGGTTGTTGAATAGTACTCTACTGCAGCCTGGGCATCTTCAGTGGTCGACATTTCAATAAATGCCTGAAATCATATAAAAGCAAATTACACACATTCCTTCAAGAATTAGTATTTGTTTAAAATCTCAAGCTCCTCTCTACAGCTGCATCAAAAATGAAAATTGCTTTTTGGTTACACCATTAACTGACCTGCAGAACTTGGCATGAATTTCACATACTTTATTTAGGTGCATAAACAGAACTATTTCATTTGTTTACTTTCCACCTAGATTTGGATTCATAACATTCAATTGCTTCCTGCTTTTTCTCTTCTATGATATTGGCTTTTTCCACACTTCAAAATATGACACACTGTATAGTACAAACTAAGACCAAGTAAGCTTTCAGAGAATATGAGAACATGAACAGAATTTGCAAGCATAGTGTATTTGAGAAAGCTATGAATGACGAACAAGAAGGATTTGTTAACAATATTTAAGTTAAAATGCAGTACTAGAGCATTTCTGGAAAGAAACACACTAATCACCCTTTCTTTCACACATGTGACCTTGGTGACGTGTGTAATCTTGCTTGGTAGCTGAGCAAGTCCTTTTACAAAAATTAAGCTCAGACAGTAAGCATACTGAAGCCACCAAGCAGTGCCAACAGCAGTACTAAAGGGCCTAATCTTACCTCATTGATTTTATTTAGAATCAGGTGATTTGTAATTATTCCAAATGGTTCAACAAGCTGAAGTAGCTGATATCTCAAGTTCTTTCCCCTCTGGAAATCCATGATGTGAACAACTCTGCTTGTTTCCTGTGGAAGACAAAGCATGCATACGCAACATGAGAAGAAAATGTGTTATCAGCTAACCTAAAGTCTGTCAAGGCTCTGCGTTACTATAATTTTTAAATATTCAGTAGTATCTAGAACAAGATGCATAGAGAAAAGGCACAGAACCTCCAGGGACTTGCACAGAGGAAGATGCCTGCAATGCCGAAGTTGCCTTTCTATATGTTCATGTCCTACAGCTTCACTGAAAGAGAACGTTTAAAACAGGGCCTCTACAGTTTTGGAACAAATATTTTGTAGAGTACTTGGCACAATGAAACCTCAATCTTCTTCCAAAGCTTCAGTACTTCTAAACAAATAAATCCTAAAATCTTTCAAGACTTTTAAAGACAATCCATATATTCAAAAGTATCTTATGAAAGCAAACAGAAGGCATATTTGCATAAAATTGTGTGGTTTTTCCTTTTTTTTTAATTAAAGAAAACAAACTTTAATACTAACCACTCTGCCCTTTTGCATGTGTCTCGGTCCTTGCATATTTCCATTTCCAGCTCCTTTAAAAAAATGAAAAGGACAAGCAAGCTTAGTTCAACCTGTGAGACTGCTATTAACATGTTCTCTTTACAAGTTCTTATGAGATAGAAGTCACTTTAATACTACACCAGAATGATGTCGTGTTTTAAAATCTAATTGTTATTACAGCCTGAAAAGGCTGTTCATTTATTTCAAAGCTCTTGTAACTTGAGGTCCTCCTTCCTGATCATTCTGTTCAGTTCAATGTTAGAGAAAGAGCTGCATTTACTGATGTGCAGAAATAGCAGAGAATAAGTAAAGCCCATTGAAAAAAAGAATCCTGTTTTAGAGTAAGATTTGCCATAGCAAAATGTGTCCATACACAAACAATGTGAGATCTTTTTAACCAAGATACACTTTTTACAACTGAGCTTTTAGGCATAAAAAGAGACTCCTAGTTTTGGTCCTAAAACACCACCAGTTCTATCATAATGCCCATTTTACTAAGGAACACCTGAAAAAAGCCTTTTAGATAGTTTGGCTCAAAGTCAAGTTTGAGATGTTTTGAAAAATTAACAGTATTATTTTAATGAAATTAAGTATGACTGCATCTATCAACTAAAAATTCCTTCAAAGTGTTATGAAATCTTGTACTCTGTCAGGATAGCTAGGTCAATTAACTAGTTTTGCTTCTTAGTCACTCAAAAATTTGAAAGGTAATAACAACTTCAAAGAAAGTGACAACTGCAGGCAAGAATCTGATTCCTAGCCTGCCTTCCTGTGAAGAGGCAGCTTGCATGATCGTTCTATCTTCGCCTTTCTCAGTTTCTATTCAAATCTATTTGCCAAATTAATTTCAAGTTAAGGGGGAAGAACACTTAGGACACTGAATTCATCCAAGTTTCACAAGAAAACCCACCAACATGTAGCTAAGTGGAAGACAACGCAAAAAAACTTCCAGACAGGAGAAAAGAGAAATAAAACACAGTTAAGAAGCCTACTATATAACGTGGCTGGTAGTTAGCAGATGGTAGAAAAGTCAAAGTGTGGGAACTGAGGACGAGTCTTGGGCTAAGGAAGGACTAATGTATTCAGTTCCACTGTTCAGAAAACCAAGTGTTTCGGTTTTTTGTTCTAAAACACTGATAAATTAAAACAAGAAAAAAGCCCCACAAGATCTTAAGTCTTGTAAAAGCAGGTGCCTGTTAACTTTACCTCTCGGCCCAACAGGAGGTCCTCCAAGGTGAAATGGAGGTGGTGGTGGTCCCAGAATTCCTGGTGCAGGGTTTGTGGATTGCTGTAACATGAAAGGATCACCCCTAGAATGAGAAGAACACACACTTTCATTTTAAACAAAAAAAATTTGAAACTTTCATTCTCAAAAAAAACCCCTAATTTCTGCAGAGCATCCAAGGAGAAATCAACTTTGGCTCCTTTTACTGCTGTTCTTCAGCCAGCACAAAACAAAAGGAGGTAACCATTTGAAGAAAAGGAGGTGCATTGTTTCACATAAAATTTGAAGAACAATCTGCTTCAAATAAAAAATTACAAATAGTTTAAAATTTATCACTACTTACATTCCATGTCCTGAATCACTGTCAGGATTCCATTCTGGATATCTTAAAAGAAAGAAAAAAAAACTAAGATAGATACAATCTCATCTACCTATGGAGTAATTGTCATACAAGCAGCAATACCTTTACATGTTAACACAGATAATATACATGGTAACACTGCCCACTACAGGACCACTACAAGAGACATGAGCAGTACCTACTGACAGAATAAAAGTGTTATCCGTAATGAGAAGCCTCCTACACTACATGTAACATTTCTGCCAACTTATAATACAAATTGCACACTGTTTTACAACACAAATTTAGAAGTTGGTATAAGTGACTCGTAAAAAAAAATTACAACAGATTATCAACTCCTAAGATCCAACTCTAAAAATTGCATATAGATCAGCAGGATTCAAGTTATGAACAGAGATGCCTTTTTTGTCAGGAAGATGCTCCAAGTTGCATGTTTTCACTCCTTACAAGGCACAGCATGTTTTCTAAACCTGCTTTATAATTGACCACTGTTTAGTTGTGCACACCCTCATGCCACAGGAATGTTTACTGTACTTCAAATTCGTACATTTCAAGCAGCAGCTGACAACGTCGACTGTGAGTCGCTCCATTGATATGATGGTTCCACTCCTGCAGCAAAGTAAATAATTAAAAATTAACAGCCACATATGGCGAGCCATTTTTAACAAAATAATGTTGTATAGTGCAGTATCTTCTCTTCTAAGGTGAAGTATCAGAGATACATACATAATGACATTTCTTTCTGTAGTGCTTCAAAGAGACACTGAAACTGGACCTACCTCAACTCCTAACCCGGGTAAAAAGGTGTCTGACGAAAAATGTCTTGCAATCTATGGGCTTGGTCCTGCCTCAGAGGTGCAAAGCTTACTATGGGATAACCACTACAGCACACATGCATATCATTGCGATCTCAACTTTTAGAGCTGGATGCCGAGATTTTTTTTTTTTCTTCACTAATTTTAGAATTTCCTCCACTCTCTCTGCTTCATTCCTCAGACTTTTAAAGATTAATGCGAACTAAACACTCAAGATTTCAGAACCATAAAGAAGCCAAGAAATTGCAAGGAATTCAGAAAGGAAAGACTAAGAGAAATGGAAGTGCATAGCTAGGACAAACTACAAGTCAAATATACAGGTGTCATATAAAAATATATGACCATTTGTGGGGAATCAAGGGAAAAAAAAAAAAGGAGATTTAAATCAAGATGGTGCAAAGGAGGAATAATGGAGTTAAATCAAATCAGCCAGGTAAAATTCCTTCTGGTTCTGGCTTTAGAACTAGAAAGGAATGAGGGCTTTTTACTTTTTCTCTGCAGAATGTTTTGATTATGGAGGGAGTTATTTCAAGAAGAGAGAAGGCATGGGGACTCCTCCTTTATTGAAGTATAGAGTGCCTGATCTCTGTATCCTTACATTCTCACAAGTAACAGCACTAGTTTGTGCTATATTTGCATTTGTAAACTGACAGAACTTCTGAGGTTTCACTGCTGCACATTGGTGAGTCACAATCCAATTTCCACTCTGATGCTCTTCAATAAGCAAAGGGATCAGCAGAGACATATGGGGCAAATTAGCTTTAGGTTCACAGAGGAGCGAAGGGGAGGGTAATTACAGATCTTTGGTGGGCAGTTTAACTGAAGGTTTTCTCTGATTGGCTACATTTTCAGCTGGGAACACATGTACTGCATTGGCCAACTGTTTTATGTCTTCTTACATGCATATTTCTGCTCAGCACCCACAAATGACTTTTTCCTAATCCATCATCTTTCCTGATTTTTAGTTTCTGCCACACTACAGCCATCCTTCTGGATACAATGAGGTAATCCCGAGGCTTACTGTAGTGTCTCCATATGCTAAATGCCTACCTTGTACTTTCACAAAGGAGAAAAACCTGGAGTTAAAGTCTCCCATAAAGTACTGTCATTAAGCTATGTCCCAATATTACTCCATGATATGCAGAATATAATGTGGAGCAAGATGAAACCTTCATTCATTTTATCAAGATGTAAAATGAGAGCACCACTTTTTCTTGTTAACTGCACAAGATGTAGGCTCTGCAACTATAAATTAATAAATATGCTGGCAATTAGGATGAAAAAACCACCCAAAACCCCAAGCAAACCTACCTATGAAACATTCTATTCTTAAAACCAGAACTTCTTCAGTTTAAAACTTGCTAACAAGTTTTAGTACAGAGAACAGCCCTTTAAACTCTAAAAAAATCCTCTAAATTTGGGTGTGCAATGTAAAGCCTCAGTGGCTGATTCTGCTAGATATACCATGCTTTGAAGCTGTCTTAACACATAATCTAAATTATAAACTAGAGCCAAAGTTTGGGAGATCTCATTCTTGTTATATTTCAAATGCTTTTAAATTGGCAAAAAAAAGGAGGAAGATCTGACATATATGGATTTTTCCCCCCCCCCCCAGGGAAAGTTTTCAGAACAGCAATGGCTGATTTACATTTTTAACCTTTTAAATACAATTCTTACCCTGAACTTCCCTTTACTCCCTGCCTCTGCCCAGTCTGAAGCATTCACTCCTCTGAGGTTTCAGGGCACTAGGTATTTACAGACACTAATTAACATGAATGCCCAAAGTTAAGGTAGAGAAAATCCAGACTGAGTTTCTTAAAACTCAGATTACCTTTCCCCTCAATTGATGGAAGCAAGAGGACGCACTGTACTTCAGAAAATCAGGCCAAACTTAAGCACCTAATTTTAGATAGCCCTCTATTAGGGACACAGCCATGTTCTTCCTTTGAGATGTATCACTGTTTCAAGTGTTAACCTCCAAATTCATCTGCTCATGTTGCACCAGTTTCTTTGGCAGGGAAGACAATCCCTTCACATCTAACACCTCATTCCTTCATAAAGGGATCAGGATTGACAAAATGCCTAAAAAACATGGGGCACAATTTACTTCACAATTAGGCAGAAAAGAAACTGGGTCTTAAAATACATACACATCAAATTAAAGAAGCAATTAAGAATACCACCAAAAAAGAAAAAGCAGGCGACTAGTCTGTCAGTTTAAGTTACACTAAGGGTGTTTAACCCCTTGCTTTGGCTTAAAATACGCATTGCTTTATCATACACTTCAAAAAAAAAATCTTCTATGATATTTTTCTTTGGAGGTGAGGAAAATGATTTTGATACTGCAGTCATAAGTTTACATTGTCCCAGCCAAGAAAAGCATTCCCTTTCTGCTTTCCATAAATTTTGGTTCAGATTTGATAACTTTTAAAGTTAAGTTCTACTTGATTCAATTTTGTGGGAGGCATAAAGTAAGAAATTCTGTAACTGTTAGGTATGCAAAGCAGAGGAAAAAAGGAGAGAAAGAGAAAAATTCTTGGGTGACATGATTTCTGAAATTAGGAACAAAGCCCAAACTTGGGTCATAAGAAACAGAAGATTCAATCTCAAACATTTTATGGTGTACTAGCACTTTAAGTGGAAGTATATTCCTAAAAAAACCAAACAGATGGTTTTACATGTCACAGAAGAAGTCAGCCACTTAAGTTATGCTGTCAAAAGAATTCGGTATTTCTCATACCTGGAAAGATATTTCATGTTGGATATCCTTTCAATAGATCTTCATACCAAAGCAAACTAAGAACCACGAGGCTTTAAAATAAAGTGCTAAAAAGAACCCTACTTACAGGATTACTGGTTGCCATCTTCAAGGGCCTCAGAAGTTTATGTTTTCAATCTAACCAAATGAAGTCCTTTTATAGAACTGAGCATGGCATCTAAACTGTTAACACTTAAAACCTTTTATGAAAATAATTGTAAAATTCAGGAGACAAGAAACCTGGATTACTGTGCTTATTTTATATATAAAAAAATAATTAAACCAACACAAGTTCATAGACTGTCAGATCAGCTAGAATCATACAGTGTGTGCTCTAAACTGGTTTAATCATTTCTTTGCAGGGACAGAATAACTCTCGTGTTTCAAAAAGATTAGATGTACAGAAGCAGTGCTTTCTGAGAGGTAAACTGTAAAGAAACGGTTAGTAACAGCAATTCACATTATATCAATTACACAGTAATAGCATGTATTATATTTTCAGTTGAAGGCCTTCAAGCTAATTAGCCACTAATTGTGACAAGAGGGGCACTGTATTAGCCAATTAGCCAATTAAATTGCCTAGTATACTGGAAATCAGCAAGATGAGTAAAATTGGAAAAGCCGAAAGTGAGAAGGCTCCGAAAATAACGTCGGAATAAATAGGCCATTTTGAGTAACCTGCTACCTTTGCAGAGAGTTGAACTTCTCACGAATAAACTAAGAGTGAAGTCTCAGCATAACCGAACATACCCGAAGATCCACTCTACGGGCGAGCCAAGTAAAGAACACTACTAGGAACACAGAGCAGGATACTGCAACAGCAGACTGATTGCTCAGAGAGTCTACAGGGATAGATGCAACATGTGACAATAAAAAGTGAGTCTGAAGTGTCTAAGAAAGTTGTGAAAAAGGAGAAAAATGACGACAAATTTCAGCCATAGTATGAGACAGAGTGTTAAAGTGAAATTAAAAAGGCAAGAATGAGCTAATCTATAATGTGGCTTTTACTTTTGCAAATAAGTTCCAGGGCTCTACATTAACTCTTTCCCTTTGGACAGGGAAAAAGCAGAACTGTGCAAGAACGCATCTTAACTATATATAAATCAGCAATCAAGACAGATGTGGAGGAGAGCTGAAACTAGCTTCCTGAATAGCACAGTAGATACACTGCAAAAAAACCCCAAACCAACAAAAAATAAAAAACCCACCCAAAAACTGCTTGAATGCCAGATGTTTGTGGTTAAGAGAACATGTAGATGTAAAATATAAATAAGATATCCCAGTAGATGATAGTTGTTTGACTTGAAGTTACGCAATCTGGGCAAACAAAATACATTAATGTAAAGCCCTGGTTTACAATGTTTGTTAACAATTACCTTGCAAATAAACCAAGTGCCTTTTTCACTCTCAAACCAACTTTCAGATCATTTCAAAAGCAACCAGGCTACAGAAATAATTAAAGAAATAGGTAAAAACAGAACAGATACTACAACGTAAAGGAAAATAGAAGCATCTGGTGCATAACTCACCTTATTAGAATGAACTGGCATATCACATATAGAGCACAGATGGGGATAACCCTTCGGTAAGAATCCATGGAAGTCTTCAATATTGCTATTTGGAGGAGCACCTCTCTTTTTCTCAAAGAGAGATCTCTCAGGACCAGGACCACGACCCATTCTGTCATACTCACTGTCAAATTTATGATAGTTATGCGAAGTCTCACCATAAAAAGATTCATCCCTACACCTTTCTCCATCTCTTAATCTGTCATCTTCATAATCCATTCTGTCATAATAACCAGATTCTTGAGAACGACTTCCATGGTCATAGTCAACCACTGGGTTGAGACTAGGACCACGATCATCAAAGCTATCTCTTCTAAAATGCCTTTTTTCTTCCCAATCATCCCTAGGTACTCTGTATGGTGGTTCCCGTGTGGATGATCTGCCATCTCTACCATAACCTTCTTCAGCTCTCCTCCTTTTAAGTTGTAGAAGGATCTGAGGCAAGTTTTCAGGAGTAATCTTGTCCTCGGGATAGCGACTCAGTTCATCTAAGTCTCTAGCAGACAGACCAAAGCTGGCCAAAATGTTAGTGGCCTGGTCTGCGTCTCCACGGTGCTGAGAAGACAAAGGGAGTGGACCTCTACTTCCAATGTTAAATATAGACTGCAAATTATGGGAAGAGGTACTACCAGAAGACAGTGCACTATGAGATCCTTGTTGGTTCAATGAAGAACTCATTCCAAGATTCATTAAGCTAGCAAGGCGTGCAGTACCCTGGTTCATCCTTCCAAGAGATGCTGGCATATTTAAAGACTGGGTAGCAGCAGCAAGAAGGCCTATTCCTGCAGAGAGGTCACGCCCATGACCTTGTGAATCCCTACTCAGAGATGACTGCTGGAATGACTTGGACATTGTAGAACTATAGCTTGTCTACTTTATGGATCAAAAAAATTTGTTCTTTTTTATAAGATGGCTGAAAAGAGAGCTCACACTAGAAAGCTAGGCAAACTTCACTTCAAAAATGGTAACGCCAAGAAAGAGGATCAATAATGACTGCAGATCTTCTTCAAGCTGAGAAACACCAGACAATTCTGTAGAAAAACAAGCAGTTTTAGTCATAAATCCCTTTAAACAGATGCAGTTTTAAACTTATGCATCATGTTGATCTAAAAACATTAAAGATCTCAATCTTACAAGGCTTTTATTACATAACTTAACAGATTCAAGAGGTACCCAGAACCTACATATATATTATTTCAGATAAAAATACAGTCATGTTTCCTATACATACTACTATTCTACAAAAAGCTACTTTCATACCAAAGACAAGTGAGTTTCAGAAGTTTGGGATGTCTAAAAGCATCTAAAGTTTAGAGATCGAGGCTTTTGTGCTAGTAGTTAATGGTTTTGTTTATACCCTATGTTACTGTACTGTGTCTATGAGAAGACCACAAAAAACTGAAGCCCACAGAATCCAAGATGACTTTGGCATATAATACATATTTGAAAATGAAACCTATACCACCACAGAATAGGACGAAAGGAAGTTAAAAGTAACTGAAGTTTGGGCAAAAAGTTTCTGCTGTAAGATCTGGTAAATAAGATCAAACATAATATTCAATCTTTATGCAGTAAAATTCAAATTACCGATGTGAAGACGGATGTGAACAAGAAAAACAAGTTTTAAATTTTGCAGGAAGTAAACAAGACCTCTTGCTCAAATTGCAGTTATACGGATAACAGCACTTCAGAAGTGATTCTTTACTCAGTTGTGTTGTAGCCTGTACTCTCAGACCTCAAGCCAAACAAGGTCAGGCTTAGTAGTGGGATGGGAGACCCATGGAAATCCCTAATCCTGCAGAAAGAGACACTAGGTGAGTCAGGAGATGGCACGACTCCCCCAGCCAGCCCTGCAGGACAGCAGTATCTGCGTCTCTTACCAGCATACTGCTTTCTCCTTGGTTTAGGTCTGACACTTTGATACCATGACCACATGTGGTAGTTAAAGATCCTAAAACAATACTTTTAAGAGATAGATACCTGCCTTGTGTCCCACTAAAATACTAACCTCATATTTAAATACTTGGTTCAACTGCGTTTACTTCAAGTTTTAACTACACAGTGTATCAACACCCACAGTATACTTTATGGTGCAATAATTGTATTTCATTAAATGTTTGATTTTGGGGTTGTTTTTTTTTTAGTGCAGAGCAGAAATAAACTGTAACACTTCTCCCCATACTCTTTCAGCCTTGGGATAGATACATAAAATTTAAAGCAATTCAACATGCATGAAAATATTCCACCAGGAATATGCTGTTCTTGGGTCCCCGATGCAGTAAAGCCCTTTCAAATCTCTGCAGAGTAGTTTTGCTTCTCCAGCACCGCCACTCAGATGCATATAAAATACATCACTTGAAAAAGAAACAGGCACAAATTGCATAGCTCCAGATGAAATCGGCTTCTAAGAGAACAGGTACATTTGGGGAGGAATGGAAAGGACAAAACGAGAGGAAGGATTTTCCCTTGAAGAGACCAGTTCTGCAGGAGGCAATTTCTCTTGTACTGGAAACAGAAGAAAAAAGGTCAAGGTTATGAGCACGTCTCTATCCCAACTGCCTACTCAATCCAGGGCCCTGTTTCAATAGCCCCAAAAGCTTCTTCTACTTTAAGCTGAAAAGCACTTGTTAATTATGCATTTATGTAGAAAAATAATGGATTCTATGAGAGAGACCTAAAGGACAAAACCCACACAGAACTCCATCTTTGCAAAGTAATGGCTTTATACAGTTTGCTACATATTCTGTTATCAGTACATCCAAACTCATAATTCAGCTAGGCTTTTAAGATCTACACACACTGGAGTCAAAATAAGCTTAATTGTGTAACATTTGGTTAAGAATAAGAGATTGAGAAACATAGGTATGAAAAAAAGTTTAAAAGTATCTGAGGCAGAAGACAGAAAAGCTCTGCAGAAAGCTTCAGAGAAAAACAGTAAAACAAGAATATAGGGAGAGCAGATGAGGCATATTCTAAGCAAGATATCCAGGACAGGCTGACTACACTAAAGAACACCTGAATAGAAAGCATTTAGGAACTATATTGTAAAAAGCCAAAACTCTTCCGAGTTCAAACATGAGAGAAACACTAATATTCACCTGGGTACCATGTTTTATCTTACATGCGTTCAGTAATCTTCAAAGTACTTTATGACAGTTTTACAAGTTAATCCTTACTCCTTCCATTTTTACATATAAATTTCCTTCTAGTTCATTCAGGCGCTTACAGAATGGTTTGAAGCTGAACTTAATAGGTTCTTCACAAAAATCAGATATTCCAGAGGGCTTTACAAACCAGACCCTGCCAGCAATTCAGCAGACAGCCACATGGGTCAGGAAAGGCATGGTGCGTCCTGCTGTTAATGCAAGGACCTGCGCTATTCCAGTTTTCACTAAATCAGGAAAGTTCCCCGCTCTTCAAAAATACCCTTTCTCTTTGAACAGATGCTCACTAATCCTCTTGTCACAATTTTGAATTGGCAGTTCATTGTCTGCTGCTCTGGAAGGATTAGTGGAGAACAAAACCCATCACATCCCAGACCGGCGCAGATCTGGGCTGCAGAGAACCCGATTACATGCCATGCTTTGACCCCACATACACAGGGAGGTTTTACCTAACCAACCATACCATGCTGCTGCTGCAAACACCCACAGAAGAAAGCAGCAAATGGAGAAATAAAAAAAGGAAAGATGGGGAAAAAATGGGAGGAGGAAACAAAGAGGGACAATCTTATGAAAAAGCATGAAGTGGGACAGTAAGGCAACTGAATGATGAAGACAGCTGGTGTGCTAGCCAGTAAACTACCCTACACCTCATTAGGCATTCGAGCAGAGCACTTACAGAAACTAAGTTTCTGAGTTATCCTCAAAAATCACTATTTATCTCATCACTGTCACCTTGCAATTGCTGTTGTACTCTACTTCCAACCGTTCCCATCTCTTTAAGATCAGATGAAGGCAACAACAAAACAAGGTGGGTTAAGAGCTCTAAATATCATACCACAGAATGTTTAACTTCCACATGGTCAGGTTTAGTATGTGATTCTAAGACAGCATTTCTTGCGCTGATCACTTCTGAAAGATTTCATGTCAGTATCTGATAGAGACACATTCCCACGGGCTAATGCCAGCTTTCAACAAGTGCATGTGCCATCAACTGAGTCACAGCAACAAGATGAGTATGACTGAACAAAGCTGTCTAAAGATCCAGACGTGATTTAGCTGAGTTGAAAGTGTTAATTGTTCTTCATGTAATTTCAGCTATACTGGGAACAGAGAGGCTTTCAGATATACATTTTTAAGATCTTTGGACAGAAATTTGGCCATATTAAGATTTGAAAATATATACTATAAAGCAATCTTGAAATAAGTTGAAAGTCAAAATGCAACTAGATTTCTGGACAAATGTGGACAATGAAAAAAACCATTTTATTTCTACAAGTTGCAAAAGAGTTTTCTGTAAAGGCAGACAAAAATAAGAAATTTGAATCCTACAGAATACACTGCTACCAAATAAAGGCCAAAATGAGGCTGATTTTCAAACACTATAGAAGGTTTTTCTTTTTATGTAAAACTGATTATAAACTCTTTTCAATAAAACTTAGAGAACTCTTGCTCCACATATTTATTTTTGTTCCTGAACAGTTTAATTCAGTGAATTTTTGAGATACATTTATCATGCCGAACATGATAACCTTAGATTACCACCTTTTATGGAACACCAGTAGGCTGAAAATGATTCCCTAGCTCCCTATTCCTTCTAACACTCTCAGCTTTTTTAACCTGTGCATACATATTATAGCTCCAATATTAATCTTGTTCTTAGAACAACTCATCTTTTATCCATTCTTCTTCCACTATTTATAGAAAGCTCTCAAAAATTAAGAATAACTTTTCACTTTCTATTCAGTTTCACTTTCACTGCAAAAAGAAAATTACTCAAAACACATTGAATTTAATCAAATACATGCAATCACGTCACAAACGTGAAATAATCTGCAAGCTGAAAAACAAACCCTCGGTTTGTAACACAAGACTTTTGAAGACTGTACACCCTTGGGAAAAAAGTCTCAAAGAAGTTCCACATCCACAATTCTTGATCTTTGGATAAAAATCTACAGATTTTCCCTTCTCCTCCTTTACACATTACACTCAGTGCAGCAATCCCTTTTGCTGCAACCTATTCTGCTGTGGAAGAATTCATATGCTCCTTGGCAAAACTGTCACCGACACATCATGGTTATCGATGGAAGAGATCTGGAAGTTCAAGTGAAAAATTTAGACAGAGAGCTCCCCGTGCTGCTCTTAAAATAACAGTAGTAAAACCAAGAACTCACAAGGAAATTAGAAGCAGATGTTATCTAGCTACTGAATGACTGAGTGTAAGGGATTTGAAGTCTACGGGATTACTTTAACTTGGACAATACAGAAAAGGCCACTCTTTCCAAAGGCAAAGGGGGAATTGTCTAGCAGCCTTAAAGAAAATGGAGATTATCACCATTCCAGGTACCAGTATTCAGAGCAGTTATTTAATATTGCTGTTTCACATGCAAGAAAACAACTCATCTTGTTCAACTGACCCTCAAAGGTCACGACCTCAAAAATTTAAGCAGCACCTGGCACACTGGATGCACGCGCTGTTTTTGTGCACAGATTAGACAATCTGTTTCAGGCCTTGCAGAACAACTGGAAGAGTTTCATTTTTTAGGATTATGGTCAGCTTCATCTCAGTGATTTGCCTGATCAGAGGAACAAGGCTGAAATCTAGAGTCACTGTGACAGAGGATTGCTTCAGAACAGAGAAGTATTACATTTGAAAGAGACTTACTTATAAATGTGGAATTAAAATAACTAGTTTCGCAGTAGAGAGTCTTAAAAGTACTTACACAGTTTCCCACATCTGAATGCAGAAAAGAGCACTGTAAAAGACAAGACACTGATTTCCTATTTCTGCTCATGACATAATTTAATAAATTCAAGCATCCTTTTTGTAAGTGCATGGAAAAAAAGTGCATTTATTCCTTTACAGAAACAACAGAAGTGAAAAAAGGGTCCAAGGAACAGTACAGAAAGAGAAGAAAAAAGTGTATTTTTAGAAAGGGAAAACAGAACCAAGCAGGAACATACAGAATAACTGCTGTCACGTGTACTGACTGCTCTATACACATGATTGCCTCTACAGCTTCCATGCACTCCTCCCTACTACTTGTAGGCCCACTCTTGTCACTACCTTCAGAGCTCTAACTCTACAACAAGATGGATGCACAGTTTCCAGCACCTACGAAAAGCTCCGTAAAGCCATTAAGACTTGGTTCAACAGAAGGGGTCTGGCAAAAACAGTCACTGCAGAATGATGTAGGATCTTAGACTGGAAGCTCTGGTAATAATTATATTCGTGCACTTGGCAAAGTGAGGAGACAATCACTTCATTCGCATCAGTTTTGGAGATGAATAGCCTCACAGGCACCAAAACTCTGACAAAAATCACAGAACGTAATTATTTCTAAAAAACAAACTGGTCGTACATAAAGAGATCCAAAGATAGACCAGATCAGAGTTAATCAGTGTAACAGTGAACCAATTTCACTTTTTTTTTAAAACCAAAACAGAACACTTCCATATTCTGATGTGGTAAGCGATTAAAAGCCTTCTGACTAATCAGTGAATGTAAGCCTGCCTCTAGGCATTTCCAGAACTGGGATAAAAATCACATTCTTTCCGAGCTGAAATCTTGCTTGAGGTTGTGGAAATGTATTCTAGCTGCAGCAAAGAATCAAGGGACTGTTTTAGTGCTCAAAATAAAAACTCTCTTGTTTAAGTTATGACTACACAATATGGTACTTAAACACTTGCAAACTAAATTAGTTCAGAAATAGTGTGAGGTATTTACTTTTGTATTCAAGAATTGTTGACTCAGAGCACTGAGGAAGAATGCAAGTAGCATAGAGGCTACAAAAACACACTCATAAAATAACAAGTAAACTGAATGGAAATAATTACTTCACAGCTTTGCGTACAACAGCTTCTTCCCCACTTTTTCATTTGCTTGACTGAATCGCCCAAATTTTCTCATTTGCTGAGCTACCCAGAGCACCATTAAGTATTAGATTACAAAATATCTTTGCATGCACCGAACTCTCAGCAGAGACGTGCAACTCTGAGAAGGGCAGTAAGCAATGTTTACTCCATTAATTCCCACCAAATTAATAAGCATTTTTATTTATAAAATGGAACAAACCAGGTGGCAATTATATCTCAGTTGTATGGCTCATAATACCACAGATACTTAATTTCATTTAGAGCCTCAAAGGCTGACTCTTCTTTGCTCCTCCTTAATTGGTTTTTAGTTTTAAAACCTTTAGGAATATGGATGTTCACATTTTAAGGCTGCATTTAGGAATTTCTCTTGGTTCTTCTTCCCATCATTCAGTGCTGGAGTGTATGTAACACCTAGATATGTACAAGACACTGGAAACTGAAGTTTTCAATACACAGTAACTTCAGATAGCTTCTCTAGAACAAACACAAAAAAGGCTTGTGACATTGCAAGCCTCACCAGAATCATTAGGAAGCAACCAAAATTCTTGAATTTGTTGCTCAGGTTTCATGTCCTTACCTAGTGCACAACACAGAAGTGCAGATTTTGGGTTACCACTGAACTCACGTATGGACAAGGCTCAAGTTCCAGTACCCTCACTCAAATTTAATCATTCTATCCAATTCAGTAATAAGTCATTTTGAGTGTGTTTTTTTTAAAAAAATAAAATTCAAGACAGAAGTTAACTAATTTCTCGATATACATTAAAAATGTTAATGTACATTTCACTACGTTTTGGAAGAATATATGATTTTAGTATATTAAAGTTTTCAATGTATTATCACGTTTCAAAGTTCAGGAAGATTAAACCACTGGATCAACAGATTCCTTATAAAGAAATATCGAAAATGCCCACTTTTCCTCTTCTGGGGCACGAAAACTACACAGCCTGCTTTGAGAGACTTACATTTTCAACAAGAATTGCTCCTTTCTTATATATTACTTTAGGAAGTCAGGACCACCTACAGTTTAAAAAAAAAAACACCTGAAGAATTTAAGGCTGAGAAAAAAACAATAAAGACTATTCAAGTGCTTAAAACAGCATTAGATACTTTTTTCCCAAAGGTATGCTTTGTGGAAAGGAAAAAAGCCACACATAGAGGCTATATCCACAGAGAGGGATATTTTCAGCTTTCTTTCTACAGCATAAATACTTCATTTATCAAAACAAAACAGTTCTTCAGGTTCCCAGAAAGTTCAAGTTTTGCTTATTTTCAGCATAGGTGAACTTTTTATCGTTACTTTGACTCTGGAAACAAAATGTGTACATAAAAACCATAGAATGCTGTTAATCCACCACAGGAGGGGAAAAAAAGAATAAATCCCGCAGCATGGTTTGTAACCGCAGCCTAAATAATATGAAAGTGAAACTGAGTAGAGAGAGGAGTCAAACGGATGCTTTCCCTGACAGAGTTCTTAAAGCTCTATTCATTAATTCTTAATGCCAGATAAACATCAAAACCCGTAGTTTTCGAGACTAAGGTCTTTCAGAGACGGCTGTTAAGGCAGCACGCACGTCTGTAACATGCTGCTTAGCTTCCGAGTGGAGGTTTTGTGGGCTGGGGAGGGAAAGCGCCGACCCTGAGGCCTCCGCTGGAAACAGATCCGCTAGCGGGACGCCCCGGCCAAATTACAGTCGGCGGGCAGAGCGCGGTCCTAGCTGGGGTCACTCCTGAGAACACGAATTACGTGCCGGAACACCGAGCGGCCGAGAAGAGACCCCTCTCCCGGCCCTCGGCAAGCGCCTGGGGGACGGCTGGGGGAGGGGACCGCCGCCGGAGCCGGCCCTTCCCGCCGAGCCAGCGGCGAGGGCCGGGCGCAGGGCTTTGTTGGGGCCCGCCAGAGGCGGCGCGACCCGGCCGCAGTACCGCCGGGCGGCGGGCGGGGGCGCCGGATGGCGCTGCAGGAGGGCCCTGGGTCAGACGCGGGGCCGCCGCACCGCCGGGCCGGACCCGCCGGGCCCGCCGCTCCCGCATGCGCCGCCGCCCGCCCCGCTCCGCCCCACACCCCGCGGCCTTTCCTAACGGAGTGTCCCCTCCCCGCCCCCCCTCTGCGGAGCGGCGGCCGCCGAGGCCGGTCCCTAACATGGCGGCGGGCCGGGGGCCGCCGCAGCGCCGCTCCTACCTGCGGGCCGGGGGCGGCGGGGAGGCAGGGAGGGAGGCGGGGAGGGAGCGACCGCGGCGGCGGCGCCTCCCGTTCGCTGTGGCGGCGGGGGAGGGGACGGACGGAGGGAGGTAGAGAGACGGCTGCGCGAGCCCCACTCGCGGCTCGCCGCGCTCGCGAGCGCACGCCCGCCCGCTGCCCGCCCGCTCACGTGCCCGGCGGAGGCCGCCCCGTTCCGTTCGCTCCGGTCCGATCCAGTACCGCTCCGCTCGGTGGCGACGGCCTCCCGTGCACCCCGCCCTCCGTGTGTGGATGTGGCCAAGGGGGTGAGGGGAAGGAGGGGCCCCCAGGCCAGATCTCGCGAGATGTGGGAGCCCCTCACCCTGCTCTCGCGAGAGTCCCACCGCACCGCGCGGCGCCGGCCCGCCGCCCGCCCTCCGCTCATTGTCTGCGCGCTCCCGCGGGGGCGGATGGGAAGGCGCGGGGGGCGGGGCTTGGCACCATCCGCCTGTCCCCGCCCCCTGGGGGGGTGGGGTGGTCTCTGGGGACGGCGGGTTCGAGGCTGCTCTCCATCCTTTCCGCGCTTCCCGCCCGTCCGGAGCCGCTGTCCCCGCTGGGGCGGCGTGGGGTGACGGTCCCACGTTCGGTCCCCTCTGTGCCCCAGGCTCCCCAGGGAAGAAACGCATCCCCAGCCCCGGCAGAGGCGAACCTTCCTCAGACAGGGCCGGGGGTCCCTTCAGGGCCCATGCCGGCTGCTGCCTCTCCCGCTTTCCGTGACTGGAAACGGAGGAACGGGCAAGGCGAGCCGAGCGCTTTCGCAGGTTTTTGCTCGCGATAACGCGGATTCCTCGCTGCCACTTGGCTCCTGTGACCCCCAGGGCGTTGTTACCTTTGGAACAGGGCAGACACTCATAGCCCCTGCGGAGCACTATGCCGAGCTCCTGGCAGCCGGTTAGGCCATGCTCTGTCAGCTCGAGCCTAAGGCCTGCTCTCCTCAGCAGGCTGAAGATGTTACCATCTCCAAATTTAAGATGATGGGGTCTTGATGCCTATTAGGTTCATTAGAAGATTCTGGCAAAAAAAAAAAAAAAGCCCCACAGCTTATGTGGCAGGCTTTCCTCTTCATCTAAGCCAATGTTGCCACCTCGCGCTGGTATGAGGAAAGTTCATGTTCCCTGTGCTCTCCTTAAATTTGTTGATTTTATGGCCAAAGTAGTACTCGTACAATCGGGCAAATACTATTCATGATGTGAAATTTTTCATAGTCAAAATCTTTCCAATTTAATTCTGTGTCTAAAGATTCAGTCTCTCCATCATCTTGGAAGCTGCTATGTGCTGACAGCTTTACAAAGGTGAGGGGGTGTGGCTGAATTCAGTCTCCAGGGGAAGAGAAAAATCTGCCTCTTGAATTCATCACAGGCTGATTTTTCTTCTCTGTATGTGGTTGGAGAGCACAATGAAACAATAACACAGAAGGTGTTTGAAAAAACCGGGATTGGTACAAATACATGTTGAAATAATATGAAAGCACTCAGAGAACAATCACAAGAAATGCAGCTTTCTTAACAAGCTCAGGATAAAAAAAACAATTAAATGCTCAAAATCAAACACATAGAGATCTAAGTTAACAATACTTGTGGGCCCAGTACTGCAGAGCAGTAAAAGCAGAGCAAAGCACCTAGATGAAATATCAAGCAATCCGGTCACTTTTTGTCCTGTAAAAGTCATATACAGATTGCAAAACATACAGTGCTAATAAACAGAATCATAAATCACGTTAGCATTTCCTGAGTACAAAAGCGGGTCTTGTTCCATTTCCCTGGCTTTATTTCAATGCCAGCTTTTTGTTCCTCTTGGACCACATGGGTTCTCTCTCCATTTCCTTTGTTGTCATTCAGTCAAGGCACCAAACTGGCAGCAAGGTGAATCGTTGTGACCTTTATTGATCACGTTCGTGCTGCAGAAGGAGCCATACAGTGCTGACCAATGCTACCCTGCTAATGCAGCTGCTGCGGTAAGACACTGAGCTCCAGTTCCCTAAGCCTGTACTCTCGCCAATCCCTGGAGAATATTTATGATGTTCCTATGCTTCTCTTTCCCAGGATGTGCACAAAGCCTGGTGGATTTGGGGAAAAAGTGCTGCCCCTCCAGCTGTCTGAGAGTTGCAGGGCCTCAGAAGAGCTCTCACAGTGTCTAAGGTGTGCAGGGAACATGCAGGGAACGGAGCTCTGCAGCTGTTCCCAAGCACTCTGGTGGGATAATCGCTGCTGCCAACAGCAGGCGTGCTGCAAGCTTACCCCGACAGAATCCCTCTGTCCTTTTCTACTGCCTTTTTCATTACAGCACAACCAGGCCTGCAAGCCTTGTGTTCAGCCCTGAGATGAATGTAGTAGAGCTTTATTGCTGAAACAGGTTTTCAAAGAAATAAGCTAGTCATATTTATTGTCCACATAGCTTTGTGTGGCTGACAGAGCATGTATTTGTCATGTTTTGCCCATTTCAGAAGTACCTGGTACAGAAACAAGAGTCCCCTGGCACAGCAAGCTTGTTTCTTGGCAGTCAGCAGGCAGAAAGCCTTTGCAGTGAGAGCTAGAACCCACACCCACCCTGAGGGCAGCCAGCCATAAGGACACCCAGTGCTCCCCTCCTAGGTGAGTACTGGGAAAGAAGATTGTTGGGCACAACGTAAATCCATAGGAAACCCAGGCATTAGTTTTGCAGGTAGAATTTGCTCATATAGAACCAGTAAAGTTATATTTGTGTACGTCACATGCTTCAACTGAGACAAAATTTTTTCCCAATAATGTTGAATACTTTGACAAATATTTCTGGATAAAGTGTAACAAATGGACATTCAAAGATCAGCGATATTCAGACGGCAGAAGTGCTAACAAATAAGTGAGCAGTGCCAGGGACACTTAAAAAATCAGGAGAGCCGTAAAAAACCTCAGCGCTGTATTTCATTTGTACAGAACTAACATGACAGAAGTACCTATTTGACATAAACCATCAATAACCTGGGAATAATCTGGTGCATGTTAGTGTTTTATCAAAAGACTCACGTTTATGAACCCCAGCCACTGACAGCCTAAATACGTTGACAGCACTACACTCCCGCAGACAGCATGGTGTACAGCAGCAGTCTCATGTCCATGCGAGTTTAACTTGTACACAGATGGCACTGTAGCATTTATGACAGGATAACTGTAACATAACGTGACCAAAGACCATGGAACCATTTTTAAACACCCGTCCTGGCAGCAGAGGCTGTGGAGGAGAGCATGTGTGCACACAGCAGGAAGAGGCACCAGGCAGCCAGTGCTGCATTCCTGCCTCTCCAGGGCCTCCCACAGACAACAACTCAACGCAACTTTCAAATCCTGCTGTACCCAACAGCCTTATGATATAACGAAAACCAAAATGAGCAAGTTTAAAGATAAATAAGTTTAATAAATAGGTCTAATTAAAAATATATAATTTTTAACAAGCAGTGGGAGGGTATTAACAAATTGTATATGTAATTCTTGTTATAACTTGCTCCCAACCATCTCTGATCTGATACTAGATACAGATCATGAAAACAACTACTTCTCCAGTAGTTTCATTTCAGTTGTGGAAGTTTCCATCTTCCCAGTCTCTCAAGTGGGGATCTTCAAAGCAGCAGCAACAACTTAGTTCTCTTCTGACAACTATACTGCTTCTCCAGCAAGGCCCCACCTGCAGTAAAACATGCGAACTATTTGCCTGTAATTAAATAGCATACAAAGACAGTTAACAGGAGTATCTCCAAGCACCCCAAATTCAACCCTTAACACTGACCAGTTAGTTAGCTAACCTTCATTTTTATATAAAAAATGCAATTTAAAAAAAAAATCTCTTACACTTTTTGTTTTCTGACTGCGCATTGTCTGCATCCAATCTAGGATTAACTCCACCGAGGAGTTACTCCACTCTCAAGCATGCAGAGTGCTGCCAAAACCTGGCACCACCTAGCACTAGAACAGCACTGGCAGTGCCAGGAGCAACTCAGCAGCACATTTCTCTCCCAGCAGAATAACACTATCACAGGCACTGAACAGCTATGGGTAGCTGACTACCGCTGGATGAAACAGAACTCAAAATCGAGTTTTTAAAAGGAAGTAGAGGCCCCAAAGTACACCCCCTCTGGTGATGCAGGCCTTGCTTCTAGCGCCTCCTCTCACCAGGGCTTCCTCCAGCAACGGGAAGCACCGCCTGCTTCGCTAGACAAACCAGGCGATCTATTTCCACCCCAGAGCACGAAAGCCCATCACAAGCCAGCAGAAGCCATTCCTTTTACTCAGTGTGGCAGAACGAGCAATCTTTTTGTCCCTCTCCCCTTGCTGCCTCGTGGAGAGGCCTCAACCACGTAGCCTGAAAGGCCCCCGAGCTCTCCCTGGGCTTCCTGCGCAAGTTACTCCTTTACCTCTCCTCTCCGCAGGCACAGGTCACGCTACCGGAGCGGTATTCCCCTCCAGAAGGCGCCTCATCTGGCTGCTTCCACTCCCTGAAAAACTTGGGGGTTTTCATAAACGAAGGCCACCGGTGAGGACCCTTTACCTGAGGGCTGTATCTTCCAGACAGCTCTTTTGCCACCCGAGACCTCCCATTTACAGCGATCCTTTCACACACCCTTGTGCCGCAGATCAGCTGGAAGCCCTAAAGAGAGCACAAGAGAAACATCACTTCAAATATTCAATTAATTAAATCTGCATAAATAGAGCTAAACAGTTGGAATCTGGTTTGCGGAAGGGGGAAAAAATCAAACCGAATAATAGGCTGAGAAATTACTTCCACACGGCACAGCCTGAACACGTCACCCCCGGGTCCCAGTGCCTCAGAGGTTATCAGCCAGCGCGGGCCGCCGGGCACGGCGCCTTTCGGCCATTAATAACAATTAGGAAAAAAAAAAAAAAAAGAGGGAATATTTCACGTGGCGTTTTCCGTTTCCAGATCCCTGGGGCGGGGTGAGACACCGCAGGTCTCCAGCCCCGGTGCCCCTCGCCTCACGGCGGTCGGGGCGAGGGGAGTCCCGGCGCCCTCACCTCACCTCACCTCATGGCTGCCGGGGAGGCGCCCCGGCGCCCTCCCCTCCCGTCGCCCGATGGCGGCGGCGCCGAGAGGGGCCAGGCCGCGCCGCGCTGCCGAGGTGGTTCCGCAGGCGCCGCCCCGCTCGCCTCGGCCGCTCCCTCGGGGCGGGCCCGGCCCGGCGTAGGTCGGGGGCGGTGGCGGGGCCCGGGGCAGCGTCCGCGGGGCCAGGCTGGGCGGCAAAACTCTCAATGAACTCGTGAAAGAGAAGAAACGGCCGCGGAAGCGGCGTGGCTGTCCCTCATCCCGTCTGTTCGGGGCCGAGAAAACGCTGGTGTCAAGTATTAGCTTGTATCTCATCGTGCAGTGCTTGCAGGAACAAACACGGTGTGTCACCATCTCCAGTCCCCAGCGGTGACAGGCAATTAAGGCTATAAAAGTGCTTTTCACCAGAGCCCAGCTTATGCCCCAAAGCTGCTCTGCAGTTGGGCTGGATGTTACAGCCACGGTACGAGCGGCTGTAATGGCCAAGGGAAGCGGAAATGGCTGGCACAGCACATTTGCAGAACTTTTCTTGCAGCAATTTACTGAATTTTCTTCTCCCTCCCACAGTACTGCTCTTTCTTTTGCTCCGGGGACTGGTGTGCGGCACAAATGCTGTTGAGCCAAGGTCCGATAGGTAGGGAAGAATAACAGTACTGATCGTGCACCACCAGAGATGGAGAAGAACAGATGGCATGGGGCAGGCAATGAGTCTCTGGGCGTGGGCGGTTTCAGAGCTGAGGATAACAGTAAAGCATTACTCTTGCTGTTGCAGGAGCTCCAGACTTCGGTTACACCATGGTGTGTCCCATCCAAGGCTTGCAGCACGCATAGTTTTGAAGCATTACAGCTCCACGCTACTGCAAGTCCCTTGAGCGGATGAGCTGTGCCAGCAGAGTGGTTCATGTCCTGATTTAACACATCCTGCTAATGTACGGGAGCAAAATCTCTCAAATGTGATCCCTCCTATAGCCTGTAAATGAGCATTTACTTGACAGGGGTTAAGCAGGCTTCTGGAGCCTGTTGAGTTGCTTTGAACACAAACTGCAGGGCTGCCTTGGGATGCAGGGAGTTCAAGGGAGGCTGTGTATAGACTAGAGGAGCTCTTCTGCAGGCTGGGTGTGCTTTTCTTTTGTGGTAACTTACATCTCTAATCTGGCTTGAAACAACGCGTATCAGTCCCTTTAGTCCCCAACATGGCACTTGAAGGAGAAAAGGAGGATGACTTAGCCTCCACCAAGCTAAAATGAACAACAGGGCAAGCAGGGATCTCAGTATCAAAGAACAACATGTTTGCTACATCAGCTATGGCCTGTGAGAAAGGGAAGGCCAACACGCCTAAGCAGTTGAAACCACCATGAAACTAGCTCTTGGATAGTCAAGCCAGTGCTGTGGACGCTTCTGGGGTATTGATGCAGGCAACTGCCCATATCTCCCATCCCCAGGCCTGGAAGGAGGTGGGAGGTCAGGCAGGAGGACCTGTACCCAGCCAGCTGCTGTTTCCAGTCACACGGTGACACTGTGGTTGTGCTCAGCTCTGCAGACCGGTGCCTGGCCAGGCTTCTGCAGCACAGACTCCAAGCACGGCATTGCTGGGCTCAGCCTGTTTCAGAAGCCCTTTCCCATCCCCTTGGAGGGATGCAGCGAATGTAGAGAGGACGTTCGCCGGGAAGCTGTGGCAGAAGAGGGCTTTACTTGATACCCATGGCAGAGCCATTGTGTTTCACCTAGTGTAACACCTTTTATCCAAAGTTCACAAATAACATGCAAGCATTTGTTTGAGCCCCCTTTGCCCAATTACTAGAGGGGAAAGCTGTGCAGGAACACAGGGAAATCTATGCTGTGAAGTGAGAGGCTGGTCCTGGCATCGATTGTTGCAGAGTTCTGGTATTTGGCATTCAGAAAGCTTTTGAAGTATCTCCCTGGTCCTGCTGAAAATGTCTTGTTATAAGAGGCAAGGCATATTATTTTGGGCCCCATGCTGTACTAATGAGTTCTACAGCTTTCAAACTGGAGCCATTGCTTAGGCAGCGTGCTCTGGGTCTTGGCAGAGCTCATCATCCATCCCCAACTGTAAGCACATGCCCTCAGCCAGAGGCAGTAAGACCTCCAGTAACAAAACCGTGAAGAGCCCTCTGTGTTGCTATTACCTGTCCCTCCACCATAGTAGCTTTTCATCAGCCTTGGATCTTCTGCACTGGAGAAAACTGCTGTCCTTTGCTAGGTTCATCATTAGCTGAGAAAGCACCTAACGCTTTACTCCGCTCAGCACCAGCCACTCTCCCCACACACAGCCATGGCTGTCCTGGGCAGAACAAGCCTGGCACTTTCTGGGACGAGGCAGGGGCATGCTGCATCAGCGAGGAGCACCCCACACATCATGGCCTGCGTGATCATCCCTGCATCCAGGAAGAACAGCTGCCAACCTTGGGCCAAAAAAAGACCAAGAAGCCTTTAAAAAAGACAGGGATAGGGGCAGATGATTGCCTGAGGCAAGAGAGAGCTCCAGCTGAACGTTGGTGGCATCCCCAAGTTCTGAGAGCCTAAGCTATGGGAAGAGCATGGGGGATGTATCCTAGCCTTTTCCCAGAGGTGTTTGAAATGTCTCACTGGACCACAAAGCCCAGATGAAACACTTCCTTTGAACAGATGCCAAGTGAGTGAGGTTTTACCCACACTGCTGTGCCCATCCATGGACGCACAGAGCACTGAGCCAGTGTTAAGGTATCTGACAGAGGCTGGGGAAGGTGTAGCCGCATCTGTCTCACAGCAAGGGATTTGGCAGGACTACACTTTTAGTCTGCTTGTTTCAGGGCAGGCTTTTTGCTGTTGGCCTGCCCGCAGCCATTTCTGAGCTGTCTCTTCCTGCCTTGTGTGCCTGAAGTGCACTATCAGGGGTAAGCAGAGAGCCACCTCACCTGCGCTCCAGTTCCCATTAGCTGGTGCTTGATTTAATTTTTTTCAGCTTCACAGATCCTGCCCTGGTTCTCCACACCCCTGCATGTGCATCTCAGCATTGAGGTCAGTGTGGATGGTTACAGCAAAGTTGATCTTGCTGAACTCTCCAGCTTCAATCTGGGAAGAAAAGTACCTTTACTATTTGGATATGGCTCTTTGAAGCAGAGGTCCTTCCACTGCAGCTCATCACACAGGTGGCACTGTGTCCTTCCATGCTGAGAAGGAAAATTAGCCCTCAGAACCCAAGGAGAGACCCAAGTCACATTCTTCAGCCTGGAAGAAATTGCTTTCTTAGCCAGATAATTGTACTAGAGAGAGAAATATTAATGGAATGTATCATTTTCACTCTCTCAAAGCAAGAATAGGTACTTTTCTTTCAGAAACGGATTTTCTCTTGGGCCCCGACTTGTTAAACTGGGCTGCTTCTGGGCTTTCTGTCCATCTGAACAAGAGCCATAGAGTTCGTCCGACTCCAGAGGGGACCCCGCAGTTTCCACTTCCCAGCTATCATCACAAGATGGCATTACAGACTTAAAAGCTGAGCCGCCTCTGCTAATGGTTAGAGAACTTTTCCAGACCCTGGGGTGTCCAGCCCCAGAAGAAGCTGTGGACTTAACCCTGCCTGCTGAGCTCCTATGTCAGGTCTAGCCCCTGACACTTGCTTTTAATCACCTTCTTTTAATGTCATGGTTGTTCTTTAAGCACACGGCATGCAGACTGAAAACATGCAGCCGTTACTCCTGTAACCTGTGAGCCATCTAATTGCACTGATTTAAGGTAGTTGTAGTTTTGACAGTTAACGGCATGCAGAGTGCTTTAATCTTGAGCTAGAACAACTCCAGCTCTTCCGGGGCCTACTCTGCCCCCGAGGACACACTGCTAATCAGACCAAGTGGTGAAGTAGTTTAAGATGTGGCTAAAGGGACCCGAGGGCAAATCATGAGTGAAACGCAACTGACTCACTTGGTTGCAAAGTACTGTCAAATTTAGTACTCTTTTTTTTTGCCTGAGAGTGATTTGGGAGAGCCATGATAAGACTTTCAAAAATTTTCAGCTTTAAAATAATAACAAAAATACAAAAATCACTCTTTTAAGATATGGGTTTTTTTTAAATAAAGTTTAGGTTTGAGTTAGGTGCGTAAAGTCCCAGTGCAGTGTATTATTCCCTCTGTATCCCTCCTGCTACCTCAGGCCTCTCACAGGGTGCAGCCTGCCCACCCGTGGCACGACCCACAGCCAACAGCCACGGCTCAGCTTGGCCCCACTGGTGAGCAAGCTCCAGCTCCACACGCTGTCCCATCAGCTCAGCAGACGGCATCAGCAATGGCCTTGGCTCATATGGGAGTGTGCTTCCCTTCAGCCCTTGTCGCTGCCATCAAAGTAGGCAGCACTTTGCCCAGGTCAGACTACAATAGGTGTGCTTGCTTGCTGGGCAGTTTTTGTTTGCTGAGGGTTATGTGCAGCTTGGATCAGCCCCAAGGGACCAACAGCCCTTACTGATGCTGACCAGCCTCACCCAACACCCCTACACCCATAGATCAGGAGCCCCATTTAACCTCACCCCTGGAGCTTCACTCTTCCTATAAGTGATGCTGCAGGAATGCCTGCCTCCAGCCCTGCCCCTGGCTCTGCTCCAGGATGGACCCCTTGGCTCTGTACTGCTGGTGGCTTGGCTGCTGGAAGGACCCTAAAACATATATTGTAGCTGTGTCACTGACCCTCTCTTCTAGATAAATTTTGGACCTATGTTGTAGCCACACCTCCAGCCTTGTCCTTGGCTCATCTCTTCTTGTTCCTGGGTGGGCTCTGGACCTGGGTTATTGCAAGCCATACCTGGGACTGCTGGTGGACCCTGTAACCAGCACCAGGCTGTGCTCAGACCTAGTGGGACTGTGTCTGCTGGTGATGGTGAGATCTCTGCTGGGGTCATCTTGGTTTCCCTTCCCTTAGTGAGCAGCTGGCCCTTCCTGCTCCCTCCTGGGCCCATCATCTTGCAAGAGATTAAGTGCAAAACCTCTTAGTCTCTACACTGACCCTACTCCCCGTGAACCTTCCTGGGGCCTGGTGGGAGGAAGTTTTGCCATGGTATTCAGTAGCTATGCCGGGAGAGGAAGATGCAGGGCTGGGTTAATCTGAGGCTTGCTGTTGGATGCTCCAGGCTTCATCTACCGGTTGCTTTCTGCGAGAAGCGGCCGTGATCTAACTGTTTCTCCTTCCCTGGCCAAGGGCCCTACAGTGTCTTACTGGGGCTTAGTATTTGTCGTGATAGATCGGTGGCTGTGCTGTCTCCTGGGGTGACAGCTGCCCCAGGGATGGCAGTGGGGCAGGATCTGTGCTGAGCTGTCTCTGGGGCTGTGGCTGGATGAGTGTCTCTGGGCAGCACAGGGAAATGCTGGTCAGGCTGTTCCCTTCACTGTGGAGCTAGAGAGCAATCTCCTTGGCCCAGAGGAAAGAGCAATCAAAAAAGGTTATATAAACCAAAATCAGCCTGCTGGAGGGGCGGACGCACCAGCACCAAGTGTAGTGCCAGTCCACATCGTCTGGGCAGGAGCATGCCCTGCCTGCTGGGAGAGACCTGCCTCCCCTCCCTGCCGGGAGAGCCCTGCCGCCCCTCCCTGCCCGCAGCCCCTTTCTGCAGTTGCCCTCCCTCCAGGCCTGCCTGGGTTTCATCTTGCTGCCAGAGCCTGGGTCTTTTTGTTGTTCAAAATGTGCTCAGGCAGCACGAGGAGCCTGTGCAGTTCCCCTCTGTTCTTGGCTGAAACTGCTGCAGAGCAATTTCTTTTTTCCCTTTTATCTCTGGCAGAGCCCTGGAGCTCTGCTCCCTTCCCCTCCCATCCCTCCTGTCTTCCTGCTGAGCTCCCCCTGGCTGAGTCTCCTTTCCAGGTGTCCCCTTCCCCTTCCAGCTCCTATTCAACCCCCATTTCTTCTCTCCCTCCTTCAGTGCTCCCATCTAGAAGACAGATTGCAAACTGTAATCCCTGTTACTCAGTGCCTTTCATCCAATGGGTCCTAAACCACTTTCTCAGCGTGATAAATGTGATCTGCTAATCCTATGGAGGGGGATACCCCCGGACACAAGCCACTTCTGGGATCTTTGGCAGATCCCATGGCATCAAGCCGCTGGGTCTCTCAGTCGCAAATGTACAAGTGATAAAGTAGCTGCCTTGCCCCTGAGCACAGGCGTCACAACTTGCTCCACTCCACCAGACCCTATTCATCTTAGGGATTTACACACACAGCGTGACTACCCAAAGCAGATCTTCCTCCTTTCAGTGGCCCACCAGGTCCCTTTTCAGCAAGGAAGAAGCTATGTGGGGCAAGCAGTAAGATATGGGATTTAGTATGTGGAAGAGACCTGGAGGAGGGTTTACACAGCACTGACCTGAGCACACAAGTGGGCTGTTCTGGATCTCTAATTACTCTAAATTATACCATGATAATAAAACCCAATTACTCTGAGTGCCATTGTGCTGGTTTAATTCTGTGAGGTCTTACAAAGCCTGACTCAAGCCCTAGGGGATTTTAGCCAGTGCTGGCACTGGGAGCAGGGTGCTGTAAGGATGGCCCATGTATCCTGGGATCGGGTGGTGAGTAGAGATGAGTGGCACACCAGGAAATGCACCAGCCCAGCATTTTAGAGTAGAGCTAATTAGAAACAGCTTATTCCATTAAAAAAAAAAAGAAGAAATAAAGAAGGAAAAAACCATTCTTAATTAGAACAGAAACCCCCAGATAGGCTTTTTCTTTAAAATAGCCTAAAAATTTCATTTTTGCTTTTATTTGAAAACTATTTTTGCTTTTCAGACTGTAAGATAAAACACATTTGAATTGATGATGCATTTTACAACAAAAGTATATCCTTTTCATCCTGAAAATGCTGAAATGGGTTGTTTCAAAATTTTCAAGAGTTTACCCCCCTTTTTCTAAACCCAAAATTTTTAATTTAGCTGAAATGTCTTTTTTTGAAAGGAAACTCTTGATTACATTTTTTTTCCCAACAGCTTTAATTAGAATTAACAATGACAGCTGATTCTTAGCTGGTGATAAACAGCTGGACTGAATCCACTCCACAGCCCTCTCTGCTCTGGGACTTCCAGACAAGCTCCAGCACTAGCAGGATTTTAACCTTCTACAATATTTTAGCCTTGTCTAGTCACTGGAATTTATTTTTCTTTCTTCCCCCCCCCCCCCCCACCAGTATTTCTTCTCTGAGGATTAGCTTTTACCAATGCAGCATCTCTACCAGTCAGGGAACTTCACAGTGAGTTGAGATCGCATTGATTTCTCAAGGAAGAAGCTGCATACTAATTTTTTCTATTTTCCTCCCATGGGGAAGGCGGGTAACAGCTTCAGGAACACAGCTGGGTTTGTAGATATTATGTTCACCCACCAGATGATGGGGAAGTCTGAGGTCTGTGGGACCATCATGGGAAAGGAGACCTCAGCTGGTCTGATGCAATGTCTGAAGATGAAGCTAGCATTGCTGATAAATTTAAGCACATGGGATTAAAGCAGAGTGGGTTAAGCCTGAGAAAAGCATGAGGTGACGCTCAAGGGATGGATCAGTCCATGGTCTGGCCAAGAAAAAGGCCAGGAAGGGCATCCTGCTTAAACCAGGCCCCCCATCAGGCAGAGGGGAGCCCTTGCTTGTCATGCATAGGGTGATCCTTGTTGTAGGCAGCAGCTCAGGACCCCCAGGGCGAGGGCTTGTTCTGGGCCACTCTGGATCCATTAGCCCAAGCTGCTGTGTCTGGTGCCTCAACGCCTCTGCAACAAACCCCATCCATTAGCCAGAGGATTCCCAGGCTTATGCTTACCTTGGAGGGCACAGGTGCCCAGCAGAAAGGTGCTGCAGAGAATCCCAATGGCTTTTTGGAGCCAGAGCCCAGGTCAAAGCCTTCTCAGACGACCTCCCAAAGGTGTCCAGGGCCTTCTACGCCATGGTGTGGGGCTGGGGGCTCAGCTGCTGTCCTGCCAATGCTTCTTTCTGTGTCCAGGATGATTTTCACAACCCAAGTCTTTGGGAGCAAGGGAAGGAATGCAGCAGCAGTGTGAACAGAGAGGAAGGGCATGGTGGTAGAGGGGAAGGGAAGATGTTAGAGTCTGCTCTTAAACCCCTAAAGCCTCTGTTTCAGGCACCCTCCAGAGAGCCAACAGGCACCAGGGCATCCTCCTTTGCAAAAACCAATGTCCCTGGTGCCAACTGCAGCTCTCCTGCTGTCGGGTCCAGCACTCTTAATCACTGCCTATCCCTGTGTTGGCTTGTTGCTGTTAAGGGCTGATCTCTTCTCCCTGGAGACAAGCTTATGGCTTCAGCCTGTCCCACCTTGCTCCCCCTGCTCACCTGCTAAACACTTATTACCATCTTGGACAACCTTGAGATAGTATTAAATGAGAGGGAGGTTTCTATATAGAAGTCTCCCCGTGATTAATGGATTGAGAGATTTAGTGAAGATTAAAGCCTTTCTTCATACTTCACACTTCCAGCTCTTCAGCTGTTGCTTTTTCCCTTCTGCTTCCATACAGAAGTCCCTGTGGACCTCACTTTCCCCATCCTTTTTGCTGATGTTTTCTCCCCACCATGACCTGGAGACATGGCTGGCAGCACCCACTGCTCTTTGCCACCCAGTTTCCCCAAAAGCTTCACCCTGCTGAGCCCTGGGCAGACTCATGGGCCAGCGGTTGCAGAGAGGAGGGTGCTGCAAGCATGGCTTATTTATATACAAATGCAACTCAGGAGAGGAGCTGTAAATGCCTCTTTATTTCCATATTTATCATTGCAGTTCAGATGGATGAGGAATCTGATGGAAAGTTTAGGCGAAACAGAGGAAATGAAAAAGTGTCGGTAAGCGGCAGCTCAGCTGAGAGACTGGCAGCCTCGAGAGTTTCCAGCAGCAAGGCGGCTTTCAATTACCATGCCGTGCTGCTGCTTGATAACATCTTCATTTCCCCAGCTGTGCTACCAGGATGGATGGGGCAGCGGGTCCTCACTGCGGAGCACCCTGTGCCCTGTCATTGTATAACCCCTGCTGCAGATGTGCGCAGCTGTTTTCCCAAAGACTGCAGCCTGGTCATTACAGGAGTATGGAACTGAGACCCTGAAAAAAAAACCCCAAACATCTTTGGCCTTGGTGTTTTACAGGGCTGTTTTCTTCCTGGATGCTGGTAGGTAGCAGCAGCAGTAGCAGGATGCAGGTGCTGATGAGCAATAAATACCTCTGGCTAATGAGCATCGGGCTCACTTGCTCACACCATGGTAGAAAGAAGTCACAAAGGCTTTGCTGGACAACCTCAGAGCATCCAGCACTGGCCATTGGTGATGGTTGATGATTTTAAGCCTATTTTTGCATTTAATAACGGCTTATAACCATTGCCTCTCCTTTAAGTGCGTGACACCGCCGAGATTTACGGTCTCCTTTTTTCCACCTTATGGCAAGTGTTTTATTAATCAACCCTGTGCTTTGTCCCAAACCTGCATGTGCTGCAGCGTGGGGATGCTTCAAATGCAGTGAAGTGAAGGTGGTGTGGCTCCCAGGGGCAGCAGGCACTCCCATCCCAGAGTAGCAGGGATGGGAGCTTCCTGGGAGCTTTCCAAGGATCTGAAACCTTCAGCCCTGGGAGGGACCATTTGCCTGCGGGCCAAGGGAGCCTGGCCCAGCCCTGGCTGCTCTTCCAGGGGACAGCCAGGACTGCAAGTCTGTGCCTGGGGCCTGTGTGTCCCTGAGGAGGGGGCGAGAGGTGGAGCTGCCCTGTCACTGCCTGCATAGTGCCCCACCAGCACCCTATGCCAGTAACTTTATTTTTACCTAAATCCCTGCCTGGACACCTGGAAAGGCTCCTGCTCAGATCACTAGAGGTGACTGCAGCTAGAAGGGGTCCCTGGGGACCCTGCAGCCTGCACAGTCCCATCCCAGTTGCAGCCAAGCTGGTGGCACTAAAAACTCAGCGTTCCCTTCATACCAGTTATGCACCCGCCAGGTCCCTCTGCTCTTGCTACAGGCTTTATTCTCCTCTCTGCTTCTAAATCATTTGTACATTCCTTCCTAGGAAAGTGGCTTTGAATTGATCACTATTGCCGCCTTATCTGATTTAATCAAAACCTGATATCAAATGGGAGCGAGAGAAGGAAGCCCAGTGGGAAGCCTGTGCACAGCAAACTACTTGGCTGTGATGAATGGCATTGTTAATAACCTGTAATGAAATGCTGGAGTCATCTGGCACTGCAGGGCTCTTGAAATAAGGCAGAGCCTGCCCTCGCTCCCCTGGCTGAAGCCTCCAGGCTCCTACGAGGGCTCAGCCATCCTGTGGATGTGTTCCAGAGGGAGAAGAGTCATCAGGGACTGACACCTGACGGGATCCTGTCCCTGAGCTGTTCTGCTGCTGTGCAGGCAGCAGCTCACGCGGAATCCCTTGTGCTTCGGCCCCCGGACAGGCTCGCAGAGCCTCCCTGCGAGCGGGGACAGCCCCTCAGCTCATCACATCCCATTTACCGCTCCAGAGCCTCTGAGGGATTGATGGCAAAAAACCTCAGACAAGTTTTGTTTTGTTTTTTCATTTTGGGTGGTGAATGAAATAGCCTTTGGGTGGGTGGTGATGAGAGGCTGCAAGCAGGACTTGTCTGATCCTTACAGCAATTTGGGGAGGCTGATGCTGACATGGCAGAACTGGTCCTGCAAAAGTCCCTGGGTCCTAGCACGCAAAATGGGTGGAAAAAAGCATTTTTAAAAGCAAGCAGGGTAACCCTGCACCTGTGATGCCACCCCATCTCAAGCCTGGGGTTCACCTCTGCCCTCTCTGGATGTATCTGCACTGCAAAAATTGTCTGCTTTGAACTCAGACTGGGTTGTGACTTGCTTCTTAGGCTGTAGAGACATGTTTCATCATCTCAGCGTGGAAAGTGGCTGCTGCCAGCTCTCTGCCAGTGGTGAGGCCAGCCGGTGCAGGCTGGGAGGCGATGCAACACGGTGCCAGAGCTGCAGGTCGTTAAACAATTACACCCGCTGGAGCCTGAATTTCATCCAATTTTTTGCAGCTACAGCATGACACAAAAGGCTGAGTGGAAGGAAGGGAGGAAAGGCCAGAGGGGAAAGGTATTTCAGACAATAGTCCAACCCTATCTATTTTGCTGTAAGCATGGAGTGCAAAGCCTGGACCTGCTGTCTGGAAACTCGACCTAATGAGTTGACCTGCAGCCTGTGGAGTTTGATTATTATCTGGGCACTTTTCATCCCTTGTTGTCCTCCTCTCCAGCCTGCCTTGGCCCTGGGATGGGAGCAAACTCATGCTCACCTGGGATGCCCTGGAAAAGGCTCCCCTGGTTGCAAGAGTGGCTTCTTCTCTCCTTGCATCCTCCCACGGGGAAAAGGGCAATCAAACCCTCCTGGTGACAGCTACTGCATGCAGGAGTGCCAAGAACACGTTGCCATGGCTTAGCTGCTGGAGAAGCTGAACAGTCCCGAGGAGGATCCCAAGGAGGGGAGGTGGCTCCAGCCGAGCAGGTGGTGGTCCTGGGTACATGCCTTTCCCTGGAGAAAATCTGAATTTCTGATGGCCCAAGAGTTGCCTCAGAGCCATCCCTGCAGTGACTGCACTGTCTCACCTCCAGCCCCTGCCCAGGAAGCAGCACATATTCCTTGAAATCAAGTAATTAGGGCCAGTCACAAAGGCAAGGAAAAGTTTTATCAACTTTATTGTGACAGTGCAGTGTCACGCTATAGATCTGGGCTTGTGCTGAACAAGGGCAAGTTTTGCACCATCCTGCACGGGAGGAACTAAGCTCTCCTTGCTGCTTTGCTGCTGCTTAGGCATAGGAGTGGCCCGACACTTCTGGCCCCTTAGCCTAGTTCACTGTTAAACTAGTGAAGCTGTTGACCGAGAAGCTGTCAGTGCCATTTCACAGGGAATAACCCATTTCAGCATCCTCAGCTTTTCTGATTTCCTCTTTCAAACAGCTAAGTGCTATTGATAAGGAAAGACTGAGGTCCCCATGGCAAGTATTTAGGGATGCTGGTGGTTCTGGGCTTGCAGGCAGCCCGCAGGAGATGGGCAGCGGTGCCTGGTGGTCTCTGCCTGGGAGAGGGGAGTGGGCAGGACCTGGCACATGCCTGGGCAGGATGCTCTGCTCAGGGACATCAGCCCTGAATCCCACCCTGTGCTCAAAGCTGAGCTGCTTTGAGCAAAGCATGTCCTTAAAAGAAGGTATTTAAACACAGGGAATCAATGGCATTAAGTGCAAATTCATCTGTTGATGCTGCTGTCCAGGGCAGATCGGCCATTTACTGTGGCACATGATGCTGCCGGGATCAGCGGCTCTGTGCTCTGGGCTGCTAACGATGCCCAGAAGCGGCTGGAAACAAAGACAGCTGAAGTCTGATGGATTAATGCTGCTTCTCACCAATGCTGCCTGTGATCCATCAATTACCTATCTGCTTAGTCCTTTTCTCCATCCTTTTACAATCTAAATAGCACATTTTATAGTCACTGCTAAGTGATGTGATCAACATCAATTACCTACTAAAAGAGAATCAAGTCTTGATTTGAAATTAAGTGCTGCATTTTGCCATGTTCTTTATATGTAGCCAACAGAACAATTGCAGTGACATAAAAACTAATTACACAACTCCACAATTAGGCCTCCCTCCTAGTGCTGTGATTGTCTTTTAAGTACATTGATGAAAAATTACTCCCAGCCCTAAATTACTCTCTCACACCCATCTTCTCCAATACCTTTAGAAAAAAACCTCCACCCCATCAGATCAAACAGAAGAACTTGAAATGCAAAAGATAATACATGCAGAGCATGTTTTCTAATCTCTTTGATGTGTGAGCTGTTTCAGACAGCAGGATTAGGCTGGTATCGCCTGAGGATGCAGCAGCGCTCCTCTCTGTGACGAAGCATCTCAGTGAGACTTCCCAAACCGCCTGGGGCTGTCGTGGGGCCTCGAGGCCAGCATGCTGGTACCCTGCTGTGTTGCGAAGCTCCTCTTCCCTGTGCCCCAGCAATGTTTGGGTCTTGGGCTGCAAGCTGAGGAGAGACCAGTCCTGCCCGGCTGCTGGCCTTGGGCTTGGTGCATGGAGGGGGTTTATTGCTGCTCCTGCTGTGCCTGAAAGAGGCCTCACCGCAGCTGCAGAGAGAAGTCTGATCATCCCATTAGTGCTGTTCCACCTGGCAGAAACAAGGGGACTAGCTGGATCCAGCTCACCTGCACCACCAGAGAAACCACGGTGGGGTCTGGGCAAAGGTGGATGGATGAGCCTCATCCTGAGCTGGTGGCAATGATGCTCCAGGAGCTGAGAGGGCCCAGAGCCCCAAGAGGAGGAGAAGAAAGGGGCTGGAGTATGGCAGTGCTTTCACCCATCCAAAGGCCAGGAGTTATGTCTTGCCAGAAATCATGTAGCTGCCTGAAGAATCATGCCATTAAACCCCAATAAATCTGTGAAGCACTCCTGATGGGCTTTGTGGGTTTTGCTTCTGGATTCTGATTTTGAGGTGCTTATATCCAACCTGGAAAGACCGAGAACATTTCCTTTGCTGGAAATGAAAACTAGGATTTGCTTACAATCAATCTCCTGCCTCCAGGATCTTTGTGGGTGCTGTCAGCAAAGCTTACTGCATGGGTGAGTGGAGCCGTGGGCACACCAGCCCAGGGGACAGAGCAGGCATGCAGTTTCCCGCTGGTCCCCTTACACTGTGCTGTCCCATCAATTGTTGCTTGCTCTCTCTGGGCATCCTTCACTGGATAATTAAGCATTGCAGGTTTAATTTTGGGGCTGGCAGGGTGGTTTTGGCCGCTGCCTGGCGTGCAGTGGAGCTCACAAGCATCCTTGTGCACCAGCTGGTCCTCAGCTAGACCCCAGCCCTTGCTGGGGAGAAGGGTCGCACAGCTTGTGGCTGTGGCTTTTCTCTCATTTCTGCAATGCCATCACTCAGTCATCTGCCAGGAGAGGGTGGGAAATGCTTTGGCACCCGATTTTAATCAGGACTATGCTGCGAGCTAATGAGGCAGAAGGGACCCGAGGCTCACGCCTGCAGCAGCTTGGCAGTCACCGTACCTTCCAGTCTGACTTTCTCACCTCTTCTTCACCGTGGTCCAGGGGAACTTAGGTGCCAAGGCTGTGAAATATCACCCTTGTATCTACCTGAAACTGCACTGCCTCCCTCAAAAGGTGTGAAAAACAAAGGGGTTGCTGAAGCTGCCAGTGGCCGGGGAAGTGCGATGGCTCAGGCCAACCACATCCAATGGACCTTGCGAATGTCACCTCCTTCCTCCCCACCGCCCGTCGGCTGCGGGGCACAGGGGAGCTGGGGACGCCCCGGCACGGGCGGGTCGAGGCTGGGCGGGGAAGGCCCACGGGACCGGGCACCCTTCCCCGGCCGCATCGCCGGTGTCTGGGGGCCCGCGGCTGGGCCGGTGCCCCTCCCGTCGGTGCCCCAGCTCCCCCGGTCCGAGCCGCCCGCTGCCGGCACCCCGCGGCTGTCTGAGGGGGACGGAGGGGAGGGCGATCCCGCGGTACGATAGTGCTCGGGGTCCGCGCACAGACGGCTGCGGCGTACGGCCACCCCGAAGGAACGCAGGTGTAATTTAGAAAAGCCATTTATTTTACCCTTTTTCCTCTTTAACCGATAGCGAAAGTGCCCCTCCCTCAGGATGACCCCGCTTCCTCAGGGCCTGGCGATACCTTGCCCGGGACAGGCCGCCTGCCCACCCCCGGGGCAGCCCGGCGAGGCCCGCGACACCGGCGCCGCCACACGGGGCGCGGGGCGGGGCGGGGCGGGGCGGGGCCCGGGCGGCGCGTGCGCAGTGCGGAGCGGTGAGTGGGGGGCGGCGGTCGGGCGGCCCCGTGGCGGCGCTCAGTGCCGGGGTGGGGGGCTGGGGCGGGCCGAGTTGCACCGGGGCCCTGCGGGGCTGAGCCGTCGCCGCCCTCGCGCCGGAGAGCGTCCCGGCGGTGCCCCTCGTTGGAGCGGAGGCGGCGGTGGTGAGGCCTTGTCGGGCTGCCCGCCGCCCTGCTGCCCCACCGAGGGGCCCGGGCTCCGGGGGCAGCAGGGCCTGGAGGGCTGCGGCTGGCGGGGGGCGGCAGCGGCTGCCCTCACCCCGGGGGTGGCGGCCGGCCCCGCGCAGGGCCGGGAAGTAAAGGCAGGTGCCTGGGCGTCCTGTTTTGGAGGTGACGGAGAGGCGGGGCCCCGCGGCCGGCACCTGCCCGCCGAGCGCCGGGAGGCTGCCAGGGCAGGCAGGGGTCCCTCGCGCTGAGGGGTCCGACATCCAAATTCAGCAACACGGGAGCGGTTTGGGCTCGGCCTTGGGCGCGAGGCCGGGCTGGACGCCCTCAGGTCCGCTTTGCACCTGGGCAGCTGGGGACTAAAGGTGTCCTGGTGCCTTCGGTGTACCTCTGGGCCATTAAAATGGATTTTCCTTTCGGGTGTGCGCTTGGTAGCACGAGGCCTGAATTTTAAAACTGTTTAATTATTTTGGTACAAGCGTGCATATGGCTCTCTTGCCGCAGACCTAGCGAAATTACATGTTGCACAAAGCCAGGGAGTGAAAACTGAGCAAATGAGATTTTGTATATAAACACTGTTTGGAATATTGCCTTAAAATGTTTAACTTAAGTGGTTGACTAACACTTGCATTAGAAGTAATCTTTGACAAATAATCAACACTACCCGCCTCTCAAGATGGCCTAGGTTTACACTAATAAGTTCTGTAGACACAGTTTCTTAGGGGCAAGTTATTTATTTTACAGTGTTTTGCTGATAGAACTAACCTAGTACAAATACGGCTTAGAGGCAGAAAGTATGACTTCACTGATACTGTTTAATTTGCTTGCCAAAGTAGTATAATCTGCACAGGCATTTCTGTTGGTAGAGCTGTCTGCGCGAGGAGGCTGCACCGGCGTACAGCCATGGTAGGAAGCCTTTTAAGTGCAGATAAGTGTCTAGGGCGTTAGGAGCCGATGATACACCCTGTCATTTATTGAAGGTGCTACCACAGTGTTTCTGCTTTGTGTGATCCTTTTGAACTAATTTGTGCTCTGGAAGTAGCGTTATTAAGGGATGGAGCTCTTTTTTTGTCCCCCCGTCTTTTCTTTCCCCCAACCCTGCCTTAAAATGACTGGCCTGGACCATGTTGGTATTTTTCAGCAGCCTCCAAGGCATTTCTGTGGTGGAAGCATGCAAAATATTGTCCCAGAAACTTTAATGTAGAAGTGCAGCTGACAGAGGTGAGAGTAGTGTCTGCAAGTTCCTGGGTTCTGACATCTGTGTGGCTACATATTTACTAGATTTGAAGGGGTACAAATATGGTCCTTTTAAAGAATTAAGCTGGAAACTGGCAGTTCCTAATGGAATATCAGAACAGCCCTTGACCACAACACTGTCCCCATGCCCTAAAGCAGCACAAGATTGGTGCTGGTGCTACCACCGCCACCTACTCTTTTTTACATTTGAGAATTTCTTTAGCTCGAAGAATAAAACGCCTGAAAAACTTTCCAGCAACCCCAAACCCTCTCTCTGCTCTTACCTGCAAGGAAATGGAAGACTAAAATACAGATGTCGTCAAGCTGGGCAGGTGTGGTTGAAAGTATGTCAACTATACCCTGAGAATCTGCAAGGCAGTGGGTTATTGGGATAAATTTAGGGATGCTAGCCAGCCTTTCTATGTGCTAATCCCCTCTGCAGCTAACTCTCTCTGGCTTTTGTAACCCTGCTCAGTTTTCCCCTCTGGGAAATAACATTTACCCTGCACTCATGAAGTAGACGAATCATCTCTAATATACATCTAGTTATTATTTTTTATTAACATGCAGATATTCTTAGCACCTGAAGTGAAAAATGACACAACACTGGGGATGTTCTGGGAAACAGACCTGTGAAAGGAGTTGGTGCGTGTTAATCAAGGCTTTGTCAAATCTCTTCTGGCATTGGTTCACAAGGCAGTTTGCTTCTAAAGTTCTGACTCAAAGAAAATAAAAAATCCTCTTGAGTGACTGGGAAATCTTAAATGTTCCTGGAAGTTAAGCCCTGCTTTTGCATAAGATTGTAGATCTTGCCTGCTTGCTGGATTTCTCATGGAGCCTTTGGTCGGGGTCTGGTGCAGCTGTGTGTGTATTGCATCAGCTGTGCAGGCACAGCTGCTCTTGCCTGCTTTGAAACACCTTGTTTCAATGTTTTCAGTTGCTTTCAGCAATCTTTATCTCACATTATTCTGTCTGGGGAAGGGAGGGCTTGCCTGCTCGGATGGGTGGTAACCCTTACAGGACAAGCAACCTGTTGCACAGGTCAGTGGGGCTCTTTGTAGTTAAGAGCAGAGGAGGGAAGCCTTGCCTTTCCCCACAGGCAGCCCAGGTCAGCATCCCTCACCCTGCAGCATGTGGGAAGGCAGTCTTCATCACCAAAGTAGCTTGGTGGCAAATTAAGCTGAAGAGCCTCTTTTATGAAAGGTAATGAAGACATGAATTGAAGTGGTTGTGGCTGTGCTTGTTCTGCATTGCTGTGTGGGTGCCCTTTCAACAGGATGAGGAGCTCTATTTTGTTTTGGGGAAGAGAAGGCTGTTAATTTAGCTCTAAGATGTCACTGCTGTAGTGGTGTAGGAGTGGCCAGATGGAGGATGCTAAAATGAAATGCAGGGATGGAAAAGTCTCCTTGTCCATGCCTCTGTCCTGAGGCCAGGTGAGATACACTCAGCTCCAGGGTAGAGTGTGGTGGATGTTAGTGCGGATCTGGACTGGGGTCAAGATCCATCTGGGATTTCATCAAATCCCAGAGTCTCAGAGAGCCTCATACCTCACCTAACTCACCTGCAGCAAGTTAAGTGGGCTGCTGTGTCCCTTGCCTTCATAGAAAAGGAAGCCCAACGGATAGTTGTCCTTGTAAACAGCTGCTGTTAAATGCTGAGAGCTGATAATGACCCTGGAGGGGAGCAGGGATGGAGAAACCCTTCAACAGCTGCTACAGGGGTGTGTGTTTTACACTGCTGACTGCTCTGCTTGTTGCCTGGACCCTCTCATTTGTCTATGACTTTCTTAGGGGTGGTACCCAGCACTGAGCATGGCCTCCCAACCCAGAATTAGGAATTTTATGTTTTTAAATTGCAGAATAATGTTTAGCTCTTCACAGCTGGAGCTGTGGTGTCACAACACTATTTTTAGTCCAGTTCCTGATTTTCTTCAACGTTACCTCTGTCCAGAGAGCTTTTGTGTGTGCTGTATTTATGTGCTTGATCTTTGGTTTTGCTGTTTCCAAGTTCAGTTCTTTGCATTGTTTTCCTTGCTTTTCTTTCTATTGATGTGTGGGTGTTTTTGGAACTTTTCTTCAGTTTATCAATTTTGATCATGACCTCCAGAGTGCTTCCAGTTCTTAACTGCTGAACATCCTTTCAGGTTTAATAAAAGTACTTTTTCATTATTCAGGCCATTAATGAAAAGGATGAATAGAAGCAGACCTGGACTGAGCTCCAAGGGCCCATATGTGAGGTTTTCTCCCTTTGTGATAGGGAATCACTGACATCTACCCTTCAAGTGTGTGTGTGTGTGTAGGAGGGAGTTGCTTTGATTTTTTTATTTTCCTTAGTAGTGAGCACTGTGCCTTATAAAGGTGAGCTCGCCTAGTCTGAGTTCCTCTTGTTTGCCTGAGAGTGTTGGATGGATAGAGTGAAAAGCCTGCTTTAACACTGTTGTGCTGGATGGAGGTATGATGCCAGATCTCTGTACAGCAGGAGTTGTGCCCTGTTTCTGGAGGCTCAGGTGATTTTCAATAGCTTTCATGAACCTCATTAACTGGGGCTTCTTGCTAGTGCTTACTAGGACTAGCATCGCTCCGAGGCAATCCTCTGGTCACTCAGCCGTGCTTTCCATTGAGAGCTCCCCAGGTTCTTCTGCTTTGGTAGCCGAGGGTTATGCATGGGAAGAATTTGTGTCTGTAGTATCCTACTCCCCTTTCTTTCTCCTTAGGTCTGTTCTCAGTGAGAGTTAGGCTTGTCTGTATGTGACTAAGGTAGTAAAAACATATTTTTCTCCTCAAGCAATTCAAAGTTCTTTGTGTGGTTGCTCTGGAAAAAAAATTACTTGCTCTAGGAAAATTAATTGCACTCATTTCTATCCCTGAATAGTGTGTCGCTGTGGGAGCGGTTGCAGGATACCTTGTTCTGCCAGGGCTCTGCCAGTCACCTTCTCAGCGCAAACTAAGCTTAAGGAAGAGGAATTACTTTAACTCAAATACTGGAGAAAACATCACTGTCCAAACAGGACCAGCTCTAACTGCCCCTGAGTTCTGTAAGTAATGAGCTGCTGGGATCAGCTTTTTGCTTTTTAAGACATTAGTCCTTTTCTGAAGTGTGCTTCCAACCACTATACCATCTTTCTGTGCACATTGGTGTAACTGTGGGGTGAAATTTGGATGCCACTGGATTCAAGGTCAACACAGGGTTCTGTGGTTTTCATCTCTTCCACCTCAAGCCTGGTAACTTGAGGTACCTGGCCACAGCTGTTTGCTCAGGCTGTGCTTCAAGGACATCATCATTGGGATGGAGATGTATGTTCTCCTTTATTGGTTGATGGTGGGTGCCCTGACCAAATTTCAGTTCCAGGGGAGAAAATTCAGCCTCCCTAAAGTGTTCCTGTGGTTTCTATTGATTCTTCCTTACTTCTCTCCCTCTGGGGGCTGTGTGCTGTAGTTAAATACTGGTAGAAAGGTTTTGTTCCACTCTGGATTACAGCTGAATCTCGGTGGTGGATAAATTGCATCCTGAGTCCAGTTTACAAAGCCCTTTGGGCTTTGTGGGATACAAGAAGCTGTATTTTATTCTAGATGTGTGTTTGCTGATAATACTATAGGATTTTCAGTGAGCAGGTTGTAAGAGTCCTGATTATACTGATTCTCTGCGCAGTCAGGCTCTTTGCCCAAATAATTCAAAAGCCTGCTGCAAAGAGAGGAAAAGGAAGATGGAAGGATGATTTAGAAACCTCTGGGTCACTTGAATAGGTGCGAAGAAGATGCACATGTTGATCTGAAGGAGGTACCGAGCTAGGTATATGCCTTTAAGCATCTAAAGAAAAGTTAGGATTATTTTTAATGGCTGCCTACTTTAAGCCCAAATAGTTTCTTTAATGGGAGATTTTAAAGGTTTGACTGTTAATTTTAGAATTTTTATTTCAGGCATGCTTCCATAAAATTAACTTTTTCAATGCAGAACACTCTAATGTCTTCCGTGATGGTGCTCATTTGCAAGAAATCTATGTGCAATTATTTCTTATGTACTAGTTAAATCTATCAGCCAACAGATGTCAAGTGTAGCAAAAATGCTATAATAATATTATGGTCTAATAATAGTTATAATGATTCTAATTACCTGGCGCGGCTTTTGAAAGAAGCAGGCTCAGAAATTAGTGCAAATGGGATGTTTAACCTTGAACTGCAGAAGTAGGGCACTTTCAGAGGTGTTTGAGCTGTGCCCCTTCTTCCCTATCAGACATCCCATTCTCTTTATTTCCTCCAGGGAGTAACAGTCCATTCTGTTTTAAATGTTCAGAACTCATTCTCAGAATGTTCAGAGGTAGAAAAAAGTGCTGGTGAGCTGTAGATTAGCATGTTTCTTAAAATACCTATAGATGTGAAGCCTGGTCATTTTTAAGCTCGTCCCGCAGTCTAGCTGCCCCGGTTTTAGCATGCTCCCGCTGTCTGATGATTACAGTGCACAGATTGCTCTCACCTCAGGAAGGCTTCAGGGGGCTCAGCAATCTTCATCTTTTATGCAAGCCAGTTTTGCTGTTTTTAAGTGTCAGGGAGGCTTTGCCACAGCCTGGAAAGCACAAAGCCAGCCCAGATCTGCCTGAGTGCTGCCGGGCAGCTTTCATGCTGTCCACTGATGGGAGAGTGGGTGTGGGGGCGTGCAAGAGAGTGGCTGTGAGTTGTTGATGGAGGCTTTGGTGTGAGAGGTGAGGAGGGTGTGTCAGCAGGTAGGAGCTAGCTGCCTTGCTAGGGCACAAGTGTTGTGCTTTGTCTTCCACAGTTTGGATCCACACAGCCTTGTCAGAGGCTTGTCAGCCATCCCCAGTGCAAGAGGGTTGCTCTGTGTGCCAACTCTTTTATGTCACTCCCGATGCCTCTCTACCACCCTATTTTTCCTTTAGGAAGGGTTCTAGGTTGCATTTTCTATATTCCAGTGGTTTATGCCCAACCTTACTATGTGCTGTGTAGTTTCTTGGGGTCCCAGTGCTCATTATTATTGTAGGACTGATAAGGCAATGCATAATGGATCACCCCTTGCTTCAGCTGTTTGTTAATTTTGCCATGTGAAGTTGGTGAGGAGTCTGTGGTCCACAGAGAAGGATCCGGTCCACAGAGAAGGATCCGGTCCACAGAGAAAGCTCTGCATAGGCTGGAAGTTGACAGATTTCAATGATTATATGCCAGGCTGAACATTTTTCCTCTAATAGATTCACATGCTGATGAGAACTCAGCAGGACCTGTGGGAATTTGGCTGTCGGTTGCTGATCCCTGGCATGGGCAGCAGCTGTGAATCTTTTACTGTCTTCCTGTAAAATGGATCCAGAGGTACCCTTGCAAGGTTTTCTTCTTCATTTCCAGCTTGTTCATAGGCTGGTATGCTACACTTCTTGCAAAAGCCCTGCCTGGCAGCGCCACTCACACTCAGCGTGCGCAGCCCACCTTTCTCCAGGGCTTATGCTGGTGAGACCTCTGCCATCTTCAGCCTTTTCTTTGGGGAGGTTTGCCTTCTTGCTAGAGTCAGTACCTCCATTGGTGCATCACTGTGGAGATGGGGCCGTAGGAGCTGCAGGGCGCAGCCTTTTCCAGGCTCACCTGAAGAAGGATGTGGTAATGGGCTACCCTTGTTTGAGGGAAAATGATGTCTGAGTAAATAATTTGTCAAAGAACACTTGGCGTCACCGCACATGCTATTAAGAAAAGTACAAATCTTGGATCCTTTCAAGCCCGAGCTGTAAGGCTCATGTAATATTCACTTGCTTTTTAACATGCTGCTTTGCTTTGCTCAGCATCAGGCATTGCTGCTGTGACCAATGCTGACTCAGTAACATGCTTGTGCTTTTACTTACCCAGAGAAACCAAAGTTCCCTTTGTTTTCTGCTCCCGGTAAATATTAGCAGTGCATTTCTCATCCTGCCTCAAGAGCACCTTTCTGCATTCCTTTTCTAAGCCTGTTGAGAGTCTGGACTTTCACTGCTCTCAGTCAGTTGCAATGGTTCACTTCCCTATGACCAGTATGACTCTGGCTGGGTTTCCAAAGGACTCAAAGGGCGTATAATGGCATTGAGCTCTCCTGCACGCAGAGGAGTGCAGGCACCTCCCTGGCTTGGCAAACTGTGCCAGTGCACCCCAGACCCTGAATGAGCTTGTGCTGAAAGCTCCTTGGGGGTTTGGGGATGCTGCCCTTTCTGTTTGCCTGGCACTGGTGCACTCTTTCTTCATCTAGTTTCTGGTACACAGAGAACCATCACAACAGGTCTAGAAGAGCCCTCCGACACCTCTCTGCCTCACTGCCTCCACGTCTCGTTTCAGTCTTCATCTGTAAACATCTCTTTGCCCTTGCTAAACACTGGGTCTCTTAATTTCTTTCTGCAAGAGTATTGTTTAATTTGTAAATGTTTTAGGACGTTATTTGAAAAATACTATATGAAGCTGTATTTCATTTACTGTAATGATCCACTAATGCGGGCATATTTCAAAGGCAGGCTATGTAGTACTGTGGGGTTTAATTAAATTTTGTTTTTCAAGTAAGCATCAACAGACCGACAATAACTAATGGTGGACAATATGCATCGAGAACAAAGTCGCTCCATTTTATTTTCCAAGACTGTGGAAGTGAAAATGTATAGCCCTTAAAATGTACTTGGCCTGCTCACGGCTGCTGCTTTAGTGCAGTTACTCACTTTAGGGGGATTTTTTTCTTCTTTCTCTGACTTAATTTTCTTGATCTCTTCCTGCCCCCAGAATAAACTGTTACACTATGGAAAATTTCCAGCAGGAGCCTTGGGTGAGCTGGGCTCTGTTGCAAGCTCTGGACTCACTTTTGACTATTGTGTTGCTTAATGCATTATGGCTTGTAGAGATGGGTCCTTGTGAGGGTTATAGAACTGAAGGGCTGTGTATGAGGTTCTTGTTCCTTCAGTGGGAAACGCCTGTTTCTGGTGGCTGGACGTGGTGTGTGCCATGGTGTGTGCTGGTGCAGGGAGGTTGCCAGGAGGTAAAAATGATGTTGTTGCATTTGACATTGTTGTACCCAAATTGGCAATAACCAAGAGGCTCTTGAGTGCATTTTGTTCCTTTTCTTCCAGCAAGCATGGAGTAATCAAGTACAAAATATATGCAGAGAAGCTTGGAAAGTCTGTTCAACGTCAGCGGGAGGCTGTTGGAAATCGTAATGGCACTCATAAGTGTGGCACTTGTACAAGTTTTCTAGGGGTAAAGAAATCTGTTGGTGATGATGTAAATGGGCTCCTTTGTTTGGGTTTATGCAGAGCATCACTTGAGGAGCAGAGTGAGAGTGCTGGCTGGAGCATCGTTGAGTTCTGTCTTGTTTCTAGTGGCTAGCGTAGGTTTTGTTCTCTCTTAGTGTTTGGGAAATTTTCCATTGTTTAGAAACATAACCAGAATTTGCTGAGGAAATCAGTGTGGGTGCCCTGGACTCCCACAGCACTACAGCCCTTTGATTTCTCTCTGAAATATCTCCAAGTCAGGGAGCTGGAAAAAAGGTAAACTTCCAGAGGAGAGCCCCCTGTCCTCCCTTCAGAGATGTGAATTCAAGCTGTGTCCTGGAGTGATGCCTAAAGCTTTGCCTGCTTAACCTGCCTGCAAATGGATCCCAGGCTGGGGCAGTGCAGTGGCTGGGGGTGAGGGCTGGTTGTGCCTGGTGCTGGCTCTGCTTTCTGCTGGCTGACCTGGTGTGGGTCGCCATCCAAAGAGCTGTTGGGGGAAATTGGAGTGTGTAAAGCCTGGGAGAAGCTGTGGGAACCTGGATCTTGACTGGCATCTCTGCAGCTGTAAATGCCTGAAAAGCATCACTGTAAATGAGAGACTTGTGTCTGCTAACCTCCTCCTCCATGAGATCTCAGTTTAACGCTTCCTATGTTACAGTAACAGCCTGTGTTTTGCTCCTTGCTGGAAGGTGGCGCCACAAGTACTTTGCAGCTCTCCTGGTGCATGTACTTGGCTGATGGTCTTTTCTGCACTCGATGAGGTGTTCATAGGAAACGATGATCCTGTCCAAATAAAGCTGGCAAGACAGTGTCCTGTGCTTGATGCCAGTCCCTGTGGCTGGAGAGGAGTCCTGGTACAGATAAAATGGTGTCTAAATATAACCTGTCATGAGGCATCAGATGCTCTTTAAGTAAATTCTGGAAAAAGACCCATGCAGCTGAGATTTGTGCTGGTACTACCAATACCAAGGGGAATGTCCTGTGCCTGCCACCTTGTTCTTCCCTTGTTCCTTGCTTTAGGCTGCCAAGTCTTCCCTTTTCTCACTTTGTTGATATGTAGTGTCACTTGAGGCTCTTTTTCTGGGTTTTGGGGCAGGCAGGTGCTTTTTGGTGACTTGACACACTATCTCCTACTTCTCACATCCTTCCTTTGGATTTCCTGGCCTTCTGCCATTCGCTCTCACTTTGCGGTAAGCCAGCCGCCTTTGTGGGTTGGTCAAGCTTCCCATCCAGGAACCTTAGGCAGACAAACTTTTCTGGGGCCATTAATCATACGCTGCAGAAGGAGCGGCTTTCCTGGCCGTAGTGGGACACGGGTGGCTGACCCCAGGTGAAGCACAACAGCATCTAGAACATCTGGAGCTGGTGGCTGAGCCCTGGGCTGAGGGACTTGCCCTCTCTGCAGACCAGTAAGTGCTTGAGTCTTGTCTTTGCAGGAGCAGGTGAGTGATTTGGGTTGTCTGTGGTACTAGCTGGCATGATTAAGTCTTGCAGATGTGCCCAGAACAGGTTTAGGGGCTTGTTCTCCTGCTCAGCAGGATAACCAAGAGAGGATGATGTGCGGCAGAGCAAAGCCAGTGCTGGAGAGTCCAAGGCCTGTGCTTTGATGGTTCTTGCAGGACTATTCAGCAAACGGGGGAGACATGAGGGGCCTCAACACAAGGTCTGGAATGACACAAGCCCAGGGCATGAGAAGCTGCAGTAGTGCTTGGGAATGAACCAAAAAAAGTTCTAGGACTATTTAAAAGAAAAAAAATGTAATCTGTAATTCAATTTTTGGAGAATTCACTTCTAGGGAGAGAGCGCAAGGCTGGCTGGGAGGGGAGGAGCACTTGCTCAAATGGATGATAATCCATTGCAGCATATTACTGCACCAAGGCTTTTTGACAAACATTAGCCTTCTTAATGCCTCCCTAGGATGAGTGAAGTGCTGTGCCACTGGATGAGGAATGTGAAGTTTCTAGACTATGAGGAGCTTCAGCCCAGACTGATAATTTAAATGCTGAATTCTTTTTAATAATGGATATTGTTGATGGCTGCCTCACATGGGAGTGCTGCACAGGAACAGATTGTGTTGTACTGATGTGTTTTAAAAATGAAAAGCATGCTGGTCTTTGTAAGCACTTGGGTCTGACACTGGCTAGCTAGGTTTCTTGGATTTCTCCTTTGGAGTTTGGCAGCCGTCTGCTTCAGGGAGTACAGTGGTCTCATAAGAGTTTATTTGATCTGACACATGACAAATTGTTTCTGCTGGCGGGTGTTTCAGGCGCAGTCTGTTAGCTGGCAGCCGTGGCTTTGCGGGCACCGAGGAAGTTGGAGAAGGCAAGCCTGCCCTCCTCCTCCTCTTAGAAAGTGTCAGCGAAGGGACTGTTGTTTTAGCGCACCTCCCATCCAGCCTTCTTTTTGCCGGTTGTTAAATTGTGCTATTTGCATAGATTATTAATGTTGCTTATGTGCTGGGTGTTCCTGCAGATGCTCGTTTTGTTTTTTGTTGTGCTTCGGTGTGCGGGGCAGAAGAGGAGAGCCTGTGTTTCTGGAACTAGACCTGGTTGCCATTAAAGACGCTTTGTTAAGTTGATTTTTTTTTTTAGGACACCCTTTTAACTCTGTAATGAGGAGTGGAATATCACATTCCTCAGCAGAATAAAAAGTACATGTCCCTTGTGAGATACTGTAAATACATTTTATCTGTTCTATTACCTGCAGTTTCAAGAATATGTCCCCTAAGCATTTTAATCTTGTTTTCCAGAGTTGTCTCAGGGTGAGGAATCACTCCTATTTGCAACTTTGGGAATAATTACTATGTTCATTAATTTTCCTTTCTTTCCTGCTGTCCATCTATTATTGCTTCCAAGAGAAAAAACCTCTGTAAATCTCCACCAAAACAGCACTGGCTGCTTGATTAGAAGGAGAGTTATGTGTGCTAGAAATGTGTTTGTGAGAGAGCATCTCATAGTCGTGCGTGTGGATGGACCCACCAGCGTGTGCTGGCTCCTCCAGTGCTGTTCGAAAGCACTCAGACATGTAGAGCCTGCCACACGCCCAGCCTGGCTCAGTGCTCCTTTCTCTCTGATTAAATAAGAAAGCACTGCAGGCAGCACGTTTCTGGGCAGTCGTGGCACACCTGGAGCACTGTGATGAGGCAGGAGGCTGAAGGTCAGGTCTGCTCAACCACCCGAGCAGTGCTTTGCCTCCTGAAGTGCTTTGCCTGCAGTGCCTGGCTGCTATTACGAAATAGAAATTAGGCAGGACAATAAGGGAAGCAGGTCATCAGCTGGCCCTCTTTTGTCCAGCAACTAAAAGCCAGTTCATAGATTTTTATTTTTTTTTTGTGGAAGCACTGTTTGCTTTGGTCCTTTTTTGCTCTTGCCTTAAGTACAGACTGAAAGAGCTGGAGACTGGAGGCCACTGTAATTGTTATTTCTTCCTGAACAGCAGAATAAATATGCCATTTAATGCATAAATGACAGGGTCCTTGCCTCAGAAAAAATATGTGGTCTGACCCTGGTGCTGCAAACCCTTCTACATGTGAGTAACTGTCCCTGCTGGTTCTGGGTGCGATGAGATTTCTCACTCCCTGGATCAGGGTCAGTGCCAAAACTTGTCTTGATGTGTGACATCTGTGGTCACTGGATGTTGCGGTGGAGGCTGTCATTGAAACAGCCTCGATTCGCATGGCAGCTGATGGAGAAGCTTTGCAGAATAGTTTGTCCATTGTGTGATAAAATCTGCTTGCAGGAGGGAACAGCTGAAGTCTTGTCTTCATGGGAGAAGCTCCCTCTGAACAAATGTGACCTGGCAGTCCTGTGATGGACTTGCCATCTCCCTACCTGATGTGGCAAGATAAGGCTGTGGCACCACCAGGATGTAGAGGAAGCTGCTCAGGATGTTCCGCGCTCTGAGCAGAGAGGAAGGTGCTGCAGATGTGTCTGTCATCAGAGCTTAACAAGTATGAGTGGCTAACAGCCTGCTTTTAGCTCTTACAACAGGCAGGGAGATTTTGAGAGTCCTCCTTGGCTTTGCAAGTAGCTTTTCAGCAAAGGCCAAGAAATGGAGAGTGAAAATCACTGTATCCTTTGGCTGCTGCTTCCCGTGGCCTGGGTGCATTGTGCAGTGTTTGCAGAGGCAGCAGGTGCAGTGATGGCCAGGACTGCTGAAGAAAGGACCCTTCATGGACTGGTGCTGCTCAGCTACTGACATATGCCAGTCCTTGAAATGGCTCTTTATGGGGTCTTCTCTAACCAGAGGATGTTCCTTTTCAGTGGCTGGGTCTCCTGCACTGGAGGTCTAAGCTCCAGATGAGAAACAGTGGGTCATTTCTTTTGGACTGAAGGATGCTGAGGTTACAAACACATGCATCCCTTGGAAGAGAAAATCACAGAGGAAAACTGCTCGGTTCTAGTTGCACCTCTGTTTTCTTCCTTCCCCAGTCTAGGCTTTGGGCTGCTGAAGCCTGCCTTTGCTGTGGCTGAGGGGCCGCGGGATGGAGCTAAGGTGCTGCTCCTGATTGAACCCCATGGCTCTGAAGAGCAGTGAGCACAGTCATGGAGCTCAGGAGGGACCTGCGGGCTGGGAGCAGTCTTACTGCTTGGAAGGTTTACTACTTCTCTGAGTCTCTCTCGATGACCCTTCATTATGCAGACCTGTAAGGCTCAGACTTTCAGTTCAAACTTCCGTAACTAAGCAGTTGCTTGAGCCTTCCCTGTGGAGAGGAGCCATGTGGACCTCGCAGCTCTTGAGCATGGTGACTGATGTGACTGACAGCATGTACAGGCTCCTGTGGTGGCTAAGGCATTTGCAGAAATGCTGTTTCATAACCTCTGCTGGGATTTGCGGGAAGTACAGAGGCAGGTTCCCTGATTTGTCACTGTGTCGTAAGTATTTAAGGTTGGGGAGCTCTTTGAATGAAGCACCAATACAGCCTGCTCTGCCTTGACAAGGAGGAGATGAGTGCCAGCATGACTTTTCTTCCCCAAGGAAAATGCCGTTTTGCACAGATCACAAGCCATGGCTCTGCTGCTGTTTGAAGAGATCAGACAAATCGCAGAGACAGGCGATCCGTGCAGCATCAAAGTCCTGCCCATCAGAAGCCAAGATGCTCAGGAACTCCAGCTCGGTGTCCTTCATGTCTAGGCAGCAAAAGGAAAGGAGGTCTCTGGACAAGGAGTTACTTGAGGGATCAAAGCTCTGGTTAGCGGAAGCTGATGAGGCAAAAGGCAGGGTGACAGCAGGAAGGTCACAGCCTGTGCGGATGGTTGGGGCCATCTAATAATGGCAGCTGGGCCTCCAGAGGGGTCTGTGAAACCTCCTCCTCTGCTGGAGGACTCAGGCTTGCATCTACTCCCAAGTGTTGCTGTACGCTTCTATGGGAGAACTTATCTTGGGCCGCATATCTCCGGGACACAGGGCTCTACCCACCCTGGGGACAGTGATGCACAGACATCAATATGATGGATACAAAATGTCCGTTTATTTAGCTGCGTCACACGCTTATGTAGCTCTTGCGCTTCCTGTTCCTGCCACTCCTATGGGGAGGAGTCTGTCTTTCCGTCACATCCCGTGATCTTCCGGTTGCCGATCCCTGTCTATTCCCCTACACCCAAGGAAGTGGATGTGCAATGTCTGCCACCTGTGCTTGGCCAGAATGATTCTGCAGTGGCTGAAGGATTGTTTAATTAGAAGGACGCTGCGCTGTCACATTTTCAACTATTTTTTTCCATACATTGCTACAAGTAACATCTAAAATAGCTCTCCCTATCTGACAAGAGATGAGAGAAAAAAATACGTATTTTTCAGCTGTGGACTCCATGCATTTGATGGTGCTCTGTGTTCAGGCAGTTTACTTGCTTCTTCCCTGACTTCTATGAAGCCTAAAACAGCGCCCAAGGACCAACGAAGACAGGAGCATCTTGATCCTAGGTGCAGCATGAGCACATGCCAGTCTGTAACCACCTCGCAAGCAGAAAGGCAAAAAAAACATTTCCCAAAGTAGAAGTGGCAGATGATGAACAACAGGAGAGGGAAGGAATTTTGTTCTCTTTTAGCTTCCTGTGTCTGTACATTTACTTCTGCATTTGCAGACCTTGGAGCTCTTTGCTATTTTAAATTTCCTTGGGGAAAAAAAAATGCTGAATGAGTGCTGCTGGCTGGCTGTTCTGCTTTGGTTTCAGACTGGGGAGGCTATTGCACTTGGGAGCAAGACTCACTTTTTAACCTTGGTGGGAAACACCTGGGTAGAAGAATGGAAATAATGGTCACAGTTGCTTCTAGATGATTGTACTGGTAGTCTCTCCATTCTCTCTTCTTACTCATTACTGTCCTGGGTATTTTTTAATTGCTTATGAAAGGTGTCCTGTGAGACCACTTTAAAAGTACTGGTGCAGTGAAAAAAAGAAAAGCAAATTTGAATAATGCCTTTCATCTAAGCATCTGAAGATACTGCTGCAGACCTTAGTGGAAGGAGCCCTGCAATCCCCTTGGTTATAACTGTGGCGTCTGTGTTAGGAGTGGAGCAGCTGAGCCCTGGTATGGGGAATGCCTTGCCTGGGTTCCTACGGAGAGTTGGGGCAAAGCCAGAAGCAGTCCTTGAGCAGGTATACCTAGAGCAGGGGCACAGGAATGCATCCAGGCAGGTTTGGAATATCTCCAGGGAACGAGAATCCACAACCCCTCTGGGCAGCCTGTGCCACTGCTCTGTCACCCTCACATGAAAGATGATTTTTCTCATATTAAGGTGGAACTTCCTGTGTTCCAACTTGTGCCCATTGCCCCTCGGCCTGTCGTTGGGCACCACTGAAAAGAGCCTAGTCCCATCGTCCTGACACCCACCCTTTAGATATTTATAGGTATTTATGAAATCCCCCCTCAGTCTTCTCTTTTCCAGGATAAACAAACCCAAGTCTCTCAGCCTTTCCTCATAAGGGAGATGCTCCAGTCCCCTGATCATCTTGGTAGCTCTCCGCTGGACTTGCTCAAGCAGTTCTACATCCTTCTTAACCTGGGGGGCCCAGAACTGGACACAGCACTCCAAATGTGGTCTCACCAGGGCAGAGTAGAGGGGGAGGGTAACCTCTCCCGACCTGCTGGCCACACTCCTTTTAATGCATCCCAGGATACTGTTGGCCTTCTTGGCCACAAGGGCACGTTGCTGGCTCATGGCCAACTTGTCCACCAATACTCCCAGGTCCTTCTCAACAGAGCCACTTTCTAGTAGTTCAGCCCGCAGCCTGCACTGGTGTGTGGGGTTGTTCCTCCCCAGGTGCAGGACCTTGCACTTGCTTTTGTTGAATTTTGTGAGGTTCCCCTCAGCCCAGGTCTCATTGGATGGCAGCACAGCCTTCTGGTGTATCAGAAGGGTTCAACTGGGAACTTGCCACGAAATTGGAAGCTTGGGGAAGCCCAGCTCGCTTGCAAGGGAGGTTCTGAGCTGGGCGTCCTGCCAGGCATCCCGTCCCATGGGTTGTGGTGCCATGTTAATCCTGGCCGCGTAGCCAGAGCACACGGTGGGCCAGCCACACGGTTGCTGCCCATGTGCTGTGCTGCTCCCTGCTGTGACCTGTGCCCATGGGTCATCACACTGAGTAGGAGCTGTCACTGCTGCCCAGTGCGCTGTAGAGAGGTGAGGAAATTAATTTTTCATAAACTTTGCAGCTCACCATTTCTGGCGGATCAGTAGAGCTGCTGGAGAGGCCCTTTGCTTGCCCACTGTCGGGGCACCTCTGTGCTGGGTGCTCTGCAGGGCTGCAGCAGCAGGTGCCCTCAGCTTGGGAGAGATGGCAGTCCCAATGGGAAACCTCCAGGCTGAGCTGCAGCTGGCAGCGAGGGGCTTGGTGAGGACAGGCTGAGATACAGACGTGGGGATAGATGCTTGTACTGGGGCAGGTGGCGTAGTGTGGGTGCTGCTGTGGGGGTTGTGTACCTGATACGTCAGTGTCACATTTCTATAATACTGAGACTGAATTTTGTGTGGTTTTTTAACCTCTTAATTGAGTCTCTTTATAGGGAAGCTGGGACCTGACAGGGGAAGGAGGTTGTTATTCTATGTGAGAGCCACAAGTAAACAGCAGGAACTTGGAAAACATAAAAAGCAGTTTTCAGAGAGGCTGGGAGTATGCCAATTAAATCATTGGCTCTTTGTGGGCCCAACTGCAGCGGGACATCAGGGTGCCCCATGCCCCATGGGTAGTGCGGTGTGCATTTTCTTTCCTGTTAGATCCTCCAAGCCTGGGACAGCAGAGGGGGTAAAAAAACATATGCTGAACACTGGCAGACTCCCATGTTAGTCTGAGCCAAGGTGTTACCTTGCAAATAGGGGCTGATGGAAATAATAAATACATGCGGGGGAAAATTATTACTCAATTTTATGTGCTGTGCATGGGAAATTGCAACAAGCAGTAGGAGAAGGGAGTAGGTACGGGCAGGAGGAGAGGCATATTCAGCTGGGGTTTGGGACGACAGGGCGGTGATGAAGAGGAAAGCCGTTTCATGTGGTTGAGGTCAAGCAGCGTGGCAGCTTTCAGGAAGATGCTTGTTCTGAAGGTCCCTGCACACCTCTTGCCTCCAGGCAAGTCCTAAATTGGTGGAAGTCAGTCCCTGCACCCTTGTATGGACTTGAACATGCTTGCTAGCCTCAAAGCTCTGCACAGTGAGAATGTCGGGTGCATGTGCAGGTGGTCACAGAGCCCTGTGAGAGCAGCTGCCAGGAATTGTTAGATGCATTTTTTAATAAATAATAAATGATAAAGTTGGTCCTCTGATCTTTGAGGCATGTTCTGCTTTTGTATGCTCCATCCTGAGCAGAGCAGAAGATTCCCCCGCCCTGTACCCAGGGCTCTCCATTGTGGAGGGTCTGAGGACTGCTGGAGACACGCTGACTGCAGCCCCTGGAATCAGGGATCTTGCTGAGCCATGGCAGAGAGTGGCCTCTCCTGCCATCGCTGCTAATGAGTGGGTGGAGAGCATGATGGCAGCCTTGCTCAGACTTCAAACCACCAAAGTATAAAGCTGTGCTTGCCCTCTGGAGAGCAGCATTTTCTGTGAATGCTGGTTTCTGAAGGAATCCATTAAGTAAATTTAATTGATAGACTAAATGGTGTTTAATGTTAAACTGTGCGAGGCTGTATAAACAATAGGGTCAGAGTTGTGGTAGCCAGAGCACAGTTCTGCACAGCAGTTGCTGTGTGGAAGGGGCAATGCTGGCTTTATCTGTAAATGACCTGCAACAACCCACTCGTCTGCCCCTGTGTAGCGCTGTGGCCAGGGCCAGTGAAGCCGCCAGGTACCGAGAGCTGCCCTCGCTGTGCCTGGGTGCTGCTGTGCTGTCTCCTGTCACTGGATACATCCCTGCTCTGCTCTCGCTTGCATTGGCACCCAGCAATGCTTGTAGGAAAGACCAGCGTTAGGTGGTATTGTAGCTGAGCTGCTGTTACAGGGGCTGATGTTAGTTGATGGCTAAGCAGGGAGCCTATAGGTGTTATTATTTATTGTTGTTATTAATATATATTGTTATTATTTGTTAGTGGTGGTTATGAAAGTTGCATGATTGCATGGTAGGTGCCAGGGTCTGTAAGTACGTGGTTTTGCCACGGTTGTTCTTCTCCCTCCGCATCCCCACCACCCTGCGTCAAAATTTCCCCCTGTGCACTGATTCCAGTGCAGAGCAGTGCTTCTGCTGCAGATCAGAGCAGCACCTGCTGCATGGGGCAGGCTGTGCCTAATCAGCAGAGCTTGAGCCGCAGTTTGTTCCTGTAAACCTAAAAGCATGGCCTCCTTGCTGTGTGGGTTCTCTGTAGGCAACCTAATGTGGGAGGGTGTTCCCAGAACTTTTCCCTTGTGTAGGAGTGTTTTTAACAAGCCAGAGCAGAGTCCTGGTAGGAGCAAATGATGAGGAGCAAGCAAGAAGAATAAACTTTTAAGTTATTTTAATAGGCAGCATCAGCGGGACAGTCTGTATTGTAGCTGTGCCCTCTCTGCTGAAATATTGGGAGTGTGAGGGTGTTTGCTCACTGTCCTGTCTTTCATCTGTGTGTGGGGGGCTTCATGTCCAGGTGGGACCCTCTGGCAGGGGTTGGGGGCTCTTGGTGCAGTGGGCTCCTGTGTGGAGCTGGGGATATTGGCTGGAGGCATGAGTGTGCTTTCCCAACGGCAGGACGCCAGGAGGAGCAGAGCTGGTGAGAGCATTCCAAGTGCGGCAGAGGCAGATGCAACATCAGACCTTGAATGAAGCTGCACAGGGCCTGTGCCAGCCCAGTGCAGTGGGTCTGTACCCAGAGAAGTCTGTTCCTGTACAGTTTGTCCTGGTAGAAGGACAGACAAATTGGGGCTCCATCAGGAGCGCTGCACGGGTCTCTGAAGGAAGCTCCTCATTGTGTTTGGTTTTGCTGTTCAGGGCTCTTCTGCTTTGCATAAGGTGTTAGGTTTGTTGTTATTATTTTATTATGTTTTTATTATTCGTTTTTATTCAGAGCCAGTTCTTTTAGCAGCGAAGTGTATTCAGGTCTCTTCCAGGATCTTTGTAGTTTTAATATTGGCTTTAATGAAGAGGAAATTTCAATCTGGCCTCTTTTTGGAAATGTTGCTGATCAGGACCTGTCTGTTGTAGGAGAGAGCTCAGACAGACACACGGAGCAGGAGGTCCCTGGTGCTTCCCGTGTGCCTGTTGATCAGCTGTGCAGAACCATAACAGCTCACCTGGGCACTGCACCTAGGGCAAGTGCAATTAATTTCTCGGCCTCATCTTGGGGAAGAAAAAAACACGAAAAAGAAGATGAAGATGGCTTTTAGGGGAGAAAAAGTGGTATCAGAGACTCAGACATGCTATTCTTAGTGAAGGCAGTGGGGAGCACTCACATTTTGCAAGGTTTGTTAGCTCATTGTGGTTCTTCCAGCATCTTGCCTGTCAGCTCGCATCTTCCTGCTGGATCATCCACATTAAAGCATGCTGCAGGTAGCATGTTTGGAAGCACAGGATCTCTGCTCTGTCTTATGAGAGCCACTGGGATTTTAATATGGGTAAGTTGTCTTCTCATGGCTCCCATTTCCAGTGGAAATCCAAGAAATCCTGTGTTTCATGCCAGAAGCCACGGTGCAATGTCCAAGTTCTGTCAGGGCAGGGAGAACTGAGGCAGGTCTTGAGGTTTGAGACCTGCTAAGCAGACACATGGTCATCTGGGTCTGTGTCCACCAAAACATAAGTATTTCTGGGCTGGCTTTTCTTAGTTTGGTTTGTACTTAACAGGAGCCTTTATGCCTCTGTGCCTCTGGGAAGAGGAGAGGATGATTTGCAGGTTGGTCCTGCTCCTCTGTTTGGAAGCAGAGTGTTATGCAGACATGACTGTAATGAACGGAGAAGGGCAGAGTGTCCTGTGGCCTCCTAGAAATCCTGTTTGTCCACCAGCATTTTCTTATGCACAGTCTGAATTTCAGATTAAAACCTCCTCTTTCTCCAGTCAGTGTAGCTGGACAGTCATTGGAGGAGGTGGGACTGCTGGCCACTGGATGTTCCCAAGGCATCAACTGACATTGCTCTGCTCTTCAGTAGCAGGTCAGCAAAAATGGGTGCTCATTACAGACCTGGGGACCCTGTTGCTCATAGGAAGAAAATTTCAGGTCAGGTCAGCTAAATTTCCTTCTCTTTCTCTGTTGTGTTGCACACCACTTAGCATGCCATGCTGGCCTCAGCCGTAGATGCCAGCCATCACTAAAATGACATTGTGTTTGAACGGGGATCTTGACACCCATTGCCGTATATGTCATGAGCGCGCCTCTTGCATCAGACATTCCAGCTTACGTGTCTGTCTTTAACAGTTTCCTTAACTGTTATTGCCCATCAAACTTTGGCTTCAGTCGAAGAGGCTGTGAGTGCTTAGAGGTTTTTGTGTCACTGGTTCAGCTGAAGGATGCCTGGGATATGTTCCTTGATGTCTTTCACTGTTTGATTGTTCTCTAGTGGTGCTGTATGTTCAGCAGGGGGACCTCTGTGAATTATTTGTGCTTGTAGACACACAAAGTGCTGTTGGTGCTGTCGTTACCACCAGCCATCTCAGCGAAGGCTGGTTGGACAGGTACTCTGCCAGAACTAGTAAATTTGTAGACAATTTTGAAAGACTTATAATTGCTGTGCTGCTCCCTCAGTCCTGAGATGAGAACAAGGATTAGCCTATTGTTATTGCTTCCAGTTGGCTGTAAAACCAGAGCCTGGTGAGGGGGCTGGGGAGCTCTCCGGGATGTCCGAGTGTTGTCCCAGAGCAGTGGATCAGAAGTCAGATGAGGCTTCGGATGGATTTATTGGAGTGGCACAGTGCATGCAGTGTAGGCTTTGAGTTAGGACTTGAGAGGTGCATTCCCAGCAGCAGAAGGTATTAATGAAATATGTTCCTCTTACTGACTTGTGTTAAACTGTCACCTATGACCACTGCAACAGCATTCACAGAGCTGTGCAGCACTTACTGATGCGCAGCTAGCAAAATCAGTAAAAATGTCCCAGCTAATAGAGAACATTATGGCAATGCTATGGTTTCTGCAGCTGCCAGTGCAGATGGGGTTTTCTGGAGCCGTGGAGCAGAACCTCTCTGCTCTGCAAAGCTGAGAACATTGCCTGCTCTGATGGGAGCACTGCTGCCGGGAACAGAGGCTTCCTTTGAGTGTGACCCTTTGTTCTTTCCCTAGTACCTGATTTTCTTTAACAAAAGAGGATTATTGGGGGGGAAAAAACCCCAAAATTAAAACAAACCCACCCCACTCTGCACAAGGGGAATTTGTGGTCCTCCTGTAGTGGTTCTTGTGCTGACTGGCTGCAGCTATACGTGTGTGCTGCTGGATCCCATAATGATGTCCTTAACTCAGAGCAAATGCTCCCCATGCAGGTGGGGTCACAGTTACTACCCTTTCTGCTTTGCAAGCTGCAAGGGTTTTTTCCAAAAGTGCACTTTATCCACATAACATTTGGTTTGGAAATCCTCTCGTGCCCTCTGCGTACCCATGTCTTGTAAGGAGGTGTCAGCCTGCGCAGGTGTCCCTCCAGGAGCTTCAAACCCCCGTGTTTCACATGGTAGCTCCTTCTGCCTACCTGGGACCTAAGCAAACTGCTAATTGTTGTGCAGATGTCATCTTCCAGGCAGGCATGAGGTTGTAGGCTTTAAAGAGGCTGTACTGTCACTTGTTACACCAGCCTTCTCAGTACACGTGAGCTCTATTTTTATGGGAGTGTGCATTTTCTTTCAGCCACTGCTTTGTTGAATTTCTTTTTATTCTTTTCTCTTTGTATTTCCAGGCTTGCAGGTAAAGTTTTAGGGATACATTTATTTTTCATTATCCCAGTTTTGCTGCTCGTTTTATAACTAAACAACAACAACAACAAAAACCAAAAATGGAAAACCCAAACCCAAAACTGTTTCCTGTGTAAAAGGCAGCAGTTTGTTCCAAGGTGAGTTGAGGGGAGGACTGTATGTCGTGGTCAGTCTGAGACTGAGGTCCTGACTGTGGCGCTGGCCGGAAGGGTACGTCGATCATCTGGGAGCAGATGGAGTTTGAGCCATGGACTTTGCTCTGGGGTTTGCGGCTCAGGAACCTGGGTGTTAGTTGTAGCCTGGTTGCACTTGGCAGTGCCCCAAGAGGGAGATGGATGCTTTGGCCAGAGCTTGTCTTTGCCTGTCTTCTGAAAATGGAGAGCTTTTCTTCTACTCTGGATCTAGTTTATTTTAATAAGGGATTGTGGGTCCTTGAGGTGGTTCTTTGACCCTCTAGAGGGGAGGACATTGAAGGAGGGTATCAAGCACCAAGTCAGAAACGCAAGGTGATACTTCTGTGTATGCTGTGAATTAAGCAGTGGAACTTGTTGCTGAGGGGTGCTGTGGGTGTCAGAAGTCCAGATCCACTCCAAAAGCAATTAATGGGAAAACAAAAATCTGTCTGAGCCGAATTTGAGCTCAAAGATACAGGCTGCCGATCAGGAAGACCCTAGGTCAGGAGTTTTTGAAAGATGCAGGAATGCATCAGATGTATTAGTATTTGTGCTCCCTGCTCTGCTGCTTTTTCCTAGATGTCCACCACTGACCAGCATGGTGTGGGGTTTTGCCTTTTTTTTTTTTTTGGCTAAAGCAAAAACCAAGCAGGAAGAGGAAGTAGTAATGTAACGGAGTGGGAGACGAGATAGCAGTAAAGGGGTGGAAGGAGAGGACTCCACTCTCTCGGTGTATCCAAAGTTTTCTGGAGGGCAGAGGTCCTTTGGTGGCAGGAGTTGGTGTTGGGTACACCTGCAAGCATATTTTCTGCTTTGTGAAATAGAAGATGGTTGCTTCAAAGGAGGAAAAAATCTGCAATGTGATGTGCTGTCCTGATGGACGACAGAGGCAGAAAGATATTTAGGACTGCACGTATGGGAGGAAATTCTTTAAAACCTGGATAGGAGTAGGAGCAGACTTGATGGAGGGATGAGTAATGAAGGGGTGTTTGAACGGAACTAATCAGTCCCATCTTCTTTCAAAAGACCTCATTTAGTTTAATTTAGCAGCATGTAAATTTAGAGCCAATCAAAGGAAATACTTCTCCAGCCTGTGTGCTGGCAGGCTGCTCTGTTCCCTACTCCAGCATGAGAAGCAGCAAGCTGAATGCTGTAGGTGGATTTAAAGCCTCGTGTTGTGAGGCAGTGGGGGCACACGTGTGCATGAGCATGGTTACACACATAGTGGTGGGGATATGAGCTCCAAACCAGGGTGACTGGCAGCTACAGGAGCAGGACCCTTCTTTCTTTCCCCCTCTTTTCTTCAACAGGTGGTCTGTGGTCAGTCAGGGTGGCTGTATGCCATGGGACTGCTTTGTGGTCCACTGCGAGCATGGGCAGAGCTGGCTCCTGGGCTCATGGTCTGGGTGAGTCGGAACTGAGCAGCAGGGAAAGCCTTGCGCTGTAGGAACCACCAAGTAAGCCTTGTTGACCTCTGCAAAATGTTGTTTTTCTTGAGCAATGCCTACATATGGATTTAGATAAACTCCCGATCCTTTGAGGGCTGGTAGTTTTGTTTAATTTGAATTGATGTAGCTACTTCTGTGCTTAAGATGAGGCACATACATACAAAGCCTTTGCAGGATTACATGGATTTTTAGTTTTCCCTGTAGTTGTCATCCATGGCACTAACACAGTGATTTTAAACAAGACTTGAGGTTTCTTCATATTGTCCAGGAGACATATAAGCCCCTGTGGGGTCAATATAAGCTGCTTTGTTGTTACCTGTCATAAACTCCATTAGCAGTAAAATTGGCATCCCTTGCTATCTACTGCCCCTGATGAGACCTGTGTGCTAACACCTTAAGGTGTTTCGCATCCTGCAGTGTCGCACTCCTGAACCTGTGCTGTGTTGCAAAATGTCACGTAGAGAATGCTGAAACCTGTAAAAACATGTACTGTAATACTGTTAGATTTGTTTTCCCTTGCATTTCAGGCTGGTGGCAATGTCTCACTGGGCCGGTCTCTTCTCCACTGCTGCCAAAGTCAACCTACTGGTCTTGGTGGTTTCTGTGGTGTTTTCCTGGTCAAGCCTAAGTGACAGAGTTCCGGTAAGTGTCAGCTGCTCTGATGGAGAGCCGCACTCGTAAAGGGCTGTCCAGGTGTCTCCAGGGCTACTGGAGTCTCTGATGGGGTGACAGCTGTTGCAGCCGTTGGTGAATCACCTCTTCTCGACAGTGGGTCTTCAAAAACAGTGTTCTGGAAGGGCTTCTTTCTTAAGACTGTTTGCCTCACCCAGGAAATCCAGAATATGCTCAGTCCAGAGGGTTTGCAACAGGGTCAGTGCGACTCAGGCAGCTGTCCTGTTTGCTAGGTGTCACTTTTCTATTTGGAGTTGTCACATGTTCCCCTGTGGCAAGAGGCAAAGCTAATTATGCAGTCTAGTGGCAAGTAGAGGGGAAGAGGTGGCCTCAATTAGGTTCCTGGCTGTGCCTCTGTTGAGTCACTGCAAGTGAGTCAGGCTTAGAAGAGCATCCTCTCAGGTCCTTGCGTCCCATGTGCATGAATTTAGTTACTTGCAGTGTTATTTTGAAGCTGCAGTTAAGGTGAGCGGATGCTGTCTGCCCCTTTGCACTTGTACAGGTGTGCAAAACTCCCCTGGTTTGGATTCTGGTGCTGAGCCCCAGGTGCTAGGCCCCACTAGATTTCCAGAGAAGGCTTCCGTGAGGAAGCTTGAGCAGTAGAGAGGTGGTGGGTTTTTAGTTTGTTTAATGCTGTGACTTAAAACAGGGAGTCCCCCAGCAACACTGGTGTAGGGGATCACTGGACCCTATGTCTGTGGACACTTGCTCCTGCCTTTGCATTACAGCTTGCTGGTCTGTTTGTTGCGTGAGGCAGCTGTTTGGGGACAGAGCTATTACCCAGAGCAAATACAAGGGACAGATTACAGTGTGAGCACTGTAGGCCAGTGCCTTCGGCCCACCTGGAGTCATGTAACAATGAGATAATTTGTCTTTATTTCAGGAAGGGAGAGGAAGAGGCTGGAGATAGAGCACAGTCATCCCAGCTGGAGAACAAGCACTGGGACAGCCACCCAGTGAGACATGCCCAAACAGGCAGGCAGCCTGACACAAAGGTTCACACAGGATTAATGCAATGGGTGGTTAACTCTCCCATCACCTTTTCCTGCACTCCCCCTACAACAGCTCCACGGTGGCCACATCCCTCCTTTATTGCAAACAGACTGCAGATTGTCTCAAATCCTCCCTGCTGAGGCTTTTCAGTTTATTACAGTTGATTTCAGAACAATAAAGCAAGGAGGCTTTTTGCCTTTAAGGAAATTTCTATTGTTCTTTAGAAAACATCTTTCTTTCTACTATTTTAATTATGAAAACAAACCGAAAAGGATCCTACCTAATTTCTGTGTAAATGAAGATTTGCTTGTGTGTTTTTGCCCATTTTTGCCAGAAATGCTAATAAAAATGGGGCATTGCAAAGCAATTGCAGGCCAAGTAGTGGCAGTAATGTTTAAATGAACCAAGTCACATCCTTTTACCCTTACCAAACATTCAGACCATGACACTTCTCTTGAGCAGAGCCAGTAAATATCGGCCATCTCCATTATGTGTTTCAACAGATACAACATTCAGAGGCCTGTTGGTAAATTTACAATGGCCTGTATCGTTAAGTCCCTCTTGGATAATAATATAGCAGTGTAAATAAGCTAAGTAATAACTGCTCTGACTCATTTATTTTAGTCCTGTTGAGTCTTGGCTCAGAAAATGTTAACATTTATTTTCGTCAGTAGAACCTGGCTTTTTACGCTTGTGATTCTTACTGAGCTTTAACCATTTGTCATAATTTTAACAATTTCAAGCCTCTGATGCACTAAGCAAAAGCAGGAGTTAAGCTCTGTTTTCCAGTGCATTTCTGAAATTTCAATCCCTTTTGACAGATAAAATAAAAACATTCTATAGGTTTGTCAACCATTTTCATGTGTTACCACTGTCATTGTTAATTGTACGTGTTTTGCTCAGGCTGACCTTTCTCTTGCTCAGAAACACTCTCCTAGGCTGGATAATGGATATTTATACGCAAAGCACCCAGATTCTGCCAGAAAATATGCACGCATTTTTCCATGGAGTGGGAGAAGTGAAGGCAGAACATAGCCTAAATTTCCAGTTAACCTCTTAATTGACTTCTTTTTTTCCCCTGTGAAAACATTCTAAGGATTAATATCAAAACACTTCATGAAGTGAGCTGTAACTCTTATTCTAATTGCCAACAATTAGGAATAATCTTTCCCTATAGGCTGGTTATTTGAAATTATTCAGTGGTGTTGTCCTTGGCAATATCAGAAGCTGATAATATTCCCTGCAACAGAAACTGAGCTGTCTGGATTATTAGCCTGGACCAGCTTATCTGTTCCTGTGAAAACCAGAATAGCAAAGACCTACTTCCCAAGCAGTTAAAAGCCTGGTGTGAGGTAGTATGAGGTCGTTACTTACTATGCACTCTCAATAATTTTATCCGTTGCAGTTTTACATGACTCCCACCAGCTCCCTGGGGAGACTTTCCAGTGAACAGCAAGGTTTCCCTTGCAGCAAGGGTTTTTTTCCCTGCTTTTCATCTTGTTTTTCTTTTTCCCTTTGCGTAATGTCATACCACTCATTGTTGGCTGATCTACCATACCTCTGCCATTTGCGTGCTGCGTTTGCAACGTAGGTGGTGATTAAATCACTGCCTCATTGTTTTAAAAGACTTGGAGGACACCGGGAACGGGTGGAGAAAAGGATGATTGCGTTTTTATCATGTGGGCAATTCGTGTGTTTTTCCTGTGTCCTATTTTGGAAATAGCTGAACTATTTTAGCTGAAATCTTCTCCAAGCCTGAAATAAGTACATTTAAGAAAAAAAAAAACCAAACCCCAACACTTGAGGCGTTCCACTCATGTGGAAAATTTCAGCTGAAAAAGTTAAAAGTTTGACATATTTTTAGGCAAGGGAAAACAGGGTCTCACAACGTTACACAACCCTATTAATAGTCAGGGCTCCTGGCTCTGAGTGTAATATAGGTGAGGCTCTGTGAAAGCTTGTTTTAAACCTGCAGCCTGCATTGGAATAGGAAATAAGCTGTGTTGCTTTGTTCAGCACAAATGTCATGCTAGTTATGCATGTTTAACCTTTAATATACTTTAAATCTAAATTTAACCATGTGGAAAGAATCTCGAATGTCCAAAAAAAAAAATCTGCTGGTGAGGGAAAAAATTTTGTATTCTCAGCCAGCACTAAATTACCCAGATGCAATTGCTAATGAGCTGAATCTCTTCTATCCGAAAGGAGTTTGCCCTTACAAAAATAGAAGAGAGCGACATAAAAGATGACAGTGGGAAAGAGCCGATAACAGAAGATGATGCTGATCCTGAAGACCTGGAAGTGTTTTACCCCACACATCAGTGGCAAACTATCCGTCCAGGTAACGTGCTGATGACTGATTATAGCGTCCCTCTGAAACCTCACCTGACAGCAGTGGCAGAAGCCTTGTAGAAGCTCAAAATGCCTGTTTGCTCCCATGACAATGTATTATTTTGCTGGTGTTCAAAGAGGTGTGGACCCAGTGACCCAGTGCAGGGACAGGGCACCATCACCGAACCGGCTGGCAATGGGAGCAGTTGCTAAAGTGCTTTCAGTTCACTGGAGCAGGTCGAGTGGGCTGCCAGTCACATTGCAGGTGGTGATGTGTCTCTGTCGCTAGCTCAGAAGCCACTCTGTACGCTTGTTGGGGACAGATTTTATAACATTCGTTGGCACATGGTATCCCAGGTCTGCTGTGCTCCAGTGTGGGCTGGTGAAATGCTGCTCAGTGGCAATCTGGTTAAGAACTGACAATGTAACGCTACACAGCTTTTTAACAATGGGTTTTCTATTCTTTGCCTCTTTGAAATCCAGCTTTTATCCTTATCTGTTCATCCCACAAAAACAACCTCTTCCCTTTTTTTTGGGTCGGTATCTTTTATTAGACATGTATGGGACATGTATGGTGAGAAAACACCAACTGAGCAGGCTGGCTTCACTGCAAAATCCTGTGTGCTGGGAAAGGCCCTGGGGAGGATAAGCCCATTTAAACACAGAGATGCATGTGTGCAAACATATTTCAGCAATTAGGAAGATCACTGAGCCTGCCTCTGGGGTTTTGGGCAAGGTATTTAATCCACTTGTGCTTTGGTGTCCTCGTGTATATGCAGGTGTAATTCCACCTCAGAAGGGTGAACTAAGTAGTAATTACTTTTTATAAAGTGCTCTGAATTTAAAAGAGCTTTATCCTGTACTCAGTATTATTATCAAATTAATAAATATGGGATCCATTTGTCTTGAAATTTCTGCTAGATATAGCAGAATGACTTTTCCAAATGTAAATCTTTGTATAACATAAATGTCTAGCAAAAGCTCCTAAATTTCACAGAGCCTTGGTATATACTTGTATTCCATTTTTGTACCATTATGTATGGAAGGTGTGTGGTGTTCCTGCTTGGTATTCAGACTGGCAGATCCCCACCACCCTTCTTGAAGCAGAATATGTATATACCTGCAGTCATTATAAACGTCATTGCTGGTTTTGTTCAGAAGCACCTTCTCCATTGCTCAGGTGTCTTGTTCCACTTCATTTTTGTAGCAATTCCGCATTGGGCATGTGCAGTGAAGGGCTTGTGGAAGTGGGGAGCTTGCCAGTGTTCACAGCGGGGAAAGATTTCAATTACTCTGTTAAAAGGCTTAAATGGTGGCCTGCCTCATTGTCTAGCTGGTGTGGATCCTCATCTCGTGTGTGTGCAGATTTGGGTAGAAACACATCAGGAAGAGGAGTCTTCCTTGGTCTCCCCATCAGCTTGGGTTTTTGTCTCCTGTGGGTTTGTCTGAAACGAGATCTTCTGTGTGGACTGTGACTCGCACTTTCAGCATGTGTATTAGCTGAAGCAAGGCTGGGGAACCTGCTACCACAATGAGCCCTTCCCTGGGGCCTCTGGCCTTGAGGGTTGCCTCCTTGCTAGCATGGTCCATGCTGACCCACAGGATGAGATGAGGGAAGCAGCCAGCGTGGCTGCACGAGAGATGTGCCTTTCGGTCCTTTAGCAGAGGTGCGCGTGTTAGTAGTGTGTCTAATCCAGTGGTTCTGCATCTTCCGATGCTTTCTGATGTGATTTCGCTCACTCGTAGCGGAGCAGAGTCCTGGCTGTGCTCAGCACGGGCCAAAGTGAACCACAGCACAATGCTCAGAAGTTTGCTTACTGCTGGCCACCTCTGTGGGATGCCCTGGCACCGTGTTCCATTGCATCCCTGCAGCAAACAGGGCTAGTCTCTCTTGGGGAACCAATGTTTTGATATAAAATCTGGATCTTCGATTTTGAATAGTGGAAGGGAGCTCAGAGTTGCGTTTTCCCCATCACACTCCTGTTTCATCTTGTTCCTGTTCTGAGCTCAACACAGGATTTTTTTATGCTTCTGTCCAGTCCTGCAGTTGCTCATCTTTTATACATGTATTTCCAGTTTTACTCTGCTGTTTTTCTAGTTCCCTGTTGCTAATTGCATCAAACCACGCTTCCACTGAGACTGCAACAGTGTCATCAACCTGTGACCTGTCAAATCCCTCCACCTAATTCAATTGTTATTGTATACATAGCACTGCTTTGTGCAGTTGTTCCCTCACTGCCTACAATGTGAGCTGGATTTTGATCAAGTGCTTTCTTGCACTTTGAGCATGCTTCAAGCTGCTGGACGTAGCTGGATGCAAACAGGGAGAGACAGTTACCCTAAGAGCTCTGCCACCTGTAATCTAGAAGCAAGGAGATCAGTTGTCTCTTCTGCCAGCCAGCCAGGAAGCTGACGGACTGTAGAAAGGTTGGTGAAACTTCAGAGTCCTTTAAATTTTGTTAGGCATTCACTTCTTTCTCATTCAGCACTAAATAATGCACCAGGCACTGCTGGATTAGACAGAATACGTGCGCCTTGCAGTCCTCCCAGTGCCTCCATTATTTTACTGGTTTTGGTATCATCTGAGAAAATGGTGAAGACATCTGTAGGGCTTTTTATTCTGTTCTTGGTTGGCTTCCATAGGAACTTGCAGGCTACTTGGGTTTTAACAGTGGGGTTGCACTGAATGGATGTTCACACCCATGGTCAGATCAAGTCTCACGGTCAGGTATCTGTTCCTCCACAGATGCAGGTTTTTTTTAAGTTGTGCTCCCTCTGATGTCTTTTTCCTTTCTGAATATGCTTTTGCCAGGTGGTAGTACCCTTGTGAGTTGGAAGTTCTCTGGAGAAACATAGCAGAGGTGACTTGCTTTTTTGACTGCTTATGCTAAGCTCTTCCAAGCGTGTGGAGGTGAGTCTGTCAGCGTACAGGAACACCCCACCACTTTTCAAGGTGATCTTTGTCTGTTGGTTATGGCAATCAAATACTGATTCTTTAGTATTTGGGATGGCAGAGATAAATGGAAGGGTTGGATGGCACCTTGTTTCCCTATGTTCCGTTTAGCATTCCTGGTGGCGATTGGAAGTCAGATTACTCTGACCATTTAATCACATCACTGATGAGCAGATTTTCCACCTGATGTTAGGGTCAGAAGTGGCTCCTCTGAGAAGACATGACTGTGAAGATTAAGAAAAAGGATATAAGAGGCAAGGGTTTAACTGTAAAAGAAAAAGGGAGTTAATAATCTCCTCAGCGACCAGTGCTGTGGGGAGCCTGGGCTGTGCAGTGCCTCTGCAGATAGGCTCTGTCCACCTCTCTGGCAGCAGTACTTTCCTGCTCCCTGATGCAGCAGAATCTTGCTGGCCAGTTTCTCAGCTGAGAGTTTGAAGTTGGGAATTAATGTGTCCTGTTTCCAAGTACAGATGGACCAAGCAAGACCCTCGTCTGTCTGAAGTATTAATATATTTACAGTCTACTCTGCATGCTTTCTGTTTGGTAGGAGCCAACAGTGGGGCACAGAAAGGCTTCCTTTGGTCCAGAGCAGCTCCCTGCAGACCGGGGAAATGGAGCAAAATCTTGCATTGGCAATTGAAATGTTGCAGCATTGGATCGCTCACAGATTTGGATAGTGTGTCTCAGCGTCTAGCTGGGCAGAGCATGCGTTACAGGAGCTCAGCTGGCCTTGTACCTTTAGCTGTGGTTAAACTTGTGGCTTACAGAGCGCTGTGCTGATACCTGTAGTTACTCTATAGCATTTGTACTGCTCGGAGTCATTTTCCTAAGTGCGTAATTATATTGCAGTTAAAAAATAAGAAGCCATGACTGCTGCTGTTGATCAAACTGCCAGAGCGAAGTTGATGTGAGCATGCTGTTGTTGCTGCTTCTGCAAAGATGAAACCATCTTATGTTCAGCAGGGAGCTGATGATACATTGCTTAGCATTTAAATATCCATGGCTGCAGCTTCCAAGGGTCCTCAGGCTGCTTTCTCTTTTTTACGTATATGGAAACACAGTTCTTGAAGCATTCAAATTGGGGATGTAATTTCAGAAGCTGCTTTGACAGACTTTCCATGGTTTTGCTAGAAAAAAGCAGGACTCAGGATGGGGCATAACTCAGTCTAGTTTCATTGCCAGTCTTTGTGTTTCAAGAGATTTCCGTGTCTGAATGAACCAGCGCTGCTCTAAGCCAAGAAGAAGTTTTTAAAGCTGGGAGAAAGTAATGGCAGGACAGACACCTTTGGCTTAGGGGCCCACGGCCCGTGTGGGTGATATGGTGACTGGTGAGGATTTTCTTAGCACCTTGTCAGTGGGTATGTTGCTCCTGCTGTTCACTGGGATGTCCTGAGCTGTGCTGACTCCTGCTAATTGCTTTGCTGAATTAATGAATCTGTCTGAACCATTGGTTTCTTGGTGACCTCGACCTAACTCACAGTTGTGTGCAAGTGTCTGAAATATTTATGTCAGCACAGGCAAGAGAGGGCTGTGAAAAATGGCATTAAACCACCAGGGTATGCTCATTTTTGCAAAGCTTGACGTGTCTAATCCAGGAAATAGGAGCCTCATCAGATCAGCAGAGATTTGCATGAAGAGGGAAGGAAAATGGGATTTTAAAACTCTCATTTATACCAGATGCTTCTTTTCCCTTTTTTTTTTTTTTTTTAAAGGTAAGTTGTTACCGATGTGCAGAGGGGAAGAATTTCAACTGTGGAGTCATTATGTTCTCTGGCCAGCAGCAGGGAGAGCTGCAGGGTGATTACAGCGGGTAGGAAAGCCCAGGCAGTCTTGAGAGCAACTGCAACATTCAGTGCTGGGAGGTAGAGCTGTGGCCACTGGTAGCACTCCCTCTGCTTGTTTGCCATCTGACCTCTCGCATATGAAGCTTTTGATGTCTTAAATGTATGTCATGCCTGTTCTCTTTATTGCCATCTGCCTTCATGCTCTCCTCTCTCAGCTTCCCCATCCTCCTGGGCTTTCCTTGACTTCTCACCTTCGCATCACAGGATGCACGGTCTCCCTAACACTGGCTTGTGCTTAGTTACTCCTTACACTGGAAGTATTATCTGGCAAAAGTGCCAGGGCTGAAGCTTTACGTGCTGCTTCTGGCTCTGGTGTGGGGCACTGGTGGACAGATGTGTAAAACAAAGAACATTCTCTATGCCTTACTCCTACTGCAGCTAAGAGGGATAATAGTGTTTCCCTGCCTGTTATTGGTAAGAGGCAGGATTGGGACTGCTTGAGAGATGCTTGGAAAGTGTGGAGACAGGAGTTATCTCAAACCTGTATTTGAGCAGGGAGTGTTTGAAGTGCTTTTGGATGTGGGGCTATTGTCTGTACAAGCATCTTCCCAGCTCAGCTGTGCAGATGAGGGCGGTGCTGTCACCTGTCTCCAGCCTTGCTCTATGTTACCTGCTTGGATTTTCTTTACTGGCGGGTTCCATGAGCTGGGAAGCCTACTGGGGATGCACACCTGGTCCTTGTCAAGCCGCCTCTTCAATGTGCAGACAAGGGCAGTGCAGTGCTGCGCGGTGAGCAGGATGGCTTCCTGGCTGTGAGGCAGGTGAGGGCTGGCCGTCCCCTGCACAGTGAGCTGCTGGGAGCTGCTGCCAGCATTCAGATGAGATGCTGGTGTAGATGGCTTTGGACCCGTATAGTTGAGACACTCGTGAAACAGCCATCAATGTTACTGGGCTGGGTCCTTGGGCACAAAGCTGGCCTTTTCCAGGAGAGGACAGAACCTTTGTCATTCATGCTGAAAAATGGGAAACTGTACCAAATAACAGAACAGGCCAGTAACTGAACGTGCATGTTAAAAAACAAAAAAATACTCCCATGTTATAAAAAACACTCTGCTTATCTAATTGAGCAAGTGTGGTAATGCAGTGTTGATATATATATTTTGTAGCGTGTTGTAAACGCAGTAAATAAATATATATAAATTTTAATAATGTAAGACCTCAGAACGGCACGCTCCTGGTACTAAATAATTCCCGGGAACCGGGCCGAAATGAACTGTTGTGTGTCAGTACACTCAACTTGCAGCTTTTAATTAAGTGTAATTGCAGGGGTTAGTGGCTGCGCCCAGCCCCAGCGCAGCACCGCTTGGTGCAGCGGGACAGGGAGGAAGGTGCCACCCAATGGAGCACATTCAGCGTGGCTAGGTACAGGTCTGGCCCGCAGGGTTGTTTCCCCGTGTTTCCCAACTGCTTCTCTGTGACCTGGTAAGTTTTGCAGCTGTTGTTTTCCCAGCACGTCCATAAAGGTGTCAGGTTTAGTATTTGTGAAGTGAATTGAGAGACAAATTTTTTCCCTCCAAAACCCAGATAAAACTTCCATTGTTTTCAGTCACTTCAAGGACTGCCGATATCCTGGCAGCAGCAATTTTGGTGAGAAAAAGCTCTAAATTTACTACTTGGGCTGCTCAGGTTTAGGAGCAGAGCAGGGCTGAGATGGGCTTTCAGTGAATCAGGATGAATGCTGTCCCTTACTGGCTGCGGTGTTACTGGTTTCATTAAACAAGCTGGTTATACAAAGTCGTCTGCATTGATGCACGCACCACCAAAAACTAATTGCACTTCTGAGCAGCTGAGGTAAGTTTGCGTCTTCTCTCATGTGTAGCCATGTGCTGGGACGCTGGGCATAACTGAAACAAGGATGTAATGATGTATAGTCACATGAGACAATCCGTGACTCCTGCTAGCTGCATGTATGGCTCCATACCCCACAGTGTTTTACAGGTTAGTTATAAAGTGGTTATAAACCAGGTGATGGAGGTGTTTGAGAGTCAAGCAGCTTTTTTTTTTTTGTGCAACAGGAGGAAGTTAGGCTGCATTTTTCAAAATATTTTTGAACTTAGCTTTAATGATGCTTTGACTGATGTTGTTATAAGTGTAGCATTAGTGAAGAGATTAAGCTGTATAGCAGTAGACATAAGCAGTGGGAATCATTCACATGGTTAAATTTACATAGTTTGGAGGGGGGGAAATGTGCTTTGAAAGAAGAGAGGCTGTTTCCCAGAGAGATCTTTCATTCCTCTCTTATCTTCTTTCTGCCAAACCAGGGATGCTGTGAGCATGCAAGCTGCTAAGAGATGCTTAAACGTGTGCTGGGTGATGAGGAATATCTTGCTATGATTTTATGTGCAAACATGCTATATTTTCTGTAATAACATTAATAACCTTCATGTGACTGTTTAGAAGGATGAAACTCATTAAAGAAGAGGTATTTAACAAAGGGCCTATTTTTATCTCTGTCTATCTAACATTCTGCACATTTATTTCAAGATTGTAACAAGTGCTTCGGAAGAAAAATGTTTTTCCTCCTGGAAGACATTTTGGGAGTTCATACAGCCTTGGCTATCTTGAATTTCCAGTCTGTGTATCTTCCCTCTTCCTTCTAGAGCAAGCAAGTCAGACCAGGACCTTGGCTCCAACATTTTTCTCAGGTGTTGTGGGAGAGCGTTTTTTAAAAAGTGTGACTTGGGTTCCAGAGTCACTTAAATGGTTCTGAAGGTTTGACTGAATATAATCAGAGCAACTCCCTTACACTTCAGATGCACGATTTTGTGGGGGACAAGCCTTCCAAGCATTGCAGCATGTGCTTGCTTAGCTGTGGGTTGGACCTCCATCCCCATGAAACCCTGGGAGGATGCTTCATGGCTATGAAGGTGTTGAATTCTCGCCGAAGCACCATTGTGGATGCTGGGGATCATCCTGATCACCCAGTGCCCACTGCAGCCGTTCAGTAGAGAGGCTGCTGCTGCCCACCATGAGCTCTAAGCTGTGAGGGAAGCCTCCTTGTGCCAGCAGAGCTCAGCACCTCCTGACCACCTTCTGAAGCAGTCCTCCTGGAACAGGTGGTGACAGATGGCTCCCAGAGCAATTATTTTCCTGGTTTGGGAATTATTTTCCCAGCCTGTGGTGTGACAGCAGAGCAGCGTGGCTCATGGGGCTGCGGGATGTGTTTGATCATGTGTTCTTGGAGAGGTTGGCGGTTAGTTCTAGAGATCAGACCTTCCTGCAGAGTTGATTTTTTTCTACGTTTGTAATTTTATTATGTAATTTCATAAATTAATCTCTGATCTATTGATATAATGCAGATGTGTTTTCAGACTCTTCTCTATTTTACCTCATTTTCTGGCTGAGGTTGGCTGTGATGGAGGCAGGTGGTCTGCCTTGTCCCTGAAGGGTTGCACTGTCTTTCCAGTTTTTTCCACATCTGTTCCTTTAGCATCACTGGCTCCGCATCCATACTGCCTGCCTTCATTGAATGTTTCTTGGAGAAGAAGTGCTGTTTAGTCCATACAGAACGATAGTACTGTACAGCCTGTGGCCAGAAAGACCATTTCTGAACCCTTTTCCCAAGACACATACGTGGCAGTATGCTCCAGGAGCTTGTGGTCCCTGGTATGCGTTTGAGAGTTGTTACAAAAACACCTGGCTCTGGGAGCTGAACCTTCCTTTTCTTTGGTGTTCAGTCTAGACTGTGTACATCACTAAAACACGGTTCACAGTGTTATCTTTATCGTAATTAGGAGGGAAGTATTTTTCTCCGCTCTCTTGCTCTGGCCATTCCTTCCTGCAGTCTCCCCCATGGGCTGTATGTGTGCTAAGACCCCACTTACTAAAATTTCTACAAAAATTATTTAAGGTGGGAGAGCACAAAGTCAGATTTTATTTTTTTTTTTCCCGAGCAGTCAGCACACAGCCAAATGGCTCCTACGAGGAGTATTTCATCCTGGTCCTTCACAGTTCATGCCTGCAAATTAGTACTCTTACTCAGATGTGGCTGCAGCTATATATTTTTTTTTTTAATTTTCCCACATATTTATTTATAAAGTCACACTTGCAACAGGTCCTCTTTTTCCACAACTGCATTTGAGAGCCATGCTCTGCCTCCTCCATTCTGGCTTAAAAGGACGTTGCTCTTCTGAGGAAAATTCTGAATACCCATTATGCTGTCCTGATTTAGTGAGACATTCTCCCTGATCTCTGCCCTCCAATCATTTTAGAATATACAATGAATTTGGGATGTAAATTAAAAAGCTGCTTGATGTTTCTTGAGGTCTAGAAGCTTGTTTTGCATTTGTTCTTACTTGAACACACACTGAAACAAATGTCTCCACTTTACTGAAACAGTTTCCTTTAGCATATCAAGGAAGCTTCAGAGTTAAAAAATAAATCTATCTCTTTTTCCAGCTCTGCTTTACCACCATAAGCTTGGTAAAGAAATGTAATCTCCTTGGGTCTTTCTTGATGTTTTGTAGAACTAATTCCCATTTATTGCAAGAACTCTTATAACACTATATTCAAGTTAAATTTTTTATTATGTGTTTACATTTTGGAAGGACTAAGCATGGTGGTGTTGGAAATTCTAATTAAGGATAACATTTCTGTTTCAAAAGATCTTTCTTCAATCCAGGGTTTCTTTTTTCTCTCTCCTGATTTTCTGCCTGCTCCTTAAGACTGCAGGAAGTTTTGCTTGGGTCATTCGCTTGCAACAGGATGTTATCTGAATACTGAATTAATGTATACAGTCTGTCACTTGGTATTTCTTCTGTTCTTCTGCCGGAGATCTCCCAGGGTTGCAAAGACCTTGCAAGTGGCAATGGCAATAACAGGAATGTGCCTATGATCCTGCAAAGTAAAAGAAGAAACATTAAGCTGAATGTCTCTCCCATCACTGCAGGGTGTGAATAAATAGATCTAATCAACAATTTACATTTTAACCCAGACCAGGTTTTATTTTTAGGATTTGTTGTTCAGCCCAAGCGAAACCTTTCCATTTCTGTCTGGTGGTGTTTCTAAAAGCAACTTTAAGTTATCACTGAGACTGTATTTTAAGATGCATTTATATTTTGATATAATCTGCTTTTCTTATTTGAAACAAAGCCCACCTGATCTTCATTAATTATGCTATCATTTAACCTGCTAACCAGGTTGCTACTAATTACAGTTATCTCAGTGTTCTGCAGCCAGTAATACGGAAAAATTATTAGACCTCTCTGTATCTCGATTAGCTAGAGCTGTAATGAGGTGGCAAATTGTGAAGGCTTTTACAGGTATTGTGAAGGTATTTATGGACTATATGGTACAAAGCTGGGAGGAGCGGCTGTTGCACCTGAGGGGTGTGCTGCCTTCAGAGGGACTGCAACAGCAAAAAACAGAAAAAGAAGAAATTCTGTTTAAACATAGAAAAATCTGTTTTACCAACTGGATGTGGTCCTGGGCAACCTGCTCGAGGTGACCCTGCTTGAGCAGGGGTTGGATGGGATGATCTCCAGAGATGCCTTTCAACTTTGACTGATCTGTGACTCTATCTTTGTTAAGACAGAGGATCTCATGGTGGGCTCCACAGAGAGCTCCAAATCCTGGTGGTGATGCTGACTGTTCTCCCTTACTAACATTAGATGAAACCTGAATGGAGCAAGCTTGGGAAGAGTTGCTGGAGACTACTCTGAAGAGAGGCAGCAGAAAGTGGTGACTGAGACCAGCTACTGGAGAGATTTTGGTCCAGCAGGGCTGGAGCCAGGGGCCAGACTGGAGTGAAGGCACCCTGCCAGGACTAGAGCCTTTGCTGGAAGATAAGCCAAGAGGCTTTTCACTTGAGCCTTGTTTTATCATCTTTCCACCCACTTTGATCTCTTCAGGTGCTATCCAAACATTTGGATTAAATCCTGAAGTGGAAAGGACATGTCCTGAAGGAGGAGCAGAGTGAGGCTGCTGACAGAGGAGAGCTTGTATCTCACCCTGCTGACTGTGGGGAAAGCCCAGTCTTGCTGGTGAGGAGGAAGAGTCGTGGCTCTTCCAAATCAAGCTATGTCGGTCAGAGGTGTTAATGCAACCACTTTATCAGGAGGAAAAGTATGTGCTCTCTTTCATCCACTCCAGCAAAGATCCTTGGGTTAAGTCAAACCACCTGCACTGGCAATGTTCACTACTTTCTGCTATACTTGATAAACTGATTTGTGTGTGGGGTTTTGTTAATGTTGTTTCGTTCTTTTTTTTTTGCCTGAAGTGGACTAGAGTTGGTTCATGTGATTTCTTTTGTGTCCTCTGCAGTACAGAAGACGCAGACAGGGTGGGACGATAGCATCTTTATACTTGTCAAGTTTCTATCCACGGCCCAAGCCACTGGACCCATATAGCCTGAGTGCAAAGGTGATTTTCTTGCAGACTTAATACTACAGAAACAGGTAGAACAAAACACTTGATGAAGACCACACTCAAGAAAGATTGTATTCACGGTCTGAAAGCCAGATATGGGGTCACTGAAGTGTACTTTACAGTGTTAGCTGAGCTGGGAACCCTGGAAGGGGAGATTTCCTGCAGTTCTGGTATGTGGAACCAGAGGACCTCTGGTTCTCCATGAGGACCTCCTGATGCCTCGCACAGTTTGCTGTGACACTGGGCGGGAGCTCGCCAGCGGGGCTGCTGTGCCAGTGCAGGCTGTGGTGCAGCCTGGCAGGGCTCCCGGGGACTGCACCGTGGTGATGCTTGGCTGTTCCTGGCATGCTTCTGCTCTGAAGTGTGGCTCTGTGTGAAGGTACCTTCCTACAGCAGCTGCTCCTTGTCTGCATCGCTTCCATGGGCGGAGCAGGGACAAAAATACCTTTCTGTTGCATCTCAGTGAGCCCTGTGGAGCCACACACCTGAGAGATGACGAGACAGTCTGTACTGTCCTGTGCATTGCCTGGACAGTACTGGTTTAATCATTTATCCTTGTTCATGCCACCAAAGCTTTATCTCGGGTGGAGATGTGTGTATTTGGGGGGGGAGGAGGGGAGGTTAACCCCAACTGTTAGCTTGTCAGGTGTCAGGGAGGATTTGCAACACTGGCAGCTGGGGAGAAAAACTGTTATTAAGTGTAATGCGGCACCTTGGATACAGAAAGCATGGGGAGACAAAAAATACAGACTTCCATAATGTCATTTTATAGTGTCACTCTTCAGAATTTATTAAGACTTAGTTGCAGCGATGCCTGCAGCTTCTTCTGGTTGAATCAGTAAATTCTGTTCATTATCTCTAGCACTTGTTTTGACCTACTGTGCTTTAAAAAAGTAGGAGATATTGGAGGCATAGAGACACCCCAATTACTTTCTCTGGCAGCTGTGGTTTCCCCCCCCCCCCCCCCCCCCCCCGTAAATCCGTCTTTTTCTCATGTTTGCTGCTAACACCCCAGTCAGTGCTCATCTGTGTGGATGGACCTGAAATGGGAAGCGTTGCTTAGAGAACTCGGAAATCCAGGAACCAACAACCTGCCTTAATCACTGCAGCCTCCTGCAGGCAGCATGTGACAATGGGAAGGGAAGATCCATGGTGAGGAGGGGTGCGACTGTCATCTCAGAGCAAGTTTGCAAGTTTGCGGTACTCTGGTACCGCTCCAGTGTGTGGACAGTCTTGGACAGGCTGAGGATGGCTAAACCCGGAGAAGGGTTCACAAGACCTTCCTTAATGACAAAAAGGTTGCTGCTTAAGCCATGGGCTCAAAGAATAGTTCACTGTCACTTCTCCATGGGTGTTGCCACAAGTTCACTGTTGGGAGCTCGCTGCCTTATTGGTGCTGAGAACGGCACTGGTGTTTTTCAACAGTTCCTGAGTTTACAAGTGAAAATGTGCCGGTTTCTCCCATTTTCTGTTAGGTGCACATCACAGCAGCTGTGTGTTTTGTGTACCTTTACCACCATCTTCAGCACTTAGCTCTACAGGATAGAAGAAAATGAAGTTCAAGCCCAACCTTTGGATAATTTATTATGTTCCTGTGCTTAAGGGCAAAATTTAAGTTGCCAAAAGCAGATGTTTTCTTGCTCCTTTTTTAGCTCTCAAAGTACTTACTGTGTGCTTGATTGATGGACATCCCTGCTACATTAATAGTTGGGCTTTGCAGAAAGCTGTTATTACCAGGAAAATCTGGTGTGGGTTTCAGTTTTTCTTCTTGCATTGAGAAATCCATTATTATTGTCTTTTTGAAGGGAAAAAAAGGCTTCAATTCCAGCATTTTGCTTTGCTTTCTCAGGCTCCTTCGCAACTGTCTTCTCTGAGGCACTTTTAAAATCAATATTACAAGTGTTCTTTATATTTTATTGTGGTTGAGGGTTTCTGCATCTTGCTATTGATTTCTAATTGCGTTGCAGGACATTTGGGTGAATGCAGATTGCCATGTGACAGATTATATGTGTCTTCCCGATCATCACTGAGTTGGCTTTTTGCAAGTTCCCTCTTGCAGGGTGCGGCTGCTGAGCCTGGAAGCTACCAGGAGAGCTGTGCCAGCTTGTAGCCCATGAGTGCAATCTTGAGACACTGAACTTGTGACTGTTCATTTAATTGTGGTTTTGATTTTGGTTTTATACAGGACGTGGAGGTACGCTTGTGAGGTCTCCTCTCTTGTGTAGCCTTTGCAGAGTTGTTCTGCCCCAGTTTCTCGGGCACCTTCATGTTCTGCATTGTAACAGCTTGACATTTGGTCCTGGTTTTGTTTGGGGCGGTGATAATGCATCTTCAGCTCTTTGGATCAGTCCTGGCATGGGCTCTGACATTGCCCCTTGGATGAGTTTTACTAACAGATCATGGCATTTCAGAGGTGCAAAGTCCAGGTCTTGATGAAATAATATGGAGACACAGGTGCATCTGTAGGTGCTGTAAAGTTGGGTTTGCAGATATAGGTACTTGGGGCGTGTCAGTGTTCATGGATCATGGGCGCATCTGTTAGCTTGGTGGGACTGCAGGAGGGTGTGAGGAGTGACACAACTGTGGCCAGCACAGGAGCTCCAAAATGCATCCATTACTCCAGGTGGGCTGCAGCAGGGGAGGAGTGTGTGCTGAAGAGGACAGAGGACGATACGTGTATGTGTGTGCACATGGCAAGTCCTAAAACCATGAAGGAGAAAGAGCAGCAAATGAAGTTTTCTGTGTAGGGAGGGTTTGCACATGCCTCGAGCTTGAGAAGCAGGGTGGTGAGCAGTCCTGTTCCAGGGTCCCCCGGGCAGGTATTCACATGTTTGTTGCTTCAGGCAGGCTGCTTCCAAGCCCTCTGTGCATTGGCAACACAGGCTCCACATCTGCCAGCTGCTTTGGTTGCAACAGTATGCAGTATGTAGGTGCTCTGTGTATATAGTAAATTGCTGCCAGCTGGATTGGGGTGTTTGCTTGTCAGGCTTATCTTAGTAAGGTTCAACTCCTAGACACGTAAACCATGCTGTGCTTCATGGAGGCCAGTTTTAGCTTCTAAGGAATTTGTTGCTGTAGTATATGCATCCATGCTGGGGACCTGAGCAAAAAGATGGCAGAGGCACTGCTACTATGTCTCTGGAGGAGCAGCACAGAGTACAGCGGTTTTAAACATGCTCGTAATGGTCACAGCCTGAGATCTTCCTGGGTCCAGCAGTGCTGCTGTTTGCTGGCAGTCGGGAGGGGGTTGGCATGTATAACTATGGACAGGCTTTGACCTTGCCACTGGAACTCTGTTAGCAATTCTGTTGATGTTCTGGAAATGAAAATATAATCCAGGCCACCTTCTCCACCAAGCTGACCCTGAGAATCTGGGAGGAGAGAAACTACTGAATAATTAGGGTCCTTTTTTTTTCTTTTTGCTAGAGTTACTGCTCAGTGTTGAACTGCCCTGTAAAGTGTCATTAGTTTCCTTGAACTTATTGGTCCAAGTGTACTTTGCATTTAATATAATTATGTAAATTGCAGTCTTATTAATCACAGCATGTGCTGCAGTATATCACTGTCTCGCCTTATTTTGTGGGTGATTTGACTGGTGGGAACCCCTATAACCCCAGTGGGGGTAAGGCTGTGGGCTCCTGTGCCTGTTTTAACTTGTACTTTATATTTGCACGCCTCTTACCCTGTAAGATCTGGCAGCATTTGCCAGCGCTGCCATGACTGTGGAGAGCAGCCCTGCTGCTGCAGAGGAGGGCAGCTGGCACACAACTGGGGAAAGGTAGGTTTGTTGCAAGGGAGTCTTGTCATACCACGTCCCTGCTGCTGCCATTTTGTTTTGGGTCTGTAGAGGTCCTGGTATGGCAGAGCCCTGGCTCCTGGCTTTGTGGTAAATACCTGTAGCCTGAGCTCTTGCACAAAAGGCTGCAGGGCCATTTGATGATGCTGTGGCTCTGTCTCTGTGCCAGAGCTCTCAGCCTTCCTGGCAATGTAAATTCTCCTGGCTGCATGTTAAAATTACACTGAGTTATTGATTTATCTTTGAGAGGATTTCCTTCCTGAGGGATACTTCTGGCTGTTGTAATGATTTAGTTCTTCTGTGAGTGCAGAATCCGTAGCACAGCAGAGCCACCCTCCTGCCTGTGAGTCTGCAGCCCAGGGGTTGTGCTCCCACAGGCTTCCTCCGCAAGCTGATTCCTATTCCAAAGCCAAGATTATTCTGCTGTTACTTCCAAGTGACAATTGCAAATAAAAGGGCATTTTCAACTTTGCACGGAGCAAGCTGCAAGTCTCGGACTAGCCTTTATGCCACAGCACTAGCGTTTTTATCCTGGGCTCATTGCAAACACAACTCTGAGACTGGCATGTGGGAAGCATGAAGCTGTGCCAGCATTAATGGACTTGGGTTCCTGGGAGTTTTTTAACTCTTTAAAGCAGGATATGATGGGAGCAGGATCATGCAAACATTTTTTTTTCTAAAGATGCAGTGTACAGCCTCTCTTTTCTTCACTTTCTGCTGACTCGCATGTGGAGCATCTCTAAAGATCAGGCTGGGCAAGTTTGATTTTTGACATCCTACTTGAACCCCTGAGGAGGCAAAGCTGGTTCTCTACTTCTGGCACCAGTTTTCTCCCCTTAGCCCTGAAATCATAGTCCACTGGTTATGGCACAACTGGTGAACACCATCAGTAGAAGGACCCAGCCCTTCAAGAGTTGGGCCAAATGTTTTACCAAATATCTCTGGAAGGGGAAAGACAGGCTCTGTGTCCCTGGGTGCCCATCTCCAGCATTAGCCCATCTAAAGCACCTCCCCGTGGGTTCCTGTATCTAACCTCACAGTGGATTTGGATCTGATCTCAGCTGCAGTGTGTGCACTGATAAAATGTGAGGCTGCCTGCATGCGTGGTGCTATAGAACAGCATCCCCTGATTAGGCCCAGGGAGAATGTCAATTTATTTTCCTGTGAACCAAGTGTGGCACAACTACTTTCTTTCTTAGTGATCTATCTGCAATATAAAACAAGTCCTTAGCATCTATCTTAAATACTGCAGTGTTGACAAGTTCTCTTGACAAAAATTAGGCTAATGTTCCCTACGACTGCATTAGCTATAGAAACGAGGCTTTAAATTGAAGTTTAGGAAAGCACTATACCAACGATCTCCAAGGCATCTCCTTATTCCAGCTTTTATTATTCAAATTCATTTTCACTATAGCTTGGCAGCGTAGCTGGCAGACGAGTTTTATCCAATACGTTCTGTGAGTCCTGCAGCCAGGCGGTTCAGATCAGGCACCTTTCAGCATTGAACTGGGGAAACGTTATCCAACTGTCTGCAGGCCTGGGCTCGCTTGGCTCTGGGGATTGTTCTAGGCTTGGGGAAAACTTGGTGTGGGGACGTTACTGTGACTGCTGGTGTGAAAGCATGCGGTGAGCCAGCTGACATGCGTGGAGTAGAGATGCAATCCGAGTCAGTAAGGTGCACAGCTTGCCAGCAGAACAGTGTGTCCTGAAACACTCCTGGTGGTAGCTGGAGAAGGGAGTTTGATTTTCCTCTGTTGAATGGCTCTATCTTTTCAGTTTCAGCCTTGGCTGAGTTATAAACACAGAAACTGAGGACAGGAGCAGAGGTGGCTGGGACATGGTCGTGAAGACACCTTCTCGAGCTTCCCAGCCTTCCCCTTGACAATAGTTTGGGTTTTTTTTTGTTGTGGGTTGTTTTTTTGGGTTTTTCCGCCCCCCCCCCCTCCCCCCCCAGCACAATTGTAGGTTTCAGCTCCTTGTTACCAACTGCAGATTACCGTGGCCAGCTTAGACCCCCAGTTCTTACCCTGCTATTGGTCCTGATGGATGATCCTTCCCTAGAGAGCAGTTGTGTCCTTTCCATGCCTCCACATTGCTCAGTTCTTTGGGGGTGGTTTTCTCTGCCCTTGCATTCATCTGTGGTGGCCATCTCAATGGTCACTGAAGAGGGGGAGAAGGATCTCTGAGGGTGATGGGTGTGGAAGACAGCTGTGCTCGTTGATGTTCTGGAGGTGCTAATCTCTGTCATAGTAAAGAAGCCAATGGTTCCTGGCTCAAAAAGGTAGTAGATGCCTAAAATTTGGCAGAATAAATATCATCCTCAGTTCATTTTGTCACGTTCTCAATTCTCCTGGTCACCCCCCCTTATTCTTTCTCTGCCTACTTTCTGCTTTGATATTCTCTGAATGTAGATAAGCCTTCAGCATCCCAGATGGGCTTTCTAGTATAACAATACACCTGTGGGAAGATAATTATTTGATAAGTTGCAGTGACATTATGAAGTGGTTTAGGCTTGGGGATAAATAATTTAGTGAGCTGGAGAAGGATTAAAACTGGCTTTTGTAAATAATGTTTCTCTTGGATGTTGACTTGGTGACATGGTGAGACAAAGGTCACTGCAGTGTCCGTGCAGCCCAGCATGCCTTTTGATAGCTGAAATAATCAGAGTGTGGCTGGACGTCTTCTATCTCTACTTTTCTTCTGCTGCCCAGACCTTTGTGGGATTAAACTTTCTAAACTGCTACAGTTCACAGAATCTAGCCCAATAGCAGAAGAGAAAATAAATTAAGTGCGTTGTATTGAATCACTAAGCACATGCATCATGCTGTAACCAAGGGTGCATGGTAATACATAAGAAATGACTGGCTCGAAGCTGGAGATAAGGGTTTGCTTATAAAGCAAACACATGTGTTTTTTTGCCAATTTTACAAAAGGGCAACCCTTTCTCTTCCTTCTGTGCTATTATTTTTGCGTGGTGTATTTTCTGCTGTTGCAATGCAAGTGAGAGAGAAACCTTTGCAGAGAGGGAGGTGGAAGGGCAGAAGCACTTGTTGCAAGGAACTCTTTGCCATATGAGACTTTTCTATATTGGCAGCAGCAGAAAATATATCAACAGATGCTACAGCAGCAACTCCCATCAGAGAGGTACCATATGGCCTCTCCTGAGCCCTCCCATTGCTCCTTCCCAAAGAGTCTCCCTCCCCAGGCACCTTGCTAGCATCCACCTTTGCTTCCATTGCTTACTATGACAGAGCATCCTGGAAAGCATCAGATACCTTGCAGGAGGTATGTGCTCTGCCCTGCATGTGACAGCCAGCTCTCTTGTCCTTGGTGGTTATCTTGCCATGATTGGTTTAAGATTTGATGGGTTTTTAGGCAGGCAGCTAGCTTGGCTCTGTGTGTGCCCCTGCATGAGGCTGGGCTATGTGCAGAATAATCTTTTTGGCTGCCAGCAATAGTAGGCGTGAGTTAAATGGACCTGCTCTGACAGCGTCAACCAGGGTGTGTTGCTTGTCACCACTGGGTTCACCCTCCCCTTCCGCTCTCCAGCTGCTAGAGCCAGAGGCAAAGCCAAGCGCAAGCAGTGGGTGGATTTGGCAAGAGGTGTTAGCAGCCAGAGCCCGGTGCTCGTGGGGTGCTACTGGTTTGAATAAGCATGCTCGTGGCCCCTGGCGCTCACTGATCAATTGAGAGAACATAAATACTGGTACCGTGGGAGAGCACTGGATTGGTTTAAATTGGCAGTCATAAGTGGTTGTCCAACTGAGTGTCCAAATTTAACTGATGCTTTCTCACGTCTAACCAAGTATTACTTACTGGAAAGCCCCTTCCTTGTGGTGCTTTGTTCTCTGCTAGCTGCAGGTTGGATTGTGGAAGGAGGGATCTGATTCTGGCATCATTTAAAAAACGTTTTCATTATATCTGCTGAGGGGAACAAATTACAGAGAAGACCTCTCAGCCCTAGGACAAAAGAGTGGCTCTAAAACCCTTTTCAGATAAACAAACGTTTGAACTGTAGTCCTGATGGATGGTGTTTAAAGATGTGGTCATTACTGCAGCAAGGAAGTGGCTGGCTTTAAAAATCATAGGATGCAAGAAAGTTTTCCCAAAGTTTACTGTGGGCCTGTAATCTGCCTGTAATCCTGGTTGTGCGGAGCCCTTGGCGCCCTGAGTCCACAGAGTGATCTGTGTGGCATTAGCTGTGGGAAAACAGTAGCCCAGCAAGCACCAGAAAGTAGCTTCTCTCTTGCTAAATTAGAACTGTAATGTAAATGGCCCTTTCTCCGTGCCCTGCTTGAGTAGGGTTCAAGTCCAGCAGAAAGCAGTGCTGCTTCTTTGAGACGCATAAGGACCCCAGGCAAGAGCAGAGATGGTGGCACTTTTGTGTTGGGATGTACCAGTGCAGAGATTTTGGGGTTTTCCTGGGGGTGGTTTTGCTGCCAGCAGCAGCATTGCATGTTGAACTGAGAGTGGATTCACTCTCAGCGAGTTTGAAAACATTTCAGATGTCCCTGCTCTGCTGCAGCATGGAGCAAAATCAGTGTTGGAGAAGATGTTGTATTTAGACATCACCATTTTGACAGGTTGAATTGCAGGATATTTATTGGAGCATTATATAAAAGATTTGTCAGATAAACTAAGCAACTAAAGTGTCTTATGTGAAACATGCTTGATTTTGTTGAGATTTTTTTAACTGTTCATTCAGTCTCTCAACAGTTCATCACAGACGGGCATTTCTAGAAGATGTTGGTGTGAGATGATGCTGCTAAATATCTGTGGCTTGAGGATCAGGCCCTTCCTGCTCAGTATTTGTCTGCGTGCTCTGGGAGGCTGAAGAAAACAGCAGTTTGAGTTGTTTGTTCATGCTGTAAGGACAAAACTCCTCTCTCGTGGTTTCCCCCAGAATTCCAGGAAGGGAAGGACATGTCTTTATGCTTGTTGACCGTCTGCATGGCAGGATCTTTGCCTTTATCGAGATGCAATGCTAAGACAAAATAATGGTGATGAAACCAGCCTGACACCACTAGGACTGTTAGTTTTTAAGGCAGAGGCAGCATGGATGCCTTCAGCTCTGAGATAGGGAGCCCCTGAGAGAAGTGGCACGGTGGGAATGGCCATGGTGGGTCACAGCAGGGATTCATCTGGCATCAGGTCCCCTACAGATGCTGCAAGCACATGCTTAAGAACAGTACATGAAGATGGCAAACATACAGTGATTATAAAAGAATTTTCTCTGTAATTAATTACAGTAGGTAATTAGAGACGCTGCTGTCAGTGATGGTGCAGACCTGAGAAATCTGGGAGTGCTGGGCAGTGATCAGGGCGGTACTTCTCCAAGGATGTGCCATGCTCAACAGGCAGCTGTGGTTTCCTAGCAGAAATACAGAACTAATGGGAATGAGATGCATGTGAAGTGGCTTTGTAAAGCATTTCATCCTGTGTCATAGGAGTTTCTACTTGAAATGTGGATGCAGGTGTCTGAGCTGTCTCACTGCCTGTGCTGCGGGCGAGGTACCATGGAAAATGCTGGGGTGGCTTCTGCGGGAAGCTTCCAGGCCTGATGCTGTTAAAACTCTCTGCTAGCTGTCCGGAAGAGGTGATATATAGCATATTAATTACCTTTTCCAGTGGCACTTAACTGGGAGGAGCGGTGAGTGCCAGAAAGCAAAATAATACAAAAGGCTGTAGATGAGTGAAAAAGGGGCAGGAAGTAGCAAAATGAGATTCAGGCTCTGGGCTTCCTCTTCCCATCAGTAATCCATCTCTTCTTGACCTGTGCCTTCTACACATCTTCTCTTCCTTTTGTATGTAAGAATGTTCTGTTTTGAAATAACAAGCAATCCAAGGAGTGGCATGACTCACCTTTATGGAAAAATAGAAGCCAGGCTTTGCTGCTTCCTTGCTTGACAGCTCTAACTGGAGGGTCTGGAGTCAGAGCACACACTGAGCCCCATCAGACTAAGGCTGGTTCATCTGTTTTCCTCTGAGCCCAGCATTCAGTGTGAGAAACAGACGGCATCTTCATGCAGCCTGAGCACTGTGCTCATGTGAAATCCCATCCTCTTCCCAGGCAGAGCCCATAGCAGGAGCCAGCAGCCTGGGCAAGTGCCAGGGCAGTTGTGTCCCCTTATACGTGACCAGCATGTAATGTCCCAGCCTTTCCCCTTTGCCTACTTTTGGCACTGGTGGCTCCTGGAGCTGGTGGTGCTAGCAGTGCGGCAGAGGGGAGCTCTACTGCTTCCTGGGATTTGTCTTCTTGTAGTGTGGGCTTTTTAAAATTATTTTATTAAAGGAGTAGGTACAGTGCCATCAGATAACTCTTTGTGGATGCTCTGTCAGTCTTATACAGCCTTATTTTTAATATTGCAGCAATGCCGGTTTGTTTTGCTGGGAACATTCACTTATTGATTCATGGATTCTTTTGTTGCCTGTATTAGAAAGTCCTTTTCCCCTCTCCCATGTGCCGAGAGAAACAAAGAGTAAAGAAAGGTAGATGCTATCTGACGCTTGCTCAGATACCAAGGTGATTTCTGAGAACTGCAGAGCCAGTTACTGACTCATAACTGGGGTTTGTGTTCACACTGTTAATACTTGTTTGTTTTTTTTTTTTTCCCAATGGCAAAAGAGGTTGCTCACTTGGGGAGAAACTGGGGGATCTGCCTCAGTGAGTGGATCGCCCTTTTTTCTGCCTGCAGAAGCCTTCCCAGGGGGACACGTCTCTGCCATAGGGACAAAGTAGTGCCAGAAGGTGTTTCTGGAGGGGGAGAGTCTCATGTTCCCTCTTGAGCTTCTCTTGCTGGGCAGGTCGATGGGTGGCAGCTCAGAGGTCCAAGGGGTGGGTAGGGAATCGGGAAGCCACTGCCAGGAGCATAGTGAGTTATTGCACGACCTTGGTATGAGATTTGCATGTCTATGTATGATGTAAAACTTCCCTGATTATTTTTAATGCCTGCCTGTTGCTGTGTAGTGATTTGGGGCTCAGCCTTGTCTCTGTGCAGAGACACAAAACCACTTGTGGCCAGCACTAAATGGAATAGTGTGCTGGAAGGGAGCTGAGCAGGATGAGACCTTTCTCGTTTAGTGAGGACACACAGTTGGTCATTTCGTTGGTCTAGAAAAGGAGATATTACTGTGTGATGCATATTCAGCACAGCAGCCCTCTGCTTTTAGTTATCCTCTATATAATGTGCCTGATTCTTGCCTTATTTGTGAGCATGGTGGAAGTGTGTTCTGTTCTCCATTTGTTTATTTATCGTCTTGTGAAGCTTGATGTAGGTATAGTGCTCCAGAAATGTACACATAACAGATAATTGTGATTTGGTTACAAGGCAATAATTTAAGTTGACAATTTAGCTGATAGCATAAAACACAAGAGAGAAACAGGATGAGTTTATAAGTGTCAGCAGAACCCCTGTGAGTGAGTTTCTGTCTTGAAGCCGACTATGGTGCTATTACTCCGTCTAATATATTATAAGAAGAAATAAATGGGTGTCTGAAAAAATCTGGCCAACCAAGATTAAAACAATAGGGCTATAAATTAAATTCTTCCTCGGTATCTCTTTAAGGAACTTTCAGGACAGACTGAACACATCCAAATAAGATGAATGTTAATGCACTGGGAAGACCTACAAAAGACCACACACTTTCAGGCTGTGGATGCCTGGACGCATGGCAGCACCCAGGCCCATGCCTGGGTCTCCAGACAATGGTTTGTCTGGAGAGTGGTCTAAGGCAGAAAGTGGTCGTGCTCCAGTTCATGCAGTAGAGCAAAGCCCATGCTAATGCTTCTGCAGCTGCAGTGGGTGCCAGTAGATAAAGGGATTAAATTGAGAACAGCAATAACATCGTCGTAGCAGCGCATTGACACAGGATCAGCTTGGAAAATAAATGCTTTCACTTTGCTTTGACGTTTATTCCCAATAAATATGTTGTCATTCGTGCAGTGCCAAGGGTTTGTTATCCTCTGGAAGTATTTTACCTGTTGGACGCTATCTTTTTGGCTGTGAGGCAAAAGGCTGAGTGATTGAGGAGCTGGTGGGCAGCATGTCCCCATTGGGGGTGCTGGGTGGCCTGCTTACACCCTGTGGCTTTCTCTTAGATCCATCAACCCGAGTTGACGCAGTAATGTGTATTCAAATAATTTCAGTTGTGGTTTAAAAACTACCCCACACTCGGAATTTTTTAAGTGGTAAAGAATACAAACCAGTGGTGGGGGAAGGAGTTTGCTAGCTTCCTCCTCCGGCAGCTATGGCCTTTTCTGTGGGTTTCACAGAAGGGTTTTCGCAGCTATTTCTACTCAATGGGTTGATGATTCAGAATCAGGAAATGAATTAGAATGGAAACTCTTCTTTCCCTTTACAAGGAGTGAGGGAGTAGGACAGGAAGATAGATAGCGGCTGTAGGATTTGGAGATCTCTGGAAAGTGAGACTGTTCAGCTCCATTCAGTAATGCAAATACGTAATGCATGCCTGTTTGGATAGACATCTTTTATTTTTCTAAGGTGTCAAGGAGAAAAAAGGTCAGAAAATTGCTTAAATATAAACTTGTTTTTATATTTTTTAATTGAGTTTCATTTCTGAACTGTAACTTAATACAAACAATACATAAAAACCAAATTCCTCTAGGGGGAAAAAAAAAAGCCGTTAAGAGTGTGATTCTGTATCAACAGCATGTGAAGCTGTGTAATTGCTTACATATGTTTCACTCCAGTGGGTGCTCCCAGTTGTTGAATAGTATCAAATTATAGGGTTCAAAGAGAATCAACTGTTTTTAAGGGAAATGTCTAGAAGCTACATATTGATACATGATTAAAATTCAGGATTTCCAGCTTACTTGCTCAAATCAGCAATTTTAATCATATTATTGAAGCCAACCCACCCTCAAACACACTTTAGGAATAACACTTCAAAATACCCCAGACTAAGAGAGACTGAAGACTTCATCCTGTTTCAAACATCTGGAATATTTTAAGTGGCTATGCCAATCTTTTTGCTGAAAACAGAGATGTCTTTCTTGCTTTATTTAATAAAGCATCACGTTTGTCCTGCTGTGGCATGAACCTTCACTGCTGCGCACAGTGGAAAGAAAAAAATCCCTGTAGCAATGAAGGGTGCTTAAATACATCAGGGCTGAGATTTCTGCTCTGGGGTTTGGATGGTCTTGGTCAAATCTTGTTTAGGAAAGTGCGAAGAAGCAGAAGCAAGAAAGGTTTGTGTATTCTCTTATGGCAGCCTCCTTAATTCGGTTGCGCTGGGTTTGTGAGCTCGTGCATGCCAGAGTTCAAGTTTTCTTTTATTTACTGCTCGCTGAAAATAGAAACTGGGAGGACCGGTCACATGGGAGTGGCTCAGCCCTTCTGGAGGCTGCTCCCTTGCTTTCCCTTTTGATGTTTCTTTTAAGCAAAGCCCATCAGCCTCATTCCTCTCCCCTGGCAACCAACTGAACTAATGTGGCCAGATGCATCAGGAGCACGACACCCAGAATATACTGTACTCTTCTAATGGGGACATTTATTTCTGGCTGCACTGGACAATTCAGGACTTGCTTCAGTGAGTGCTGTGGTTGTAACCTGGGTTGTCCCAGTGCTTGTGACCCGGCAAGGACAGCCAGTGGCTTTGGGAAAGGAAGGACCCAGCTTGCCCCTCGCTTTCTTCCCTAAGTGGTGCTCATGCTTGTGAAGGAGGAAAACATCCTAATGTAGCTAGCTGTAGGTTCAGCACACAATACTACTTTATAAATTTTTGTTTTCCTTGCTGGCAGCCCCCCGCCTCGGTGTCTCTTGAAACAGGGAGAGGAGATGCAGTGTCGTCCTTTTTGTGGAGATCCTACAAACTCCTTTTTGACAGGCATGTCCTGGCTGCATTGCCTGCATCACCTGTGAGGGGGACAGCTCTGCTATTGCAGCGAATTCCCTGCAAAGCTCACCTAGATAGTAATGACCAATGACAGGACCCAAGGGAATGGCAGGAAGATGTGCCAGGGGAGGTTTAGGTTGAATATTAGGAAAAGATTCTTCACCCAGAGGGTGGTGGAGCACTGGAACAGGCTCCCCAGGGAGGCAGCCGTGGCACCAAGCCTGACACTATTCAAGAAGCACTTGGACAACGCCCTCGGAGATATGGTGTGAATTTGGGGTTGTCTTGCGTAGGGACAGGAGTTGGACTTGATGATCCTTGTGGGTCCTTTCCAACTCAGGATGTCCTATGATTCTATAAATGTATAGATTAAAGCTCCCATGTATCACAAATAAAGGAGCCAGAAGGGTTGGGTCCATCGATGGAAAGCGTGCCAAGAGTGGAGGAGCTGATCTAACCTGTCCTCACGTAGCTTAAAATGGGAAGATAATCAGCTCTGTGCCCTCACATATCTGACCAGTGTAACTTTCTACGGACAGGATATGGTGGAGAGAAAGAGCTTCTATCAGAAATGCAGCCTGTTTTAATAGGAAATCCTCCAAAATGGATTTTCCTGTTTTTTTGTTTTTTTTTTTTTCTGAATGCATTTCCACCCGCTGAATGGCTTTAGGCTTTGAAATGTTTTTGTCTGAATTGTGGCAAACATCCCAGTCTTTTGTGGGAAGCACCAGGTCCTTTGATCAGTGAAATGTCTCTTTGGTTGAGGAGGAATCGATCCAGTCGTTCCCTAGACTAGAGGATTTTATCTTTGAGAACATGTATCTATTATACGAAATAATTATCCTTGTCTTTGCTTCTGTTTGGTAGGAGATGCTACCTGTCTCCTACACGCTGCGGTATTTTATCCAAGGAGTCTTTTTAGGTTAAAGGAAAGGCTGAATAGGGAAACCTCATCGAGGGAGAGGTGCCTGAGCAGCTGGGTGTCTGTCTGTCTGTCTATCTGTGTGCAGCTAAGATCTCCGTATTCATTCAGCCGCGACCTGCTCTCCTAAGCAGGCAGATTTCTAGCATTAGAAGAAGAGGATGCGACATCAAGAAGCAGCAACAGGAGTATTGTCATCTCTCCATCCCTCTGTGACAGGTGGCCATCATGATGTGCTTGTGGTGAATTTTGACCACGAAAAAACACTCTCAATTTACCATCATTTCTGCATTTAAAACCAAAGCTTAATGTATTCTGTGTATTTTTGTTGGCAGACAGCAGTGATTATGTATTCCTTTTAATACAATATTTCCAAACCAACACAGCCTTGCCTCAGTTCACTTGATATTCAGTATACCTGGCTGTACTCTGCAGCATGCTTTGATTTCACTTTGGCAGCTGTATTTTATGCTGTCTACCTCAATCAGCAACCAATTCTCCTTTTTCCAAACAGTCTCCAAATCAGCTCCTGATGTGGAGTTTTAGTCCTCTCTGGGACTGGGGAGGGAGGAGGAAGACCGTGCTCTGCTCTGCTTGGGGTCCCTCCTCCCCCTGCGGCATGGATCTAGCCCAGCTGTGTTGGGATGCATTCCGTGGGTCAGGGTGGCATCTCTGTGGGGTTAAAACAGCACTTGTGTCAAAGGAGCATTGCTGGAGGGTAGGGTGGCCGGCTGGGGAGAGCCCACTCCTGTTCACTGTGCAGGACAAGGCTTGTATCTCTCTTCCTCTCAGGTGGGAGTGTGTGTCTTCCACTCACCCATCATGCATGAAGCTGAAATAATGCACGTGCCCTAAAATAATCTGACCTTTGTTTGTAGGTCAAGCTGTTCCTGCGGGGTCACATGTACGATTAAATCTGCAGACAGGAGACAGAGAAGCCAAGCTCCCAGATGGCGAAAATGGAAAAAGTGACACGAGAGAAGAGAGAAGAAGAAAAAGGTACAGTGATGCAAAGCATCAGGGGTGAGTGAGCTGTGGGATTCATGTCTCTCATCAGGGACCGTGTTCCCTGGTGCACTCAATTGCTGTCTATTCCTGAGACTTCATTGCTGGTTTAAAGGTTCAACAGTGAAAACTGAGTCTCATCCTTTGTGATCCCTTCGGGATGGTGGTAGAAGTGCCGTGAGTATGTCTGCATAGACACCTTCATGGATTCTTATGCCATGATACAGAAACTAAATATGTAATGTGGCTTCTCTGAATGGCATTTAGTCCTTGGAAACATCTGCAGTAATTGGTCTAAATTACTTTCAGAGCTTAAACCATCACAGCAGTTGTGAAGGGCTTTGTTTCTATTGACCTGAGCCAGATAACATTGTTTTTGACTGGTGCAGTCAGCAGCCTTGCAGCATTCGTGTACAGGTCAGTTATTGCCAATGTTTTCCTTAGATCACACAACCTTCCCTGTACCCACATTTTAAAATTCATTTTAAAAGTTGCGCTGGTGCTGACTTGCCCCATGGCACTCTCCCAACAAAGACAGGTTTAGTTACTATGGGGAGCTTTCTTTCCTAAGGTGCGTGGGATTCACCACTGCTTCCCTTGCTCCCCCCATTATTCCTGTTTGGAGCACAGAAGCTCTTTAGTTTCATGATGTCTCAGAGGTTGGCTTTCCTTTTTTCTGTGCAAGAGTGTGGCCCAGATAAGTTCCCTGAGCCAATGAGATCAATGTAAAGAGCAACAAAATGTGGTTTTAAGCATTTCTGTGTAATTTCTGCTTGGACTTACCCTTGCCCTAACTTTGTGTATGACGATCAGCAGTTTAGCTATAGATTTCCATGTTAAAGCTTGCAAATCCTTAGCAATGTTCTAGTGGCACAGTGGTACTTTTTTGTTTTTCATCTGAAACATTTCCTGCTTTTCTGTATTACTACATGAAATTCAGAGGCATAAATTAATCAGCTGTTTTTATTGTGTTAGGACTTGAGATTTGGGGTTGGCTTGCAGATTATGGAGCTTTTTTTGATCTTCAGGGTGAGGTGTCTGCAACCCACACATAAAATGTAGTGCTCAGACTAATCTTTTCTTGAGTGTGGACATTTTTTTTCTGTGTTTTAAGTGAGATGCATGCAAATCCAGCGCTCTTAGCCCCTTTCCTCCTGACATTATCCAATGCTAGTATAGCACAATGAAAATATTACAGATACAATTGTTCACTCATTACATGTTTTGTTTTGTTTTGTTTCCTCTGCAAGGCTGGGCAAGGTGGATGTTGACTCAAATTCATTCACGTCCCAGGAGCTCAAAAAAGCATTGGCTAAAATGAAGGAAAGTGAGAAGATAGAAAGAAAGGTAAGGAGAGTTTCTTGTTTCTAAAGCAATACTCACTACACAGGTGTGAACACCCTGCATTACATGTCTCAGAAATATGATGGTTAAAGTAATTGCTTGGGAAAATACTGTGAAGACTAATCTTCTGGTGAATATGTACCTAAAATACTTTTGCTAGCCTGTTAGTGATATAGTTCCCTGGGAAATTCTCACCCCTTTTTGTACTAAGCCTGGGTTTTCTGTAAAAATTGAAAACTTTTGTTCAGGTCCATTTTATTAATTTCAAACCTAAAGGCCTTGCAAGCTGCTTGTAAGTTCTTAAGTATATTCTCACAGCTCAGGGTGTTTCTCCATGATAATTATCCTGTGGACTGTTGAGGGGGAGAGGGGCTGCAGTGATGGATTGGGCTGAGATCAGCAGTTGAGCGACAGATCAGCCATCAGATGCTGCTGCTTTCTGGTCTTTACTCAAGTGAGTAGGATCTCCACTAGCAAACTAGACACACAGTGTCCACATAACCATCCTCAAGAGCCATCCAGACACCAAATTTCTTACTGCCATTCTTGACGTACCAATGCTAAACTGAAACTATGGGATCTTTCCTGTGCCCAAAGCAGGTATGATGCTGCTCCCCCAAGTTTTCCGATACCAAAGTGATTAGACCTGAATTAATAATGCAAAAAAGTAACTTGCAAATGCTTGTGTCAACCCATGGGCTGACTTTCTTTCCATTGTTTGGTTATATTTTTGTCTGTTGCTTTGATTTATTTGTTCAGTTGCCACTTGGTTCACAAAAATGTCTGCAGACCCCAAAGATTGCAGCGTGATGGTATTTGTAAAGGAAGTCACTTTGCTGTTCGCTGTCCTCCTTTTAGCATGAGGAAGTACAAAATACGTGTGGCTAAGGTGCTTCTGTTCTAGATTCGGTGATGGTGACAAGCCACTGGACATAGCATATCCTGCCACTGGTACAGCTGGATCCAGGTGTGATCTCATGGTTTAAGTTTCCAATCTCACACCCTGGGTAGTAAAAACCAATTGGCGATGGTGAAGCATAAGCTGAGGTTTCCTTACATAAGCTGTAAGGTTCCCATTTAGTTACAAATAGTCCACAATCCAAAGTAAAATAGAATATAAGTGCTGCTTTCAGCCCTCTCCAGGCTTGGAGCTGGTCCCTAGCCACTGGTAGGACACTGGTGGGATGACACCAGGTGGGTAACACCATTGTTCCCCTCTTCCACTCAGCAGTATTTCCTTAGGCCCTAGCTCCTCCTGCTGCCTTGACATTGTCTCAGTCAAAGGAAAACTGAGGTAGAAGTCAAGGCTCTAAAGTCTTGGAGTCGCAGAAAGTCTCTTTCCCCCCCTATCTGGCACCAGGGCATTATTTAATTTTCTGAAAGATTATTTATGTAACAGCCAACATTACTGATAGCAGGACTTCTTGAAATGAGTGTCACTTAAATGCAAAAATTAGTGATGTTCTATTATGTGAAAATAAGCCATATTTTTAAAGAAACCCTGTTAGAATAGCTATTGTCCCAGAAACTGGGCTAAAACCAGCTACGTCTAATGGACCTAAAGTACTCCATTTAAAATCACTCCTGCAGGGAGCAAATTCATCCTTGAAGTAGCTGTGTCAAAGTAAATTGAGTTGCACCAAGCACGTTCCCATCTATGCTCCCGCAAAAGCAATTCTGTGCAGTTGAGGTGGGGTTGGCATTCTGTTACCGTGTGGTACCTGTAGTAATTAGGCCAGTAGTTGTTGCTGCTGATTGTACAGCTGCCATTAGATTGACAATGCTTTACTTGTATCTTTTGGTTTTTTTTACTTTTCTCTGGCTCAGGCCCTCAGCTTCTGTTCATGTGTGTGGGAGCGGGGCAGTGCTCGCTGGGGGGTAGCCCTGCATGTGCAAACCCTCTAGTTGGGGGTCACTCCTGTATAAAAGCAGGTGTTTTGGTATTTGTGTTTGTGGCAGAATCCCTTTCAAAAGGGTCTTTCTTGCTCTCTCCTGCTCTTGGGGCAGCCCATTTCAGTCTGGCCTCTTGCTTCCTCCATCCTGTGCAGCAACAGGCTCTGTCCCTGCCTGCCCTGGTGTCACCAGTGCTAACGCTGGAAAATTGGTCCCTGTTGGCTCAGGGGCTCTCTTAGATCTTTGGCAGAGCCTTCTCCTCACTGCATGCCTTCTACAGCTCTCTTGGTTCATTGCAGCCCTTGGAGTGCAGTTTGTGCAAGGGAGATGAGCCACTCTGCAGGATGAGCTATCTCCTGGCGGAGTCCTATGGCACAGCACTTCAGCTTCCCCCACCCTGTAGCCAGTCCTCCCACCTTGCTTTCTGGCAGCTTCTGGGCCAAACAACAAGTGCATATGTTTCCCTGACAGATAAGGCCATCCTGAAACATGTTAAGCTATTGGGATGATGAAAGCATCTTCATATGCATCCAAGGAGATCTCCTTGATGTCATTGGCAGGGAGTCACTGGTCATTTCAGGCTGGATGGGACCTCCAGAGGTCTCCAGCCCCATCTCTGGCTCCAAGCAGGGTCAGCTGTGAGACTGGGGAGGTTGCTCAGGGCTTTTTGCAGTCAGGTCTTGAGAACACCTACTTGCAGGCAGGCAGAGAACAGCAGTGCCACCTGCCTCTGGGCTTTATGTTGTTTTGGAAGGCACGTAGGATTCAGAAATGGTGTACAAAGCCTTAGGTACAGGCTCAGCTCCTGAGGGAGTGTTTGCTGGTACCCAAGGTGGGTATCTTACAGATAACTGGGTTTCTGTGCTTCTCAGAAGGGCCCTCCAAAGCTGCCCCTGCATCTGTGATGCACAGCAGTAAAATCCATTTGCATAGACAGCTAGGTTCCCCTTGTAAATCTGGGGCTGGGGTTTCTGTCTATGTCTTTCTTGACTTATCACCTGCCTTCATATCTGGTTTCTTCCTGCTTTCAAGGCCTACGAGGAAGAGGTGAGGAAGAAGTTCCGGCCCATAGAGCAGCTGAAGGAGGAGTTTGAAAAGCTGAACGTGAAGATGGAAACAGATTATGAAATTATGGTTAAATTAATCAGCAAATTCAACAGCTCTACCTCCACGCTGGATGAAAAAGTAGCGGCACTTTATGATCTTGAATATTATGTTCACCAGGTAACAAAAATGCATTAGTAACTACCATGTAAAATCAGGGGTATACAGTGTCATAAACGTGGGTTTATTATTCTTATCAGTATTAGGTAATACAAATTGCATAATTATCATAATCCTGGGACAATAGCAGACAGCAGAGGGCTACTGCAGGCTTATTTTGTATCCAAGTTTGAATAAATCATCGCTCGTACCAGGAGTGAAGCAGTTTCCTAGGGGTTAGTGTTGCCTGATTTGTTGTCTGTTCTCAGGCTTTTTATCTTGCCCTCTCTTTTTCTTCTTTTATATGCTAAATGTTATGAAATGGGGTTTTATCTACCATTTTTGGGTAGGTATAGTGACGGCTGCTAAAGAAAAATTATTTTCTTGTTTCTTCCATGGAAAGCATCTATGGTTGCAGGTAGGTCCCCTTACACCAGTTCACAGAGAATGTCTTCATACTATGGAAGACAACAGCCATCCTAAAACCTGTATTTTTCTTGGCATGAGTAAGAAATGACATGTAGAGCCTCTCTCACAGCTGGGCCAGTGGCAGAAATGACTGAAGAGGCTCAGGCAAATGGCAAGTTGCTGAGCGTCAGCTGAGCCATGAGAATTGGCTCTGTGTGAGGTTGAGTCTATTTCCTGAAATCTCACTTCCTTGGGTTTATGCTCACACTTTTCTCCCTTCCTCTGATCTGTCTTGCTCTGCCTTCAGCTTGCACGTTTTTACCTCCTGTTGGTTGCAGGCTCAGAGCACGCTGCTCTCCTCCTTTGTGCTTGGTGCCTTCCCACACTGCAGCAGCTTGGGTGGGTGTCTGGGCATCAAGGCTGTGTTCTGCCTTGTGGGAAAGGGCTGGGCTTCTCCATCCCCAGTGCCTGGGAGAGTCTGGAGCAGACTGAGACATTTTCCAGTGTCGTTCTCGACTTTATCTTTTCATAGGGTGAATGGACAACTCTTGGGAAACGCCAGTGCGAGACCTTTCACTGGAATGGTGCTTCTTAAAACCAAATGTGGTATTTTGGGGAAAATAGCTGAAGGAATGAGCTGTTGAGAGATGGATTCCATGCACCAGTTAATAGAAGCATTATTTCCAGGGTTCTTTGCCTGGAATTTCCACACTAAATCTCTGTTATATGCATGCAGAGGCTTCCTTGCTGTTTGTTCTCAATGCTTTTGTTTCACTGATGGCATCTGTCTGACTCAGAAAATAAGTGTGAACAATGGGTGCCCGAGGAGCTCAGGGCTAATTCTGTCTGGTTAAGGGTGCCAGAGCATTAGGCCAGGCATGCTAAAAAGCAAACCTCAAACACCCTGGGATGCTTTGATTTCCAGCATAACAGTCTGGACTATTCCAGCATAAAATCCTGCCTGCTTGCAGCATGGGATGGAGCAAACAATTTCAGAAAGGCAAGAGGAGCAGGGAAGTGGTCCATGTTCCCTCTGCGGGGCCTGGAACACCAGAGAGAACCAAATTCAGCATCAAAGGGGTCAGGAGGGGGGAAATGGCAGAGGCTGGCAGGGAGCACAGAGGACTCCTTTGTGCATCGATCACAACGTTGCTCTGTGCCTGCGCTGTCGGGGCAGATGGCTGGGCAGCACCTTCTCATCAGGCAGGAAGCTGATAAGAAATATGACTTGTCTCTAAGCCAGCATGGCTTTTCCTCCTCTTTCTTCTTCCAGCCAGTTGAATGCGTCCAGAGCATTATCTCTGCTTGGTACTGACTTTAGCAGCACTGGCTTAATGTAATTACTGAATAGCAGCCAAATACACTTGTGCCGCATAACCCTGGAAGGGCTGCACTTGTCAGGAGTCCTCTGCAGCAAGCCACGGCCGTGCCACTGGAGGACAGGTATCCTTGCAGGTGTGGGTGGCCCAGTACAGCCCACACCTACGCATGGGACTGGTGATGGCTACGCTGCTCCCTTTTCCCCTGGCCTATGCCTGAATGGTAATGGGCTATGGCTTTTGCTAATTGTTCGGCTCCCAGCTGCCTTGCTGCTGCCTCCAGGGCACAAAACACCCTGTTGAGTGGAAAATGCCGTGCCCTGCAGAGTTTGCAAGCAAAGGATGCTCTCTGCTCTGTGGAGTGGTCAGAGGCATCCAGGAGAGCTGGGACATGAAGTGGCACATGCTTCCAAGCTCGCTGTGAGGGAGCGGAGGGGAAGCTGTGGCCAGTGCTGAGCTGAGGGAGAGGTGCTCTGTCCTGCTCTTGAAGAGTCAGCCCAAGGGCTCTGTATTTGCTCAGCTTTTGGTTGCCAGCTCTGGTTTGCTTCTCATCAGTCAGGATTCAATTTGGCATGTTCAGGAGCCCATCTTGGAGAAGGAGCAGGAAGGTTTGGCTCGGTAGGTTATCTGTAGCACATAAAAACTAAATGCAAATGTGAAGAGGCCAGAGCATAACTCATTTATAGACAGAATTCATGGTGCTTGCACAGCAGTGTGCAGAGCCAAGACCCGTTCTCATGCGTTGCAGACTCTTTCTCTCAATTATTTACTCTCCTTATCTTCCTCTCTCCCCTCCTCTGACATGCTACACCATTTCTCACTGCTAATTTCCTCTCAGTTGTGTATGGTTGACATGCTGCTTCTTCCTCGCTCTCGTTTTCTAACATTTTCTCTCTCCACTCCCCTCCCCATTTTCTTTCTCCTCTGATCTGAAGCAGCTCCCTGAATAACTGCTGTCATATTTGTTCTTCTCCCATTCCTCTCCTCGCCCACCTTGCCTGTGTACTTTACTCAAGAGCTCTTTTGATCTTTGGCTTTCTTCCGTGCTGATTGCAGTGGACTGAAGTGAGGCATGAGCTGCTGCCTCACAGCATCCTCCGCTCCCCAGAGAGGTTAATACCTTCACGTTGTTGGGTTTGGGGGTTTTGTTGGTTTTAAAATGGTGAGTGAGGGAAGGAGCTCTCACAACAGACTCCAGTTTAAAAAAATACATCTACAAAATAAGCTTTACTGCACAATTTATATTCTGCAGTTGAGGTGTCTCACTGACACCAGGGCTAGCCTGAAGGACTCCAGTGCTGATGCGGATACAGGGCCGATAGGTTTTACCTTGACTGATGCTGAATGCAAACTTCTGCCTGTCTATGCATTCCCTCTTGAGCAGAAATCAACGTCCAATTCTAGGATTAAAACAACCTCAGAGTTTTTACAGAGGCTGAGCAACAAAAGCACCCACTGGTAGCTGAAATTGGGTTGCTGCACAGATTTCTCTGTATACAAAGGTGGACCTGCAGAAAAGTAAGAGGTCTAGCAGGTCCAGTTTATCAGGACAGTAAAAAGAATAGGATCTGAAAGGATACAAAAGCTGCTGCAAATCCTGAAACAGCCCCAGCAGACTTGCAGAGATCGGCTTTCTGTTACCAGCTTTGCAGAGGGACAGCAAGCAGTGGGTATTGTCCTGCTGGGGAGAAGAGACGAGCTGTAGCTCCCCAGGTCCTCCTTTGGTAAGGACATACGCATAGGACATAAAGCTAAGGACCGTCTTCATTCTTTTGGGTACCTAAAATATCCAACTTATGGCCAATTTTGGTGAAGGTACATGGCTGAGATAAACGTAACAGTAAGCATAAAGCCACTGTCGACTAAAAGTGCCTATGCCCGATATACCCTGCACGCTTTCTGGTTTGTCCTGTTCCACCCCATCGGTGCAGTCTGCTCACTGAAGCAGGGAGGTTGGTTTGCCTGGCTGGTAGCTCTTTTTTATGTTCTATTTCCATCCGCCAACATATGCTGTTGTCTGTCTGTCTTTCAGGGAGGAGAAATGTTGAAATTCTAAAACCAAATTTTCTGCACATGCAATTCTGAGCATTCAAACTGCAAAAAAAAATCTTTGAAAACCAAAATGCATTGATTTGACTTTGGACCAAATTTTGTACTTGAAGCACTTTACGCTGTTCCTCGACATTTTGTTTGCGAGCCATTCGGAGCCCTTTTCTGATTTCCTCTCTGAGAACAGATGCCCGCTGTGATTTGTGCCTGGTTAGCCCCAAGTCTGGTTAAAATCAAAGACGGATGAATCCCCACTAATGTTTAAACTTCCCTACTGGCAGTTAGTCCAATATTGTCTGCTTTAGAAAAATCATTGCTCAGGCTGCCCTGAGGAAAAGCTTCTGGCTGACCCTTCCAAGCAGGGACTGGCTTTTTCTTTTCATGTCTGCATGAAATCATTGACTGTACTTATGAAAAACACCCAGAACCACCTGTGCACCTCGCCGTGAGCAGAGGTGATGCTCCCTGTGTACCATTGCTGCTGACAGGCTCTTAAACATCCCTAACTCCTGGTGCTACAATTAGAGCATAAATTAGTTAATTGCATTTGCAGAACACACAATTCTCTGGGTTCCCAGTAATGGTCTGCTCAGGTGGGAGAGCAAAGAACTGGGGTTTTTTTTGACATCAGGTTTACCGAATTTTTTATATTGCCTGAATTACTGAAGTATGTGTCAAGAATAGTTTTGATAGCTAATCAAAGTATTTGAATTTTCAGCAATGCCTTCAGCCTGTGATAATATCCACCTGTCAGTATACTGTGCTTCTGCATCCATGACATCCACTGCTCCCAGACAGTATTGTGCGAAATCCGAGCCACAGTTGTTCCCTCATAACTTCTAATTGCTTTTAGAACTCAGTGCTTAGAATGGGAGGGAAGAGATGCTGTGCTTTCTGAAGCAAGGCATTCTCAAAGAGTTGTTGAGTGGAATCTGGCTGGGAGTTTTGTACTGATGGAGACCTGCTCTCTCCCAGGTGGACAATGCTAAGGACTTCCTCTCCATGGGTGGACTCCAGCTTGTGATTGACGGGCTGAACAGCACCGAGGCTGTGCTGAAGGAGCACGCTGCCTTTGTCTTGGGAGCCGCGCTGTCCAGGTGAGCTGTCTCCCATCCAGCCTGGGAGAGTGAAAACCTCGGGGAGGCCAGGCAGGCTCTGTACTTCTCTTCAGCTCTCTTGATTTATTTCCAATAGCAGGAGCTGAAAGCTTCTCTCATCCTGCAACATACCAAATTGTCTTCTCTCCTGCCTAGACCTTTCCTTGCAGACAGCTTACCCTGGTCTTGTCAGTGTGTCCTCACTCTGCTTGTTAGACTTAGCCAGAAGTAATTTGGTGTGGAAGCCATGATTACTTCTTGATTTCCCTGGGCTCCTTGTTTTTACAAAGTCCGAGGGGAATAATTTTGCCTCTTCTCCTTTACCCTTGGCAGCCCTCTCAGGGGAGATCTCAAGGAAGTGCAGTTATAAGCACTCCACGAGCACCTTTCTCCCTCCTGCTCCTTGCTCCCAGTTTGCCTTAGGATAGTGAGGTGCTGATTTCAGAAATACAACAACCTTTGTCATCTTTGGAGGGGGTTTTTAGCCCCATGGACACGTGCCTCTGACCCACAGGCATAACCAAAAGGGTGTCAAATAGACACGGGGTTAGGAATGGGGTCAACAGGCTGAATCAAGAAGAGACTGGTCTGAGGGATGTTTGTGGTTCATTGGAAGGTGACTGTTGCCCGAAGGATCACAGTCAGCCTCATGCTATGGCCTAACGTGTAGTGCCACAGGTGGTACCATGCGGGTCAATGGGTTTTATTGGTGCCCTTTTTGCTTTATGGGTTTTGGGGCTTTAGGGTATGTGTTGCGCATTCTGTTGTGCAGAAACTTTAGAAATGCATTGGATGGACCCAGACTTCAAGGTCAGAAGTGCAGAGTGAAGAATGGAATTCAGGACCATTATATATGCATATTTCTATGCCTAAGAAAACAGTCACCTTCTCCACCATTATAAATTATTTATCACTTAATCTAATATGTATTCTACAAATCTGCTTTTCTTTTGCAATCTTGTATGCGATGCAGTTGGTCCTCAGCATGTGTGAAGTAATATGGCCTCATGGACAGCAGCAGGTACTCATCTTTACACCAGGAAAGGATCCCACTTATTTTGAAACAGTTCGGCTTACTGATCACAAGATGATGTGCTCCTTCACATCAGAAACAGAGCCGTTCTTTATATTCTGGTGTATCTTAATGTTTGAAGCAAAATTGTAATTGTTTCTTTAGGTTCTTTAATAGCATGTAGACTCTTAATGGTATGTTTCATGAAGAGAAAATCATATAGAAGGTCTGGAAGCATTTGCAGGTAACTTGAGGAATGACAAGGGCTATTAAATTGCATCTTTCCTGACTTAGCTAATGTGACATGATCAAGACTCAAGAAATTCATTGTCTCATGATATAAGCATGTAGCAATGGCCATGAAAATAATGGTTTTATATAGTATTCCTCAGTTAATTGCAAATGCCTTTCTTTGGACAGAAACAATCTCTTTTCTAATATGAAAATATTAAAATAATGCTTTGGAAACTTTTAGGTCTTTTTTCTTTAAAGGACATTCTGACAGATGGTAATTCTGAGTGGTTTGGATGATGTATTGTCTGAGAGCTCAGTTCCAAAATGTGAGGAATATTATGCCTGGTTTTTGGGTTTGCCTTTTTTTCCCCTTGCTGTGCTTAAGCTTTCTCAATAGACACCTACATGCCAACTCTTCTGCTTTGTGCTATCTGCTTAATTTGTTTGTTCATACATTTTCTCAGCTTACTCCGTGCTCCATTTAAACTGCCACGGGCATTCCAAGTACTTCACGCTAAGCATTTTCTGATGTCTTGTGTTTTCTGAGGGGTTGTTTTTTATTTCCTTCACTCATGGCTGTTCCTAAGGGCCTCAGTTAGGTGGTAGGACTACCCAGTAAATGCCCAGAGGTGCCACAGCTCACTGGGCTGTAAGGGCACAATCTGATCCATACTTGTGTGCCCAGGGCTGGTTTCACATGCTGTGCTGGATGCTGAGCCATGGCTGGGCAAGATGGTCTGCTGCTCACCAAATGGGCCTGTGGCCACCTCCCAGGTCTCTTCAGCCAGGTTGGCTCAGGCCAGCAGTTTCAAGCCAGGCACACCTTCCCAGAGGAAAATCAGGGCATGATCATAGCAGCTCCTCAGCCCAGCTTGGGAGGTCATTAACACCTGGCATAGCTGAATCTGGAAGAGGGAGTTTGGCATTGTCTGTAGGCAAGTTGTTTTATGCAGGAGAAAACCACTGGATGCTGAGCAGTCTCAGACATGCTTGGGTCACATCCAGAGCTTTTCGACTCTTAAAAATATCCAGGTCTTCTCCAGGTTTGCGTTGTCTTTAACTCTAATTAGGTAGTGAAGCAGGTGAGGGATGGAGCAACCAGCTGCGTCACCCAGATCTTGCCTGCATGCAGTCCGGCTGGGACCTGGCTCAGAGGTCAGTCTGTGCTGAAAACAGATTTGGGATAAAGGGGTTTTCAAGTGGATCAGGTCCTTGAGCCAACAGGCCAGGTGGCTGGCCAAGACCAGCAAGGTGTATCAGCAAAGGCAGTAGGAGGAGAAGCTACAGCAGGGGCAGTTCAGGATTTCTCCCTCCTGATAGTTGGCCTACATCAGGCCTATATCAGGAAGTTGTTCCTATTTATTTGGCTTGAACTGGACTCAAAAAGCAGCCTTAGTGCAGGATAGTTCGGTCCTGAAAGCAAAGGGTCCCAGGGTCTAGCTGCCAGGGTGCTGCCTGGATGGATGGTGTCCTCCTGGTGTGCATCTGCCTCTATCTGTGAGCCTCTGCCATGGAAGAGGGTGATCTGGTAAGGAGGAAATCAAGATTTCATCTCTTGTTTCTCTTACATGTCCTTCATTTTAGGCATTTGCGTTTTAATCACCAAGTCGGTGACCAAATCAAACATCGTTCCATCTGGTAGAGGCTTCTGAGCTGTGCCCTTATTGCAACTCTGCAACCTCATCACCACCTTACTGTTTTTAAACCTTTAACAAAATGTTTTCTGTTCAGCAGTTTGCAAAAGTAAACTTCAATTGAACAATCCTCAAGTGCTCTGATTGCAAATAAAAGTTAAATGCACTAACAAAAATAATTGCTAGGCATGTGGGATTGTACATTTAGGTATCCATAATTCACTAACAGTATATGCCAATACACAACATTATCTGGATTTTCAGTGATTGCATTAGCATAAAAGCATGTTAGCATTTATCTATGGTACTAACATTTAAATATATATAAGTATGAAATATTAAGATACACCATTTTGGAGGCAAGTAAAACTAATGTCTGTGAAATGTTCTTGCATATTTTTGAAGGTACGCTCTAGTATCTTCAGATGACAATCAGCATTCGCACCATTGGGTCCAAACATTGCAAAAATGTCAATGTTTTATGCAAAGAAGAGCTATATTAAGCTAAAAAAGATTGCTGATGAGAGAAGTGTCTTCTGATGTCCTCTAAGCTATTTAAAGGCAGCATCTTCCTTTGTTTGTAGCACAGCCAGGCCTCTGTGCAATTTGTATCTAGATGTTTCACAAGACTGGAAATGTTAGCCAGAAAGGATTATGCTTGTGATTAAAACCTCAATTTTTAAAAACTTTATCTCCAGGAAACGTTTTTCCACACCAATAATTTGAACGTTTTAATATTTTTGTAATAAAAGGATTTTTGTAATCCGTTTAGAAGGGGAATAATAATTTATGTCAAATGCATTCTTGAAGCTTTATCCCAAATGTTCCCCGTACACTTAAGGGTGAATTATAGGTGAGGATGGAGAGAAGCTAAGCTGTGGGACCTTCAAGGCAAAGAGAAGCAGTTTGTATTTCCTGGAGAGAGGGCAGAAAGTGCAAAAGGTGAGATTTCATCGTGGCCAAAGTGGGGAGTCAGGAGGAAAAGTCGCTTGTGCAGCTGCATTGAGAGATTTGTGGCATTTTGGCCAGTTCTTTAAAAAACCATGTGCTGTTTGAACTGGGTAGCCAAGGACAGGATTTCAAAGTGATGCTCTTAGCTTGCGTTTGCCATATGTCCTTGCAGGACACAGGGCAGTCACCAGCACAGCCTCTTCCAACAAGCCCAGGGCTGCTGGGATCTTGCTGTTCCTTCTTTTGGCCTTGAGTGATAAAACAAATGTTACAGGACTTGGTAAAGACTTGGGAGGAAACTTATCAAAGGTAATAATTCAAGCATCATCTTGTAGCAGCACTCAAGAGTTTCCTAGAGGTGGCTTGCATCGGGGTATTGCTTGCCTTAACAGTTTCCCATGAGATTAAACCCCTTAAACTATGGCAATGTGCATCATGAACATCCCAATCACCATTATTTACGTTAACAAGCTCTGAGGCTTGTTTAGAGCTTGCATCATTTTGGCAAAGCAGAGAGGCCTAAAATATGTATCTGCTTTTCAAGATAAGCCTAAAAGAAGAACCCAGAACGATGGGCTCCATTGCCTCCCTGCGCAGTGCCGTGCTGGGGTGTCCGAGTGGTGCTCAGCATTGTGATGTATGGCTGGTTTTGGTTCTGCTTTCTCAAATTCTTTTCTTTGGGAGGAGGGATGGGGGAATGCTGCCTTCCCACCCCTGCTTTATCCATCAGTATTTCGGTGGTGTCCGTTCTCCTAGGGTATATGACTTCCATGTTTTGTCAGAGAAGCACCAGCTTCTTCAGGATGTCTTTGTCAGGAGGAAGAAGCTTCTACCAGATTTAATGATTTTTGAATTAAGTCCAGCTTTGCAATGAAATTGGTTGACGCTCACTGCTGTTAAATAACATCAAGGCCCAAGCGATAAACCCAGGAAAAGTAAAATTAAAGACCTTGCTTTGATGCTGTCTTATAAGGACATAAGAATTTCGGGGCAGAGAAATAAATCTAGTTAGCTTAACAAGCACTGTCCCTACCTATTTATTTCAAATCCATCTTCATGTTCGTCCCTTCCTCCTCCAGCTTCCCCTTTTACATCCTACAATCTTTGCCCATCTCTTTATCCATTTACACTGGTTTTTTTAGTGGCCCTGTTTGCCAATGCCGTGTGTTTGCTACCTCCCAGATGCAGTAATTCTAGCTTAACTCCCTGCCCGCTTGTAATTTCTTGCTTTGTAGATTGTCTCTTCTATTTTTATTTGAACTCCTGACTTGCGTGGAGTTATCAGCCTCACTGCACTTAATTTCAAATTAATTTGATTGGGTCACCTCAATTTTTTTTCTGTAATGATAATGAACTCAACCTATTTAGCCTTTCCCCATTATGAATAACCTTAACAAAAACTGCAATGCAGTATAAAACTGTGTTTCATCATTATGGTTAATTACACAGAAGAATAAATCCCTAAACATTTTTCAGCGTCTGAAATCTAACAAGAAAGTGTAATTAACAATTAAATAGTAAACTGCCATCCTTGTGCTCTCAGGAAGACAGAGCAAACCCTGTGAAAAAAATCTAGAATCCAAGGTTTGCTCCTGTTTTTGTTTTCATAAATGCTCTGGTAATTTAAATGCTGGGATGATGCTGGTGTCTAGAAGCTGGCAGGGTGTAGCAGTGGAGAGTCGAGTGCTCATCCCATGCCAGGTATGTTTTCCTCAGGTGTCTGCAACTGCTAGAGAGTTGGCAAGGTGGGATGGACATCTTAGCCTAACCCTGTGGGACTGGTTTTAGGCTGAGGATGTTGTCACTTCTGTAAAGTGTGGGAATTCTGGAGTGAGTTGGGTCATGTGGCCTGGGTTGGGCTGGTGGTACGAGAGGACAAAGAGGTTAAGCAGTGAGGATGCAGATTGCTGAAATCGGGGTGTTTGGCCTCACATCACACTTCAGTGAGCAAACCTGCATGGTTCCCCCCTCCCCAGCACTGAGTCCCGTTGTATTTTATCAGTTATCACAGGGCTCAGCCTTGATGATGCAGGTGATCTCTTCCTCGCGTGTCCTTCACATGGAGGTGACTGCTCCCAGAGACGTGCAGGGTATCGCCGGTCTCCTTCTGCTCTCTGTAAGACCTGTGTGAGGTGGCCTGCCCTAAAAACACAGCCCTTCAGAAGAGCCACTGCTGCCTGGGGACATGGTGGGAGTTGGGAGCATCAGGAAGCCGCTCCGGCAGTGCTTGGCAGCACCTTCTCTTTAGCAGGGAGGTTGGTGACACAACCTGCAGGAAAGACTCATTGCAGCCAGGTCATGCATTATATAAAACACACTGTTTCTGTCTCTTCTCATTTAGTAAATGCTCTCTGCTAAAGCATTTGAATTATTGTGGTGGTTTCCATTTAAAATATACATTTGTACTGGTTACTTAATCACTTTCTGCAAAAGGAAAAAAAAACAAACCCCAGCCCAAAGTTGCTGTTTCTCAGTGTAGACTTGGTTTCATTGCTGGACGAAACATGTATTCCTGTGTCTCTTCAGCCACTATTTATTCATCATCCATGTTCTCTGTTTATCATTTTTATTATAGCCTGTGCACTCGGCTAATGGCTTCACAAGCTTCAAAGATTTTCCTACCTGACACCTACATTATTTTCTGACCTGCTGTGACTTTCCCATGTCGCCTGTTCTCCTCATTCCCTCTAAGTAATAGGTGCAAAATGTTCCACAAAGAAGAGGTATCTGCGTCTACTCTTTAATCGCGGTGTATGGGAGGCTGCAGCAGCCCGTTGTTAATGTGTTTCAGAAGGGAGGTTGAAATAGTGCATTGAATAGAACAAAGCAGCAAAGAATGGGAGGAAGACGAACAATGAGAGCAGGAAATGCAGGATCCAGCCTCAATTACGTACCTGCTCCCAGCAGGGTTTGGGGTGGACAGAACTGACCCAGCGATTACGATTATGGCTATTGTCTGAGCCTGTATAGAAGGATCCAGATCCCATCTCTTACTTTGTAGGTCCTGCTGTGTGCACCCTCCTACCCCTTCCCTGATTGTGGCTTTTGTTGGATTTAATTGCTGGCAGGCTGTATGCAGTGAGCATGCAAAGGCAGATCCAGCCAGGTTTGTAATGTGAATGGCAGTGGCAGAATCGGGCATTCGGAGGGGTCTTGTGGGGCTGCCCTTAGCTCTCATGGAGTGTGTTCTGGATTTAGCCATGTTTACTGACTGGTTTTCTGCTGTTCCCCTACTCTTCCCCTTGTGCTGAGAGGAAGGCAGAGCTGCTGGACCCAGAGCTTGCATAGGAGGCAAAATAACCCAAGCCAGCAGCTGCAGGCTTTCACGGCATCTAAGACTGGCCCTTGCCTCTCCTGACTGAAGACAGATCAAGTCCCAGCAAGTGACCTTGTTCCCAGGGTGGCATCTTCCAGCCTGCCTTTTCTCCTGATACAGTGCTTTGATAAGTTTCTCCTCACCTGTCTATTTATGTGCTTTAAGATTCACTGAAACAGTTGCTTTTTCATCCATAATAACAGTTCCTCGGGTCTTCCACCAGATTGCTGCCAACCTCCAAGTGTTTGAATGGGGTGACATTCTGTGGAGAGAAAAACCAACAGCTTTCTGGAAATTATCTTTTTCTGAAGAAACTCATCATCACTGTTGACTACTTGCTCTTCCCTCAGGTGCTGACATTCTGTGTCTTCTTGTGAGCTGGATTTTGATCTCTCTGTACTTTAGATGATCCTATTTCTGCTTAAAAGGAGATGTCCATCGGAGGCCCTTGGAGCCGCCTGGCATGTTTTGAAGGAGGATGATCACTATCTTGGCTGTCTGAGAAGGCAAGCAGATCTCTGAGCCCTGCCAGTCAGGGCAACAGTTTGTGGCCACAAGACATCTCCAGGGAGCTGGACCAGTGGGCAGCCCCCTCCCCGCAGGGTGGTTTGGAGTCATTGCACGAGTTGGAGAAATGCTATTGCAGCTGCTTCCCACCGAGTCTTAGCCCTTTGATGCCACTGCATGAGACCTGAATAGATTTGAAAACTAATTTGCTGCTCAGAGCATCAATAGATGTATGCCACTTGTCCTTTCTGCTGCAATTAATGAGTTTCCAAGGTACTGCAGCCAGTTCCAGAAGGCAACCATCAAAGGATTGCGTCTTTGCTTCCATCAGAAGTATCTAGTGTCCCTCCAGCACACTTCAGTTCTCACAGGTTCTGTCTGGTTTTGTCTCTTATGAATTTCACGTGGAGCAAATTGTATCATTTCTTGCATCCATCCTTTCCAGACTGTCTCTCTTTTTTTTTTTTTAATGCCCTGAAAATAGGGGATGGGAAAGAGAAAGGATTCTTCCAGCAGTCAGATGGTGTTAGCTGGAGCCCAGGTGATATGTGGGTCATGGTGAATGTCCTGTCATGCTCCTTCTCTCCACATTCATGACTGTCTTAGTTATTCTCTCCATACCTGCTCCTTTCTGTCAATCATCCTGGAGCTGGCCTGTGCTTTGAGCATCCCTGCCTGTGTCAGTCTCAGCTATCATCCAAGTGGGACCACATCTTTGTGCGGGTCAGTAGTAAGTGAACGCACTGGTCCTGCTGGTGCTCCCAGCAGTCAGGAGACAATGGGCACAGCCCCGTGGTGGCTGTTTCAAGGGACAGGTTGTTAATCCTTAGCTCCATCTGCCAAGATCAATAATTAGGGCTGTTGCTTTGTATAAGCTACCAGATCAACATAGGAATTGCCTTATTAAAGCAGACATGCAGGCCTGGCTGGTTGGAAAGCCCCTGTGGCTGGATTTTGCAGAGGTAGGAACAAAACGCCTGGGGTGGTAATGGTATGGTAACATGCAAATGAGGTTTCCCTAAGACTTAAGCAGCTAAAAGCTGCCATATATGATGAACCACAAGGGTTCTGGGCTTTTTTTATCTATTTCTGTCAATGCAATGGAGACAATTGAAAAGGGTTTCTGGATTCTGGACCATGCCCAGTACCAGCAGGGTGTCTGCTGCCAGCATCCCTTTGGTCAGTGACTGCACACATGAGCGTTTCTGAACTCCCTTTGGAAGCAGAATGTGTTACATTTCCATACTTAATCTGTCATAAAACCCCATAAATACAATTTTAGTGTGTTTGCATGTCTTGCAATGAGCAGGAATTCACCTGAGTTGTTTTCCAAATTAATACTGTGTTGCTTTTACTTAACAAGGTATTTTTCCAAGCTGAGAACGGTAACGACACTGAAATTTTCTTTTTAAAAAATGCATTTTCTTCTCAGGTGCTTCCTTTTGAAATCTGTCTTAATTTCAGTTCAGCTAGTGTGTGAAACACATGGTAAGGCATTATTAGTCCCTGAAGGAATACAGATAGAATTGGCTATGATTAATAGAAACCTTCAAGAGTGGAATGGAGTCAGGACTTGGTCCTATCCCGTCAGCATCTGGAGATCAATTCAGCCGGCGTGAATCTCCGCGAGCTCAGGCTGAGGAGCAGAGCAGGAGACATACGGATGTCACTTGGTGGAGTTAGCCCTGGGTTGTCCCCTTCCAGGTGGGACCTGTTGTTGGAGGAAGGCGTGGGGAGGACTGGCTGGTGGAGTGGTGAAAGTGGTGTGTGGGTTGGGGTGACAGGGGAGGGAGATCGAAGGGCATATTGGGGTCCTTGGCATGTGATGACGTGCTTTAGAAATGAGCTGCTATTTCTGGCCTCAAGCTTCCCACAGCTGTGCACGATGGCTCTTGTGTGACTGCTGTGATGGAGAGCAGAGCTGGGAGGGGGGGGAATATTTTGAGGCATGTTCCAAAAAACTTGGGAATGAGAATGTGGAGGTGTGGAAGCGGTGCGGGGCAGGGCAGGAAGTTCAGGCTCTGCTCTGAGCTCCTGCTCCATGTATGACCCGAGCAATTCCCTTGGAGGCTGTGTTTTCACATCTTTGTGAGATGTGGAGGGTGGACCTGTCCCTTAAGAGAGTAGTGGAGAAATACCAGGTGGTGTTATCTGCACTGACTTTGGCATTAGTGGGTGTTTCTGGAGGCTGTAGCCAAAGACGTTTAAAGCTTTTCTAACATACCTGCTGGATAGGAGAAAGAAAAGATGTTGCAGAAAGGAGATCTCTTCATCATGCTCTGGGAGCAAGTCCTCCCCACGCAAGCTGACCTTACAGCTCAGACCGTGAGTGTGCTTACATAGGCAGCAAGTTCTGAGCAGCTACAGAGTGGGGGAGAAGCAGCAAGTGGCAGAGGTGCTTTGCAAAGGCAAAACCAGATCAGTTATGGAGTTATGTCAGCACATCTGTCTGGAGAAGGGTATAAAGGGAATAGTTATGTGCAATGGTGGCAGCCCCAGGAGATGCCCAGTTTCCCATCTCACAGCTCAGTGCTTGCAGCTGATCTTCCCTGTGTGCGTGGGACTGTGCTGGCATGGGCACAGTTGCCAAAGAGAGGATTGTGGGTGCCTCCACCTTAGCTAGCTGAATGAGGCAGAGGGGTCTAAAATAATTTAAACAAGGATTTGGTGTTAGGAAGT